>NC_079490.1:75997016-76308362 GCF_020520425.1 Spinacia oleracea
GAAATTAAATCCAAAATAAATAAATAAAAATTTAAATAAAAAAACTAGTATAATCTAATATATAAAATATAGCAGTTGGTATATATATGAGTTTTATTTTTATTTAACAATTTAATAGAATCCATACAAAGCACGGCCTAAGATATAGTATACATATAAAATTAATCATACAAGCTTGTACTTAGTAACCTTAATTAGCCATCTAAGACCATGTATGGTTTGAAGGGCTAGCTATAAGGGCATAGGTTATTTCAAGTATAGTTTGACTTCCATGTTTTCTAAGGTCACCCAAACTAAGCGAAGTCTTTCTTAAAGGTTTGTTTAAGGAGCTTGCTTACTGTTTGTAGTATGTGTTTTAGATAGATGAGTGATATGGAGTACAGAGTAACTTTTTTGTCAGATGGTCAAACAAACGTAAGACCAGATAGCTATTTTGCTTTCATCAACAGTCTTCTTTGTTTAATTAATACTAGATTTTAGCCCGCGCGATTGCACGGATTTATTAAATTGTTAAGTTAAAATAAAACTTCTATATATACCAACTGCTATATTTTATATATTAGATTAGGTTAGATTAGTTTTTAATTTTGGATTGAATTTCATTTTAGATTTATTTTTAATTATTAGAGTGTTTAATTTTTAATTAGTGTTTATACCAACTGATATATTAGTGTTTATTTTTAATTATTAGAGTGTTTAATTATTTAGGCTAAGTGTTGCTTAATGAAACTGGACGACTTAAGGAACGAATATGACATAGTTGAATAGGAGTTCATTAGGGAGATCATGACAGACTTGGGGTTCCCAACTCACTTTGTCAACTTAATCATGACTTGCCTTACAACCACCCAATACTCCATTTTGATCAATGGAGTGCCAACTAATCTCATGCAGCCTCAGAGAGGCCTAAGACAGGGTGACCCCCTATCTCCCCTCTTGTTCACCCTCTGCATGAAATATTTCACTAGGGCTCTGGTTACTGTTAGTGAACACCCTGACTTCCGTTACCACCCTAGATGTAGAAGACTAGCCCTAAACCATCCTCGCTTTGCATATGATCTCCTCATATTTTGCAAAGGAGAAGAGCATGTGATTCAGCTAATGTTGGAAGGGTTCTAGGTGTTTGCTGATACCACTGGTTTGGAGGTCAATACTGCCAAATCTTCCATTTACAGTTATGGGATTAGTTCTACTGTCATGGAGGAGATTGCAGGGCACACAGGGTTCCAAATTGGAGATCTCCCTTTCAGATATTTGGGGGTACCTATGAGCACTTGCAAGTTGAAACCTACTGATTGTGAAGCTATAGTGGACAAAATGGTTCTCATAATCAAAATTTGGAGTTCAAGGAACATCTCCTTTGCTGGGAGAATGCAGTTAATCAGTCCAGTCCTAATGAGTATTTGTGTCTATTGGGCACAAATCTTTATTTTCCCCAAATCTGTTCTGAAAAAAATCAATGCCATCTACAGAGCTTTTCTGTCGCATGGTAATTATGATGACAGCAGGCCTGGATCTGTTGCATGGGATAAGTTGTGTTGGACCAAACGCCAGGGTGGATTGGGGTTTATATATGAACCTTATGGTTTGGAATCAGGCAACTGTAGGCAAACTAGCCTAGGCCAATGCTCAGAAAAAAGACAACCTATGGGTGAGATGGGTTCATGCCTTTTATATTAAATATAATAATTGGGCTCAGCTCACTCCCTCTTATTCTGCAAGCTGGGTTGTGAAGTATATATGTCAGGTTAAGAACCATTTCATTCAGCAGGACCATACTCAATGGCTCATGGCAACTAGATACTCCATTAAAGAGATGTATCTGAACAATCTGGCTCAAGGAGAGAAAGTTCAATGGCATATATATGTATGGAATAGATTGTGTATCCCTAAACATAGGTTCATCATGTGGTTGGCAACACTAGACAAGCTGAAAACTGGAACCAGACTACACAGATTGGGGATTACTAGTGATTGTGTCTGTCCAATTTGTGGAACTCATCCAGAAACTGTGGATCACCTTTACTTTGGGTGAAAATACAGTGTTGACTGTGGTACTGCAGTAATTAAATGGCTTGGGTTTTCCCATTGTAAAACTAGACTTAATGCTTTGTTCAGGTGGTTACAGAGAACTGCACCTAGTGAGTTCAGAAAGGGAGTGGCTTACACCTCTGTTGCAGCAATTGTGTATCATGTTTGGAAAGCCAGAAACTCTGGCATCTGGCAAATGTAAGTGCCTACCATTCAGAAAACAGTTCAAGATATTCAGGGGGATGTCAAACACAGAGTGCAGAATCTGATTGGCAAGAAGGTCTCTAGCAGTGATCTTGTTTGGTTTCACAGTTTGTAATCTATGTGGTTCAGTTGTAGTAGGTTACGTGCTCTTAGCCTCTTGTTTGTTTTGGGCTTGTTGGAGTTCTCTCCTCTCCCCATCATTCTTGTAAATTCGTGGTGATGGATTAATAATATCTTAACTTGCTTGCCACAAAAAAAAATGGATGAAATTGTATATGCGTAATATTAGAAATTAATTAATAAAAATATCTACGTGACACTCGACTTTTTTAATTCAAAAATAATTTCAAAACTTATTTTTCATTGGCCGAAACCATTAGATTTCCTACGTGGCGCTCTAATAGTGGATTAGTGTTTGATTTTGGATTGAATTGATTTTTTTTTTGGATTCTTTTTTTTTTGACATAGGATAAAGTTTACATAAATGAAAAAGTTTACAAACTAAACAAAGTACTATGGTCTTTAAAGACCGTTACACAAACTACAGAACAACCCAAATTAATTAATTTAAAAGCCGAGAGGGTACTCAACTCTTCTTATGGCGATCCTTGATGGTTGAAGTCTTATTTACACCACCAAACTAATCTTATTTTAGATTAGTTTTTGATTTTGGATGATTTTATTTTAGATTTATTTTTTAATTATTAGAGTGTTTGGTTTTGGATGAAGTTGTATATGTTAGTAATTAATTAATTAATTAAAATTTCTATGTGGCACATAATTAATTATCTACGAGGCACTTGATTTCTTTAATTCAAAAATAAATTAGAAATCTTATTTTTTTCATTGGCCGAAATCATTAGATTTCCTATGTGGCGCTCTAATAATTCATCAAATACGCATTCTTTATGTATATACTCCCTCTGTCCCGGAATACTTGACCTGTTTTCCTTATCGGGCCGTCCCTTAATACTTGACCTGTTTCTAAAAATGGAAATATTCTAACAATATTATATTATTTCTCACTCCACCCCTATTAACCCACCTACCCCCTACTCCATACAAAAAATAATTAAAAATTCAACCCCTATTCTCCCCCAACCCCACCCCTTTACACATTTCTCACTAACTACATTAAAATAATACTCCACTATCAACTACTACCTATTAAATTAAATAAGTCAATTCAAGTCCCTTAAACTCTGTGCCGGTCAAACCGGGTCGAGTATTCCGGGACGGAGGGAGTAATATATTATATACTACCTCCGTTTCATAATGATATTTACACTTTTCGTTTTAGTCCGTTTTGTTCTTTACACTTTGATTTATTCTATTTTTTTACATGAAAATTTACTACCTTACTTTACAGATAGTCAAATTGATATTTGTCAATATTGTCAAAAATTAAAATGTCTCTAATTCGAAATGGAAGGAGTATGTTATCATGATCTCACCCAAAACAAACGGCAAATTAAAAAGTTTGCCACATGTTTGACTTTACGAGATTAATGAGATGAGGTGGACCCAGAAGTGGGACAAGTGAAGAGTACCTGTATCGGTTCTAAGTTCGAAGAAAGACAAGAGAGGCCCAAAATGGTACCAGAATTCTGGACCTATCACATGTGACGTTAATGCATGGCAGCATTAGCTACCAATTTCTGGGCCCACGCCATACTCTCTCTTTTAAAAATTTCCTTGTGGACCCATCTATATAAACTAAGAAAAGGGCCTTTCAATTTTTTGGGCTTCACTTTATTTGCAGCAAGTCTCATGTGGTGGGACCCACACCTCTAACCCAACCCGAGTCATTTAGCTTTGTGTTGTCACTATATTTTGCAACTTCTATTATCCACCCATTACATTCCAAAATAAGAAATTTTCTATTTTGCACCTTTATTTCTGTTTTATATTTCGACACATATTTTAATTATTTGACAGTCAACTAAGAGTGCATTCTATTCAACTTCAAAGTTTAATATTTAATAAAGTTCAGATAAATTTTACTCGATTCTAATAAGTAAGAATAGTTTTATGTCCGATATAAAAACATGCATGTGGATAAGCAAGTGGAGTAACAATCTAAGTTGAATTATAATCATGTTCGGATTGCTATTCACCAGTCGTTATCGCTATGCTAGCAAGCTAGTTATCAGTACATCATGTATATACAAAACTCATTATTAAGCTATAATACGATTTGTAATCAACCGGCAAATGGAAGTACATATGAAACCCTTAAGTGGGTGAAATTACGTGTTAAGTGATTGTTTGGTTGATTAACATAGTCCGTAATTTGTTTTCACTATGTTGTTAACAAGTCTAACTACACCGTCTTAGTGGAATAGTGGGTGAAGGTCGCTCTTACAAATCGATTGTGATTATTCAAACAATTTGTCATATCGTCTTGGTCATATCAAATTACAAGTTAATGTTGATTAGTCCGTATTTTCCTTCATACTCCTAAAAGTATTATTTTTTGAATAACATGAAATTTTCCAGGAATTGATATATACGTAGTATATTGCTAATGACAGCAATATATTGCTAAAGATTAAAAACAACGAGAATTTTGTATTGCTAATGATATTTATATACATGTTTTTTCAAATAGAGACTTAGATTTGTGATTGAAATTAAGGTCTAAAACACAATAACCGTAACTTTGGGTGCCCTCCAAATACTACATACTTTCTGAAACAGAGAGACGTACTACATTGTGTTGATTATTGTATGTGTTTAATTCTTGGTTGAAACAATTCATTTCTGTGGAATATAGTGATGAATTTGTTGTGATGAAAAAAGGGGGAACGAAGCTAGGTAGGAGTAAAGAAATGGGTCAGAAATTAGGTGCCAAACTAACGCACGCATGGTAATTTGGAGTATTATCTTACTTTATCGCACAATAAGACATAGGACTCCTACCCCTCCATTTTCAACAGTTTGTACTACTCCCTTCCTCCGTTGTAAGGTACTGGATCATTGCCCCTCTTGAGATCATATACTCCTATTTGAAGACTCAATAATAAAGTCACGTACGTACATACCTACCATATAATACATACACCGCGCAGAACACAAGATCAAGTGGGTGGATCGTACATGGGGCTCATTTTGATGGGTTGGATCGTTGTTTTGAGCTCTGGTTTGTCCGTGGTCGTTTCTGGAAAGAACCTACGTTTTTGGGTGATATTTTTCATCTCTTGTCTCTTAATTGTTCATCTCTTATGTATGAAAGTGTTGGTGGGTTGTGAACCTTTGTATGTCTTATTTGGGTTTTTTTGCCCTCAATTTTATCATAATAAGAGAATGTGACAAGGGTGGACTTCTCACAAGTCCCGTGGTTTTTACTCTTCACATCGAAGGGGTTTTCCGCGTATAATTCGTGTGTGTTAATTGATTTTGTTCTTCCGCATTTTATTGTTTTTTGCTGCCCATTATTAGTTGATTTATAGGTTATTTGTTTGGTGGATTATTTGTGGTGTATTGGATTTATATTGTTTGGAGGTGATCCTAGGGTCCTATCAGTTGGTATCATAGCGGGGTTTTAATTTGATCATTGTTATGGAGTCTACTTGTGGTAGTGGAGGTAGTTCAATGGTTAAATTGACATCAACCAATTATTCCATCTGGAGACCGATGATGGAGGATTTGCTATATTGCAAAGATTTGTATGATCCAATTGAAACAACCATAAAAGCCGATGGCACCATTTCTAAACCTGAAAAACCAGAGAAAATGGAAGAGAAAGATTGGGGAAAGTTAAAGAGGAAAACTTTGAGGAGTATTAGGCAGTGGGTTGATATTAGCATTTTCAACCATGTGTCTCGGGAGTCCGACCCATATGATTTGTGTAAGAAATTGGAAGATCTTTATGAAAGGAAGAACGCACATAACAAAGCTTCATTAATCAAGAGACTTGTTAATTTGAAATTTAAAGATGGAAAGTCTGTTTCTGAGCATTTAAGTGACTTTCAGGATATTATTAACAAGCTGACTATTATGAAGATTGTTCTTGATGGTGAATTGCATGCTTTGTTCTTGTTGAGTTCTTTGCCAGATAGTTGGGAAACCTTGGTTTTGATTATCAGTAACTCTGCTCCAGAGGGTGTTCTATCTTTGGATGTGATCAAAGAAAGCATGTCCAATGAAGAGATTAGAAGGAAGGAGATGAGAGTTGATAATTCACATGCTCTTATTGTTGAGAATCGTGGAAGAAGCAAGAGTAAGGGTCCCAAAGTTCGTGATAACTCAAAAGGGAGATCCAAGTCTAGAGACAAAGAGACTAGGACATGTCATTACTGCAACAAGCCTGGCCATATCAAAAAGTTTTGCTACCGTTGGAAGAAAGAACAAGGTAAGAAGCAAGACTCACAAAAGCAGGGAGATGATAAAAAATACTGCAGCAACCGCTTCTAAGAGTGATGATGAGGTCGCTTTGATTTGTGAAACTAGTGAGTGTCATCATGTAGGGAGTTCAGGCACAGAGTGGCTTGTAGATTCAGGTGCTTCATATCATTGTGTTCCCAAAAGGGAGTATTTCACGAACTATCAATCTGGTGATTTTGGTAGTGTGAAGATGGGGAACAAGAGCTCAGCTAGCATTGTTGGGTTAGGTGATATTCGTGTGAAGACAATTGTTGGGTGCATGCTTACGCCTTAACTTGTTGTCTGCAAATGTCCTTGATCTAGAAGGGTACCCACACACCTTTGGTGATGGTAAGTGGAAATTGTCTAAGGGCTCGATGACAGTTGCTCGTGGTGAGTTGTGTTGATCTTTGTATAAGACATACTTGAGTGTATATATGTTCTAGTGAGTTGAATGCAGTTGAAGAAAAGAATTCTCCAAATTTGTGGCATCGAAGGCTAGGGCATATGAGTGACAAGAGGATCAAACTGTTAGCAGGTAAATCTCTTATTCCTGTTGATAAATCAGTTTTTCTTGACCCTTGTGATCATTGTTCGGCAGATAAGCAGCATAGAGCTTTCTTTTCTAGAAAGTCCACTAGAAGGCAAAAAAAGATGGAGTTAGTTCACTCCAATGCCTGTGGTCCTATTGAGGTGGAGTCTCTTGGTGGCAATAGATATTTGTCACTTTCATTGATGATGCTACTCGAAGAACTTGGGTGTATATGTTGAAGACAAAAAGCCAAGTGTTCGAGACTTTCAAAAAGTTTCATGCCATGGTAGAAAGGGAGACCGGAAGAAAGTTGAAGTGTCTTCGATCTGACAATGGTGGTGAGTATACTTCGAATGAGTTCAAGTATTATTGCTCACAACAGGGAATTAAACATGAGAAGACAGAGCCCGACACACCACAACACAATGGAGTTGCTGAGAGGATGAACATAACCATTGTAGAGAAGGTGAGGTGCATGCTTAGAATGTCTAATCTTCCTAAGACATTCTGGGCCGAAGCAGTGCATGAAGGAAATAATGCCTTTGGTCCAAGTATGCATTCAATGTTAAGTCTAATAAATGCGGTTCAGTATTAATTAACAAGTTAATAATTCAGTGAGATCAAGTGAGCTGAATGCCTAGCTAGAGGCCGCTTCAGTTCAAGTGGAATTAATGATATTAATCCACAGCTTACTCTTGACTGAACCCGTAGGGTCACACAAATAGTACGTAAACGGATCAAGTATTTAATGGCATTAAATACTCCATCTATGGATATTCGGAATCGACGGATCTTGGTTTCAGTGGGAGCTGAGATCGTCACAGGCAAGAAATGAATACTCCGGAAACGATGATATTGCCGGAAACGGAAATATGGATCGTATCGGAAATATAAATATTATCCAAATCGTAGATGTTGCCGGAAACGGAAACATGGTACGTATCGGAAAATATTATCGGAAATAGAAATATTGCCGGAATCGGAAATATTGCCGGAAACGGAAATATTGTCTGAATCGGAAATATTATCGGAATCGGAAAATAATTCCGGAAACGGAAATATTAAATATTTGTTCGAAACGGAAATTAATTCCGGAATCGGAAATATTAAATGTTGTTCGTATCGGAAATGAATTCCGGAATCGAGAATTTAATCGGAAGCGCATCGTACGAATTAGCATCGGACGAGGCCTGCCAGACGAAGGCCCAGCACAAAGCCGGGCCATCGCCCAGCAAGCCAAGCGCAACAACCACACGCCAAGCATGCGACCAGGCCCAGCGCAAAAGCCAGGCCCAGCCGAAGCTTGGGCGCGCGCGCGGGGCTGCGACGAGTGGGCTGGCGCTGTGCGTGGGCCGCAAGGCCTGCGTGCGGTGCTAGCGTATTACTCGAAGTGTGTTACTCGAATCCTAAAGCGTATAGAATTCGTTTAATGATTAAATTCCTAATCCTAAAAGATAAATTAATTAAATAAGAGTTCCACTAGGATTCTAATTTAATTAATTCGTATCCTAGTAGGATTCCAATTCTCTTTCCATACCCCTATAAATATGTGGCCTGGGTTCACAATTTATAACGAGTTTTCAAGTATTCAAAGTGAGTTTTTGAGAGAAAAATTCAGTCACATACCTTGCCTAAAAGTGCCGAAATTATTAGTACCTTAAGGGCTATTCTAGTTGGTCAATCTTAAGGCGGATCCGGACGTGCTGTGGACTATCTACGGAGGGACGACACTTGGAGTCCTAAAGACTTGTTCTTGTTCGGTTCGGGCGCAGCTAGGGAAGGCACGCAACAAAGAGTATGCTTCTAGACTATGCTATATGATTATGTGTAAATAATATGTATTCCTGGCTTAATGGTTGTTTCCGCATGATTTATGAATTGTCATATGTATCATAACCTAACAGTGGTATCAGAGCCTCTTATTATTTTCATAATCTAAATTGCATGAACATGGTTAAATATTACAAATTTGCAAGAATTAAAAGGGGTGATTAATTTTCGTAATTGTTAATTAATTGCAAATTGCGTTTATTTAATTATACGTACGCAGTTTTTCGGCAGTTTCTTCGTTACTCATCCAAATCGAGTGATTTTTGTGTCAATTCCGCATGTAAAAGGCATTCTAAAATTTTGACAAAATAGTATTTTTCTGCCGAACCCAGAATTCTCAAATTCGAAGCCTAACTATGACTTTTCGAAGGTTTTAGTTTTTCGAATGCAAAATTTCGTAAATTTAAGATATTAAATTAAATATTTGCGATTCTTGTTGATAAATCTTGAATTTTTGATTGACCTACTGTATATGTTTAACAAGTTTGAATGCGTAGCCTTGTTAATTATGCAATCTAATTTGTAATTATGATTAATTTGTTGAAAATTAGAATAATATAGAATTAATTTGATTTTCATAATTAATTATAATTTAATAAGATACCTATGATTAAAAACCACCATAAAAATTGTAAATTTATGATAAATTTTAAATTTTTATGACCTAGGCTTGAATCCATGATAATCGGAAATCAATTGAATAATAAATTTTCGATTTTTCGCCCTAAAATTATGAAATTAATATTATTTATTAATTTGTCATTAATTTTAAATATAAAATTTTAAATTTTATGCGATTCTCTCAAATAACTTGCACGCACAAAGCAATGGACGCTACGTGTTACCCTTAAGGGGTGTTGTATAGTGCGGGCATGTGACGACGAGCAAGGGAGCTCGTCGCCCATGCGGCACGAATGCAATGAGCAAGGGCATGGTGCACGAGCACAAGGCAGCAGCCCTGCCTTGTGTCGTGGGCTATGAGCAATGGACGAATGGGCATGGGCGAAGGCAAGGCACGGCAGTCGCGTGTGGGCAGCAAGCGAGCTGCGCCACAACGCGCACTGCCTCGCGCAAGCGCGAGCAGCCTCGCGCGCAGCCAGCGCAAGCTCGCGTGCCACGAGTGCTGCGCCCAGCGTCGATGCCGCGCGCAGCAAGCGCTGGCTCGCACCAAGCGAGCGCTAGCGAGCGCGCACAGCATGCGCTGGCGAGTGCACGAAGCGAGCGCTGGCCCGCGTGCAGCGAGCACATGCTCGCGTGCATCGAGCGCTGGCGCGCGCGCAGCGAGCACCAGCTCGCGCGATGGCTTTCAAAGGGTAGAAGCAGCAGCTATGCGATGCAGCGCATGGGCTGCGCGCACATGGCCAGCGATGGCTGTGTGCGTGTGGCCCATGGGCGTGCGATGCGTAGGGTGTTGGCGTTGCGATTAATTCGTTTTGAAATTTTAATTTGAAATTTTCAGTTTACGTAATTTTAATTAATTTTAAAATTAATAATTTAAATTATTTTCTTGGATTTTAATTTTGAATATTGTAATTATAATAAATTTTATTTATTCTAATTATTTTACTAAAATTAAAATCATGAATTAATTTAAATACGACTGAAATTAAATTAAACTTTTGGATTCAATTATAAATTTATATGAGCTTTAAATTTTAATTAAATTTGTATGTTTCCGGTTAGACTAGAAATACATTTTTATGTTTAAAATTAGTAAAGCATATGAATTTATTGGTTTGAGTGGGAGCCCTTTTTAGTCATAAACTCTTGATTAGGTCTACAAATCCTTAAGGTTAAAACAACTTGATTAGAATTAATAAGGACTGAATAATTGGTAGATTATTGGTGCCCTTGATTAAATGCTGCAAATGTTTACGTGATGCATAATGTGTTTTACTAACCAACTATGTGGGCCATTCATGATAATGAATGGGTGAATGGTATATATTGTATATGTACTGTTTTGCAGGTTATGAAGTGACTAGTATGGCCCAAATAGGATAGAAAATATGGTCTGCGTACCATTAATTTGAATGTAATTGGTCTAAAGTACCAAAGTCGTTTTTCAATTCAAATATGGTCTGCGTACCATCAAATAGTTGTAATTAGTTTTAATTATAGCTTATCCTTGTTAGGTTATGATACATATGATATTACATAAATCATGCGGAAACAACCATTAACCCAGGATTACATATTATTTACACATAATCATATAGCATAATTTAGATGCATACTCTTTGTTGCGTGCCCTCCCTAGCTGCGCCCGAACCGAACAAGAACAAGTCTTTAGGACTCCAAGTGTTGTCCCTCCGTAGATAGTCCACAGCACGTCCGGATCCGCCTTAAGATTGACCAAGTAGAATCGCCCTTAAGGTACTAGAATTTTCGGCACTTTTGAGCAAGATGTGTGGCTGAATTTTTCTCTCAAAAACTCACTTTGAATACTTTGAAACTCGTTATAAATTGTGAACCCAGGCCACATATTTATAGGGTTATGGAAAGGGAATTGGAATCCTATTCAGATACAAATTAATTAAACCTAGAATCCTACAAGAACTCTAATTTAATTAATTCATCAAATAGAATTAGGAATTTAATCATTAACCGAACTCTGCACGTTTTAGGAAACGTGCACGAACACAAACACTTACGCACACACACACGGCAGCCACGATGGGCCACCCATGCGTGCGTGCGAGCAGCAGCCCACGCAGCGAGGCCTGCGCGAGCCACAAGCCCACGCAAGCACCCGCGCGCGCTGCGCGCGCTGTGCGCGCTGCCACGGCCTGCTGGGCCTGGCCTTGCGCTGGGCCTGGCGTGGCTGTTTGTGTGGCGCGCTTGGCTTGCTGGGCGATGGCCTGGCTTCGTGCTGGGCCCTCGTCCGGCAGGCCTCGTCCGATGCTTATTCGTACGATACGCTTCCGATTAAATTTCCGATTCCGGAATTCATTTCCGATACGAACAATATTTAACATTTCCGATTCCGGAATTAATTTCCGTTTCGAACAAATATTTAATATTTCCGTTTCCGGAATTATTTTCCGATTCCGGTAATATTTCCGATTCTGACAATATTTCCGTTTCCGGCAATATTTCCGATTCTGGTAATATTTCCATTTCCGATAATATTTTCCGATACGTACCATGTTTCCGTTTCCGGCAACATCTACGACTTGGATAATATTTATATTTCCGATACGATCCATATTTCCGTTTCCGGTAATATCATCGTTTCCGGAGTATTCATTTCTTGCCTGTGACGATCTCAGCTCCCACTGAAGCCAAGATCCGTCGATTCCGAATATCCATAGATAGAGTATTTAATGCCATTAAATACTTGATCCGTTTACGTACTATTTGTGTGACCCTACGGGTTCAGTCAAGAGTAAGCTGTGGATTAATATCATTAATTCCACTTGAACTGAAGCGGCCTCTAGCTAGGCATTCAGCTCACTTGATCTCACTGAATTATTAACTTGGTAATTAATACTGAACCGCATTTATTAGACTTAACATAGAATGCATACTTGGACCAAGGGCATTATTTCCTTCAATCCTATTTGAAGAAAATGGTGCCTCCCACGGAGATTTTCAAGACGGACTTTGAAGTTAAAGCTTCAAGATGAAGTCGGGCCATACTAGATCACATTTATCTTATGCATGTTTTAAGTTATTTATTGCTTTTAAATATGTCTTAATTATGCATGAGATTGCGGCTTGATTATGTTGCATGATTAAGGATTTTAGTTCACTTAAAATCTAACCAACATAGTAAGATCCTTAAGTTCCAAACTTAAAAATTGAGTTAAAAGGTGCCATGCCAAAATATACACTTGCTTGGATATCCTTTACATCAATCTAGTAATAGTTTTCGCTCAGCGAGGTGTTACTTATTGGTCCTAAAGGGGCAAGGTACACAAATAATTGTGAGTACATGATAGTTTTGGTGAAACTCAACGATATAAGTAAGGAGTCCTTTTATGTCGTGGCAAAATCGATAGGTTTACCTAATAAGTTCTTAGACGTACCTATCAACCAAGAATAGTTTCTAGACTATTAGCAAAAGGCTTTTGCTTACCTAAGATGTTTTAGGATTAAGTCGACAAACTGTGCTTAGTTCTTCAATGATTTTAGGATCTTGGAATCATTTTATTCACACCTGCCGGAACACATAACTTGAATAAAATGCTTAATAAACATTGAATTATGCATGTATGCTAGAATTTAAGTTTATTAAGAGAAACTGTGAATGGTTATTTATTTGTTTATTCTTTTCAATTGTAGTTTTTAATATGGCAAACAACAATTCATTCAACATTCGATCAATTCTCGAAAAGGAGAAGTTGAACGGGAAAAACTTCCTTGACTGGCAAAGGAACTTGCAAATAGTTCTTATGCAGGAAGAAAAGGAGTATGTCCTAGAAGAGGCGATGCCCGAAGCCGCAGGCGACGGGGTCACTCAGGCAGCCCTCAATCGTTGGATTGATGCCAACAAGGATGTGAAATGTCTAATGCTCGCCACCATGAGTGCGGATCTGCAAAAAACGTTCATCAACTCAGATGCTTTCACAATCATCAGTGAGTTGAAGAACATGTTCCAAGATCTGGCTCGAGTCGAAAGATTCGAGACTCATAGGCAAATTCTTGAGACCAAGCTTAAGAAAGGCGAGCCCGTAAGTCCACATGTTCTCAAAATGATTGGACTCATTGAGAATATGAGTCGGCTGGATCAGCAATTTTCTCGGGAAATGGCTATAGACACCATCCTCCATTCTCTTCATAGCGGGTATGATCAGTTCAAACTGAACTACAGTATGAATAGTATGGACAAAACGCTCACTGAGCTTCACGGTATGCTGAAGACCGCTGAAAAGACGCTCAAAAGTGATAAGCAGGATGTGCTTATGGTGCGTGGGGGCAAGTTCAAGAAATCTGGAAAGAAGAGGAATGCTAAGAAAGGTGGCAACAAGGCCAGCCCAACTAAGCAAACTTGCGCCAAATCTGTAAAGAGGAAGGTCAGTCAACCCACTTCTGAATCCGAATGCTTCTACTGCAAGAACAAGGGGCATTGGAAGAGAGATTGCTTGAAGCTAAAGGAAGATCAGAAGAACGGAACAGTCGTTCCATCTTCAGGTATTTTCGTTATAGACTGTATACTTGCTAATTCAACTTCTTGGGTATTAGATACAGGTTGTGGCTCACACTTATGTTCCAATCCACAGGGACTAAGAAGAAGTAGAAAGTTAAGCAAGGGTGAAGTCGACCTACGAGTGGGAAATGGAGCACGGATTGCTGCATTAGCTGTAGGAACTTACTATTTGTCGTTGCCCTCCGGGCTAGTTTTGGAACTGGAAGAATGTTTCCATGTTCCAAGTCTTACTAAAAACATCATTTCAGTTTCTTGCTTAGATGCTAAGGGATTTTCCTTTTTAATAAAAGACAATAGTTGTTCGTTTTATTTTAAAGAGATGTTTTATGGATCTGCTAGATTAGTTAATGGACTTTATTTATTAGATCACGACAAACAAGTATATAACATAAATACCAAAAAGGCCAAAAAGGATGATTCAGATCTCACCTATCTGTGGCATTGTCGATTAGGCCATATAAACTTGAAACGCTTAGAAAGACTTCAAAAGGAAGGAATTCTAGAACCATTTGACTTAGAGGATTATGGTAAATGCGAATCATGTTTACTTGGCAAAATGACAAAGCAACCTTTCTCTAAAGTTGGAGAAAGAGCAAATGAACTATTGGGTTTAATCCATACAGATGTATGTGGACCAATGAGTACAAATGCTAGAGGTGGTTTCAGCTACTTTATCACTTTCACTGATGACTTCAGTAGATATGGTTATGTCTACCTAATGAAGCATAAGTCTGAATCCTTTGACAAATTCAAGGAATTTCAGAGTGAAGTAGAGAATCAATTAGGCAAGAAGATTAAGGCACTGCGGTCTGATAGAGGCGGTGAATATCTGAGCTATGAATTTGATGACCATCTGAAAGAATGTGAAATTCTATCAGAATTGACTCCTCCTGGAACACCACAATGGAACGGTGTGTCGGAACGGAGGAACATAACCTTGCTAGACATGGTCAGGTCGATGATGGGTCAGGCCAAACTTCCATTAGAATTTTGGGGACATGCACTAAATACAGCTGCACTCACTATAAATAGAGCTCCGTCTAAAGCTGTCGAAAAGACTCCATATGAATTATGGTTTGGAAAGCCTCCAAATGTGTCTTTTCTTAAGATTTGGGGATGTGAAGTATACGTCAAACGATTAATTTCAGACAAACTTCATCCAAAATCGGACAAATGTATCCTTGTGGGCTATCCAAAGGAAACAAAGGGGTATTACTTCTACAATACATCTGAGAACAAGGTGTTTGTTGCTCAAGATGGTGTCTTTTTGGAGAAAGATCACATTTCCAAAATGACAAGTGGGAGAAAAGTAGACCTCGAAGAAATTCGAGTCGAACAACAAACTCTAGAGAATGCTCAAGATGACATTCAGGATGAAACTCAGAGATCTTTAGAAGAATCTGGTGAGAATCATGGTCAAACTAGAAATGTTACCCCGCGTAGATCGCAAAGATATAGATCTCAACCGGAAAGGTACTTAGGTATTTTGACGAACGAGAGCTATGACGTTCTATTACTTGAAAGTGATGAACCTGCGACTTACAAACAAGCTATGAAGAGCCCTAGCTCCAAGCAATGGCAAGAAGCCATGCAATCTGAATTAGACTCCATGTCTGAAAACCAAGTATGGGATTTGGTCGATTTGCCAGATGGCTACCAAGCCATTGGAAGCAAATGGGTTTTCAAACTGAAAAAGGACAAGGATGGGAAACTTGAAGTTTTCAAAGCTAGATTGGTTGCAAAAGGTTACAGGCAAGTCCACGGTGTGGATTACGATGAAACCTTTTCACCAGTTGCAATGCTAAAGTCTATTCGGATAATGTTAGCAATCGCTGCATATTACGATTACGAAATATGGCAGATGGATGTCAAAACTGCTTTCTTAAACGGCGTTTTAACAGAAACTGTGTTTATGACACAGCCTGAAGGTTTTGAGGATCCAAAGAATGCTAAAAAGGTATGCAAGCTAAAGAAGTCAATCTACGGATTGAAGCAGGCATCCAGGAGCTGGAATATACGTTTTGATGAAGCAGTCAGTGACTTTGGTTTCATCAAGAACGCAGACGAATCTTGTGTATACAAGAAGGTCAGTGGGAGCAAAATTGCTTTCCTAGTATTATATGTCGACGACATATTACTTATCGGAAATGACATTCCTATGTTGAACTCTGTCAAGATTTGGCTTGGGAAATGTTTTTCGATGAAAGATCTAGGAGAAGCACAGTACATATTGGGCATCAAGATTTACAGAGATAGATCTAAAAAGATGATTGGACTTAGTCAAAGCACTTATATCAATAAGGTGCTTGATAGGTTCAAGATGGCGGACTCCAAGCGAGGCTACCTACCCATGTCTCATGGAATGACTCTAAACAAGACTCAGTGCCCAAAAACACTTGATGAGCGTAGACGAATGAATGGGATTCCATATGCATCATTGATTGGTTCAATAATGTATGCTATGATATGTACACGCCCGGATGTTGCGTACGCACTCAGTGCTACGAGCAGATACCAGTCAGACCCAGGAGAGGCGCATTGGACTGCTGCCAAGAATATTCTGAAGTACCTTAAAAGGCACAAAGATGACTTCCTGGTCTATGGTGGAGATGATGAATTAATTGTTAAAGGCTATACGGACGCAAGTTTCCAAACCGACAAAGATGATTTCAGATCACAGTCTGGTTTTTTCTTCTGCCTCAACGGAGGAGCAGTAAGCTGGAAAAGTGCTAAGCAAAGCACCATTGCGGATTCTACAACTGAAGCGGAGTACATTGCTGCACATGAAGCAGCAAAGGAAGCTATATGGCTAAGGAAGTTCATAGGTGAACTTGGTGTAGTCCCCTCCATTAAAGGACCAATAGCCCTGTATTGTGATAATAACGGAGCTATTGCACAGGCAAAGGAGCCTAGACACCACCAGAGAGTCAAGCATGTACTTCGTAGATTTCACCTTCTACGAGAGTTCGTTGAAAGAAAAGAAGTCGAGATAAGCAAAATTGGAATTGATGACAACATATCAGATCCATTGACTAAACCTCTGCCGCAGGCGAAGCACAACTCGCACACTGCAGCTATGGGAATCAAGCATATTGGAGAATGGCTTTGATGTCTCTGTTTAATGTTTTAAAGTTTTAGAGTTTAAATCTTTGTAAAACATTATTGGTTAATCATTCACAATAAATGAAAAGAATTCATTTTTCCATTTAATTTGTGGTTTATTAAATGATGAGTCCCTTCAATTTGACGATATATTCAAGATAGACTGTCAGGACCAGTCCTGTGACTAAGAAATGTCTATCAAGTGAACTTGAATGTCAAAGGTTGAAAATGGTCGTCCCTAGTCGGAGTTTTCTATAAAATTGGACGCATAGAAAACGTTAGACGACTAGAATGCAAGATGACTAGTAGTTCTGTTTCTTGAACTATGTGGACATGGCAATGTCATAATCATTTGCATAGATACTTACTTTGGGAAGACTAGTATCGGACAAGACCTATGAAACTTTACTGTAAGAGATGAAAATCTGTCATAAGTAAATTTCATTAAAATTATTAGACACTAAATCCTCAATACCTGAGTGATTTGAGATTACTTGTTTGAGAACTGGTTGCTTTGACGTTGACCAACCGTCGCACCGTAAAAGGAGGCTATAAAGGCAACGCTCAGGTAATCACCTATCAAACGAAGTCTAATCTCAAGATCGCAAGATTGGGATTGTCCTCCCATAAATCGGGATGAGATGCTTAAAAGTTGTACAAGGCCACTCGGAGAGCTAGAAACTGTGAAATGCATGGCCGTGCTCGGATGAATCATAGGCTATGATTATCTGTTTATTTGATCAGTTGAACTCTGAAACCGAGGAACACCTCTGGACATAATAAGGATGACAACTCTTACCTTATGTTCAAGAGCAAGCATCGAGCGACAAAGGAATTAGGAAATGCACACTTGTCCCTAAGGACAAGTGGGAGACTGAAGGAAATAATTCCCTTGGTCCAAGTATGCATTCAATGTTAAGTCTAATAAATGCGGTTCAGTATTAATTAACAAGTTAATAATTCAGTGAGATCAAGTGAGCTGAATGCCTAGCTAGAGGCCGCTTCAGTTCAAGTGGAATTAATGATATTAATCCACAGCTTACTCTTGACTGAACCCGTAGGGTCACACAAATAGTACGTAAACGGATCAAGTATTTAATGGCATTAAATACTCCATCTATGGATATTCGGAATCGACGGATCTTGGTTTCAGTGGGAGCTGAGATCGTCACAGGCAAGAAATGAATACTCCGGAAACGATGATATTGCCGGAAACGGAAATATGGATCGTATCGGAAATATAAATATTATCCAAATCGTATATGTTGCCGGAAACGGAAACATGGTACGTATCGGAAAATATTATCGGAAATAGAAATATTGCCGGAATCGGAAATATTGCCGGAAACGGAAATATTGTCTGAATCGGAAATATTATCGGAATCGGAAAATAATTCCGGAAACGGAAATATTAAATATTTGTTCGTAACGGAAATTAATTCCGGAATCGGAAATATTAAATATTGTTCGTATCGGAAATGAATTCCGGAATCGAGAATTTAATAGGAAGCGCATCGTACGAATTAGCATCGGACGAGGCCTGCCAGACGAAGGCCCAGCACAAAGCCGGGCCATCGCCCAGCAAGCCAAGCGCAACAACCACACGCCAAGCATGCGACCAGGCCCAGCGCAAAAGCCAGGCCCAGCCGAAGCTTGGGCGCGCGCGCGGGGCTGCGACGAGTGGGCTGGCGCTGTGCGTGGGCCGCAAGGCCTGCGTGCGGTGCTAGCGTATTACTCGAAGTGTGTTACTCGAATCCTAAAGCGTATAGAATTCGTTTAATGATTAAATTCCTAATCCTAAAAGATAAATTAATTAAATAAGAGTTCCACTAGGATTCTAATTTAATTAATTCGTATCCTAGTAGGATTCCAATTCTCTTTCCATACCCCTATAAATATGTGGCCTGGGTTCACAATTTATAACGAGTTTTCAAGTATTCAAAGTGAGTTTTTGAGAGAAAAATTCAGTCACATACCTTGCCTAAAAGTGCCGAAATTATTAGTACCTTAAGGGCGATTCTAGTTGGTCAATCTTAAGGCGGATCCGGACGTGCTGTGGACTATCTACGGAGGGACGACACTTGGAGTCCCAAAGACTTGTTCTTGTTCGGTTCGGGCGCAGCTAGGGAAGGCACGCAACAAAGAGTATGCTTCTAGACTATGCTATATGATTATGTGTAAATAATATGTATTCCTGGCTTAATGGTTGTTTCCGCATGATTTATGAATTGTCATATGTATCATAACCTAACAGTGCAATGTGCCGTGTATTTGATTAATCGATCTCCATCGATTCCTCTTGGTCTTGACATTCCAGAGAGAGCATGGAAGGGACATGATCCCACTTATTCGCATTTGAGAGTCTTTGGCAGCAAGGCATACATGCATGTGCGTAAAGAGCAGATGTCAAAGCTTGATTCAAAATCTAATCCATGTGTATTTGTTGGGTATGGGGATGAAGAGTATTATTTCAGACTCTAAGATCCATAAAAGAAGAAGGTAGTGAGAAGCAGAGATGTAGTATTCTTTGAGCACGAGAAGGGTGCACGTCTTCTGAGTACAAGGTACACTTCTACTTTAGATTTGTCTTTTGATACTACTAGTGGCTCTACTTCTACTCCTCCTGTTATTCGGCCAGCAAATGAGAATGTTGAGGATGTACTTGATGATTTACATGATGATGATGGTGAGGTACAACCTGATGATAATGTACCAGATCATGTTGTTGATGATGATGATCTTGATGATTCTTCATCTGATGAAGAAATCCATGAGGAAGATGCACATGAGGAAGTGGTTCATGAAGAGGTTCATGAGCAGGGGAGCAACCTACCCCTGAGTGGAGAATACACATGTTCGAAGGTCCACTAGAGAGCGTAAACCTTCAACAAAGCATCCAAGCTCAAAGTTCATTCTAGTTAGTGAAGATGGAGAGCCAGAAAACTATCAAGAGGTGTTGTCTCATGATGAGAAAAACCAGTGGCTCGATGCAATGAAGGAGGAGATGGATTCCTTGGAAAATAATGACACCTATGAGCTAGTGAAGCCTCCCAATGGCAAGAAAGTCTTGAGAAACAGATGGGTTTTCAAGAACAAGAAAGATGGTGAGAAGATAGTGAAGCGCAAAGCCAGATTGGTGGTAAAGGGATGCAACCAGAAAAAGGGCATTGACTTTTATGAGATCTTCTCTCCAGTGGTCAAAATGACATCTATCAGAGCTATTTTGGGTGTAGCAGCAAGTCTTGATCTTGAGTTGGAGCAACTTGATGTAAAAACTGCATTTTTACATGGTGACTTGCATGAAGAGACCTACATGGAGCAACCTGAAGGTTTTGAAGAAAAAAGGAAAGATAAACTTGTTTGCAAGTTAAAGAAGAGTTTTTATGGGCTCAAACAGGCACCAAGGCAGTGCTACCGAAAATTTGATTCGTTTATGACAAGCAATGGTTATTAACGAACTATAGTTGATCTTTGTGTGGATTTCAGAAATCCCTGGAGGTAATTTCATCATCCTTCTTTTATATGTAGATGATATGTTGATAGTTAGACAAGATGCATATATGATTCAAATTTTTAAGAAAGCCTTGTCCAAGTCATTTGACATGAAAGACATGGGTCCTGCAAAGCAAATCTTAGGCATGGATATTGCCCGTGACATGAAAGCTGAGAAATTGTGGTTATCCCAGGAAAACTATATTGAACGGGTGCTTGAAAGGTTCAATATGAAGCATGCTAAGCCTGTTAGTACACCACTCGCTACTCACTTCACGCTAAGTAAGAGAGCTTGTCCTAAAACAGAGAAGGAGAAAGAAGCTATGTCATCCATTCCTTACTCTTCTGTTGTTGGTTCTTTGATGTATGTTATGGTGTGTGCTAGACCTGATATTGCACATGCGGTCGGTTTGGTGAGTCGTTTCTTATCCAATCCGGGTAAGGCTCTCTGGGAAGCAGTGAAGTGGATCTTCAGATACTTGCGGGGCACCTCCAAATTGAGTCTATGTTATGGAGGTGGCAAACCTATACTTGAAAGCTATACTGATGCAGACATGGCAGGTGATCTTGATAATAGAAAGTCTACCTAAGGTTATGTGTTTACATTTTCAAGGGGGGAGCCATCTCATGGCAATCCAAGCTACAAAAATGTGTAGCTTTGTCCACAACTGAGGCAGAGTATATTGCAGCAGTGGAAGCAAGCAAGGAAATGCTTTGGCTTAAGAGGTTCCTTCAAGAGTAGGGTTTGAATCAAGGTGAGTATGTAGTATTCTGTGATAGTCAGAGTGCTACGAATTTGATCAAGAATTCAATGTATCATGCTCGCACCAAACACATTGACATTAGATATCATTGGTTGCGAGATGCATTGAAAAAAAAAAGAGTGAAACTGAAGAAATTAAGTCCACACCAACAAGAATGGTGCAGATATGTTGACAAAGGTAGTTCCCGAAAGCAAGGTTGAGCTTTGTAGTAAGCTTGCCGGGATGAGGTTCAAGTGATCATGTAGTGAGCGTGTCTTCCCCGTGATGGAATGAAGGGGGAGATTGTTATGGGTCCAGCCCACTTGTTGCATAAGTAAGTCATTTATCTTGTGTTTGTGAGCCCAAAATATCGGGTAATGTTTTGTAGTCCACTTGGGGCTAAATGGGTGGGCTTATCTTAGAAGCCTTGAGTGTTTTTTGATATTGAGTAATGACCTAAGGGGGAATAAGGTCAGCTGAAAGAAGTCAGAAAAACACACACACAAAAGGGAGAGAAAAGAGAAGAGAAGAGCAGTGTAGAGTTTTTAGGGCAGTCATCAGAAAAATGTCGTTTGCCGAAGTTTCAACGGTCGGATCGTGCTGATTTTTGGTCAGCTTGTTGAAAATACATGGGGCCTCATTTTGATGGGTTGGATCGTTGTTTTGAGCTCTGGTTCGTCCGTGGTCGTTTCTGGACAGAACCTACGTTTTTGGGTGATATTCTTCATCTCATGTCTCTTAATTGTTCATCTCTTATGTATGGAAGTGTTGGTGGGTTGTGAACCTTTGTATGTCTGATTTGGGTTCTTTTTCCCTCAATTTTTATCACAATAAGAGAAGGTGACAAGGATGGACTCCTCACAAGTCCCGTGGTTTTTACTCTTCACATCGAAGGGGTTTTCCACGTATAATTTGCGTGTGTTGATTGATTTTGTTCTTCCGCATTTGATTGTTTCTTGCTGGCCATTATTGGTTGATTTATAGGTTTTTTTGTGTGGTGGATTATTTGTGGTGTATATTGGAGTTATATTGTTTGGTTGATTGTCTTGGAGGTGATTCTTGCGCGTAGTTGATATACTACTAGGGTCCTATCAGATGAGCCATGCGACTTAAGAACGATTTACTAAAGTGATGGACATTTAAAATTTATTTCCTATTCTCCGTCGGAATAAAATTTATTTACCAAACTACCGTCTACGAAGGACCGGGGCTATGTTCATTTTTATTTTATTTTTCAGAATAAAACCGCCACCTTAGATAGCGGTTATAAAGACAAATGGTTGTTTTTTGTCTCAAAACCGCTATATCAAATAGCAGTTTTTGGACAAAAACAAATAGCGGTTATACCAGTAAAACCGCTATCTCAGATAGCTGTTTTACTTCTGGACAAATAAAAATAAACCGAATGAATTTTATCCGAGCCTACATAGACATATGGTTTGATAAATAAATTTCATTCCGATGCAAAATGAGAAATAAGTTCTAAAGGACATTACTTTGATAAATCGTTCGTGATTTAATGAAATTATTTTTAATAGTTGAGTACTCCCTCCGTCCCGGAATACTTGACCTGTTTTCTTTATCGGGTCGTCCCTTAATACTTGACCTGTTTCTAAAAATGGAAATATTCTAACAATATTATATTATTTCTCACTCCACCCCTATTAACCCACCTACCCCCTACTCCATACAAAAAATAATTAAAAATTCAACCCCTACTCTCCCCCAACCCCACCTTTTAACCCACCTCCCACTAACTACATTGAAATAATACCCCACTATCAAATACTACCTATTAAATTAAATAAGTCAATTCAAGTTCCTTAAACTCTGTGCCGGTCAAACCGGGTCGAGTATTCCGGGACGGAGAGAGTATATCTTAAAAGAAATCGATGGTCAAATATCGACACTAAAATGGATAGGCACACAAGAAACCTTATCTCTAACAGACATTGCTTACATCTTTTTTTCTTGGTATGGAAAATCCAAGAAATTCTCCGTTTCAAAATGACCTTTATATTTTTCTTGTTTTAGTGTGTTTTATAATATTCTTTACACTTTGCTTGTTTCAAAATGACCTTTATATTTTTCTTGTTTTAGTGTGTTTTATAATATTCTTTACACTTTGCTTTATTCTATTTTTTGACATGAAAATGTACTACTTAACCCTTTTTACCCCACAATAATTACAATTTTTCAATCACTTTCTCTTAATCTATTCTTTTTTTTTTCCAGTCACCCTCCTTTTTACACATTTATCTTACTTTAATTTATACATATTTTATTATCTTCAACCAATTTTTACACTTTTGTCTTAATATTTGTGGAAATAGTAACCGTAAATATCTTTATTAAACAGAGGTAGTAATTGTAATAAAAAAAATTTGTTTCTAATTTTTCTAGGGTTTCATTTAACTTTATGTCGAAGGTAAGGGTATCTGTTTATCATGTTTCACGTTTGCCACTGCAAGTCTTTAACCATTATTATCTCTAGTTATGCATTAGCTAAATTTATTAAAAGTTGATATTTTGAAGAAAAAAATATATATAGAGACGAATCTAACAAAATCTCACACGGCTATATAACCCATTATGAATAAATCACAAAAAATTAATATTGTAAAATGAAGTATTTGAAAAGTGTAAAATTGCAAATAGTACAAGTAAAAAAGTAGATGAAGTATATATTAGATAAATATGATAATTTTAGACGAAAGATCAAAAATAGAAATTTTAATAACCACACAATGAAATGAAAAAAATATGATATAGCCAAACATAGCTAAATTATACTCCCTCCGTATTTATTTAAGATATACACTTGGCTGGGCACGGGTATTAAGATGATAAATTGAATGAAGTAAAGTAATAAAACAAGTGGAGTTGGGTAGATATTTTAATAAGTAAAAAGTGGGTGACTATGTCATTTTAGGAGGTGTTGTCCGTACATGATACTCCCTAATATAATTTTCTAATAGTTGAAGAAAATACGGACGAGGGGTCCGGGTGTGGCCGTTGCTTCTGAAAGAAGTTAGGCTAGTACACCAGTACTAATACACATGCATATGCTGCTGCTTTACCCCACTATCTTAATTGCTCCGACCAATTTGAGAACCTCTACAAATCTATAATAAATAATAATAATAATAATAATAATATTTTTTATTCAAGCTTACCTTTGAGACTAATAATCAAACTAAATATTCCAAACTAGAATGAAATCTGTACGTTTCTAATAAACCTAAACTAATAAACCTAACTTTGTTAGAAGGAAGTGCAGCTTGATTGTGGAGGAAAGAAAAGAAGGCAGCCAGGCTCCATAATCCAACTTAATTACTGCTAATCAAACTTTAGTACATAATTAACCTCTTCTGATAAAGCCAACTTGGGAATCATCACCAGACGTAAAGATCGACTGATTCCATTCTTCGGTAAGTAACTTTGGATATTTTAGCAAGCAAAGTAGAAATTATTGCTTACTACGTAATAATGATTCAGAATTCATATGGATTATTATCAGTAAGTTTTTACTAAATGAAGAGATTAGATATAATACTTACTCGATTCGCAATGAAAGATTAGTATATAATCAACCTAATTAATTTGATAAGGAATATATATAGGAGAAGAACAAAAGTGGTACTAGTACCAAATATAATTAAAATTTACTAATAGCATATATTAGCTAGCTAGCTAGCTATATGTATAAGTATATAGCTAGTTAATGTTGAGCATAGAACAAAAGGTACAAAATTTTATAGCAGCACAAGCATACAAATTTAAACTGCTATTCAAAACTCAAAATTCAAAATCAAACCCTGGTACTTGGACCACATTGGCCTCATTACCTTGAGGAGCATGCATTTTATTAGTTGTTGCACCATTATTTGCAGGAGTAGTCAGTCCATTACCTTGAGACTGGCCTGAGAGTGTTATGGTCCCATTTTCCGGTGATCCGGGGTTGTTCATTGGTTGATCGCTAGGACCCATTAGTGTTCCTTGGTTGTATAAGTGGTTTAACTGGTGGTAGTAAGGACAAGTTCTAGAGTCTATGGACCTTTTCTTGTTCAAGTCCTTTGTTTTCCTAAAGTACTTGTTTATGTTCTCCCACTTTTCTTTGCACCTCTTTGCACTCCTTTTGTACCCTAATTCCACCATCTTTTGCGAGATCCTCTCCCATAGAGGACCTTTAGCGTTGTTTTCGCGGTCATGGTGAGTCATAGTATCACCGCCATTGTTGTTAAAAAGGCTACACCTGATGTTGATTAATGCTAGAACTTCATCTCTCGGCCATCTTCTACCGGTATCATCTTTACCACTCTCATTCTCTAGGGACTTTAACTTTGTGACATGTTCCGTTGCATCAGTGTTGGTATGATCCGGCCTGGGGAACTTATGAGATAACTCGTTGTTACTAGGACGACAAATAGGGTTTTGAGAGGGTTGATCCAAAGAGGAGGACGACATTGGCAATTTCGAGTTGTCGAATTTAATACAACTTAACAAAGCTATATTCTCAGTTGATGAGGAGCTAGGGATGTTTGTGACCAAATGAGTATGATTATGATCATGATGGGTTGTACAAGATGAAGTGGGTTGAAGTTGTGCACTAATAATAGAGTCTTGAGTCAAAACTGAGGAATTAGACAAAGTAATGTTGGGTACCTTATTAAGTTTCTCGAATACTTCTTTGATAGACTTGCTGTCCAAAATATTTGACGATGTACCAACCTTGTTAAGGAAATCAAGGATCTTAGCTTGGCGGTCACCGGAAACTGCCTGCTCGTGTGCCCTATCCTCTAACTCCTTTTCTAACCTCACAAACTCTTGCTTCTTCCATGCCTCTTCCTTTGCAACCTTTTCCTCATCTCTCTTAACCATATCTTCAAGTATCTTCAAGTGTAGCTCTTCTTGTTGAGTCATCATCTTACTTACAATCTTCTCACAAAACCCTTTAAACATTTCAAATTTCTTCTGTCTTTTTCTCTTCCTCATTACCCTCTTTGTATTTTCCTCCGTCTTCTCGCTGTCGTCCACTGACTGCTCATCTCCTTCCACATTATCCTTGTAGTCGTCCTTGTCATTTCTTGTATAATCTTCACCCACTTCATCATTCCCTACTCTATCACCTTGTATCATATCTTCTTCACCTTCATTCCAATCCTCGTTTTCACCCTCATTATCATCTTCATCGGGACATAAGGTCCCTTGGGACAATGAAGTCTGAGGACAATGATCATCGCCTCCGCCTCCGCCTCCGCCGCCGCCATGATCAACGTTATCATCATCATTTATATTATTAATATTGTTATTATTGTTGCAAAGCTGTTCAAGTTCACCAAACAGCCTGTAATTGTTGTTATTACTTGGAGTAGTATTCTTGTTGCTGCAGTTATTATTAGTACTGATAATACTGCTATTGAAGCTTCTAGTTTCCTCTTCAAATTTCTCCTTGCATTTTTCAGCACTCCTTTTGAATCCAATCTCTGATAGCTTTCTGCTCCAACCATAAATACACAAAAAACCAACGTACATGAAAGTCATAAAAAATATGTACCTTTATTCAGCTACTATATTCCAATTTAATTTCTTCATTTAAATACTGGTTGGGACCAGAAATAATGCTGTAAACAACTCAACAGAGAGACAGATAAACATGACTAAATTAGGCATGTGTGCTAAAATCTCATCAACAAATTAAAAGCTTTTAATTTTCTTTAAAAAAAATATCAACAAATATTGTGTTTGAGGAATTAAAATTGGAATTCTTTTCGGACGTTGATGCTAGCGATGACACCAAAAATGAGCAAGTTATACGGGTTTTGGATCCTCTAGAGTTTTAAAATAACTCTACAAGGTAGAGTTTGAGCATATCAACTCAACGCGATATTCTTTTGGATGCAGACTTGAACAAGGTAATAGACTCTTTGAGTAGGGTGTAAACAAGCCGAGTCGAGTTCTAGCTTAAGCTTGGGTTGGAACTTGGTTGAAAAATCTAACAGTTACAACGAGTTTAAGGCAATGGTGCACTCTGGAATGGATTGGAAGATGTTCAACCATTCGGGGCTGTTAAAATGACTTTTAAATCCTTTTTTGTTTGTTACTTTTTGAGGATCCGCAATATTGTATTTTTGGTCTCCTATTCTTCTAGCATATATAGGTACATACTACATAACAAAGAGGACCATAACAAAGAGACTAAGAGAGATAGAAGTATTTATATTCGTAAGAAATTAGAGAAAATTAATGGCGCGTGGATTCAGTAACACGTTCAGAAGACGGTCATTCAATAGCCATTCCCAGAAAGAAAAAAAAAAAACCGGCCTGTATAAATTGTTCAAACTCTAACAATGCAAATTGAAATAAAAGCATAATAAAATGATGTTAGCATTGCTATTAGCATGTAGCAAAAAAGTTAACTGAAACCGCGGTTTTGTGAGGGAATTGAGTAGGGAAGAGTTTGTTTTGAAGAAGGCTACTGACTACAACCGTCAAGGGTAGGGAGGAGAATCCGATGTACGGAACCTTATACCGTGATTAAAATATTGCTCGAAAATGGAAGAGTAGTGGTAATGTAGGATGACATACCTTGATACATTTTCCCAGATGAAGTCAGGGAACCAAGTATTATCCATACTAGATCTGATTCTGAATAGGGCAAGCATCTCATCATTAGACCATGGAATTTCGGGCAACATCATTACTGACGATGATCTTTGGGATTCGCCGCTGTCTTGTAAGCTAGTTGGGAGCTGAGTAGATAAAGGAGAATGGGTAAGGGTTGTATTTTCAACGACTTTGACAACTTCATTGTTTCTAGTGACAAATTGGGAGTGAGGATGATGATGGTGGTGAAGAAGGGGGTGGTAAGGAGCATCAAAAGATAGTTGTGGAGGTGGTGGTGGTGGTGGTTGTGGTTGTGGTGAATAAGTAGGAAAAGCAGCCGCAGCGACGGCATGGTTCTGGTGGTGGTGGAGAGAGAATGAGAGTGGAAGCGAAAGAGAAGCAGTAGTGTTGGAAATAATTTTAGTGGGCGGTGTTGCTCTTGATGTTGTGGCTGCTGCTGCTAAGAATTGGTAGAACTGTTCAGGCATTCCATCAAACATCTTTTGTGCATTCTAAAAAATCAACTTTACCACTTCTTTTAATTTTCTCTCTCTAATATTTATTTTTCTCAAAATAAAGTATGGCTTAAAACAAAATACCCAAATGAAACCCCACCTTTAATTTGCTCTTATAAAAGGGTAACCCCCCTCCCCCCTCCATCAAGGGCTTTGTCATCTACCTGTGCCCTAAAGTTATGAGCAACTTTAAGGTAAGTGAAGGGCACTTCCCTATAAAATGACAAGAAAAGATGGGATGTGATTTGATGGTGCCCTACACTTGTAGGGCAATGTGAGTGTAGCTGTATTTTGAGAAAATAAGATACTCCTTTCGTACGGGAATACG
Source organism: Spinacia oleracea (assembly GCF_020520425.1). NCBI lineage: Eukaryota > Viridiplantae > Streptophyta > Magnoliopsida > Caryophyllales > Amaranthaceae > Spinacia > Spinacia oleracea. Next base: position 76,025,917 of record NC_079490.1, read on the forward strand.
CATATCATTTTGAATGAACATGTTTGTCAATGCATATTCTAAAAAGTTATAAAATACTAATATTTTGAAAATACATATTAAAATGAAGCTAACAACGAATTATATATTACTCCCTCCGTTCTGAAATACTCGCACCAATTTGACCTACACATATTTTAAGACAATTTAATTGACTTATTATTTAATTAAGTGGTGGTTGGTATTGGGTATTTTAATTGGAAAATTTGGTAATATTAATCCAACCTTTGGCCGATTTTCTTTTATTAATCCCACCTACGACATATTTTTTAATAATCCCACCTTTACTACCCGACGACTTTTATTGGGCTTAAGTGGCCGGTAATCGGTGAAAAAGTCAACGAGATGGTGATGAATTGATGATGATGACTGAATATATCGAGAGAGAGTACTGCCATGTAGAGAAATAATGCGGTTTACAACAGTTTTATGACCTGTTGGGCCCAATAAAAGTTGTTGGGTAATAAAGGTGGGATTATTAAAAAATATGTCGTAGGTGGGCTTAATAAAAGAAAATCGGTCAAAGGTTGGATTAATATTACCAAATTTTCCATTTTAATTAGTGAAAATGTGTCAACTTTTTGGGTGGTGGGGGGTGGGAGTGATGTTTGATGTTTTTTTTAAGTGAGACTTTAGGTAAGTGAGAAAACAACATAAAATATGTCATTTATAAAAACAGTACAAGTATTCCGGGACGACTTGTAAGAAAAGCGGTGCGAGTATTCCGGGAGGTAGGAGGTAACATTTGTTTTCATATACTAGAATTAAAATAGGGTCAAAGAGAATTATGTAAATAGTGCAAAAATTGCAAACAGTGCGAGTATTCTGAGATGGAGGAAGTATTTAATATTTTTAATAAATAAAAAGATTTGTAAGAATCCTATGCAAGAAGGTGATGGTGTAATTAACGGCAAGAGATAGCAAGACACGTGAAAACATGCAGAGGATGGGACCCTATTTATTTATGTTTTGGAATTGAAATTGAACATAGTACTTGCATACAACAAACACACCCCCTCTCCCTTTGTTTTTATGTTCCTTTCAAAATTTATTTGATCATATCTACACATTTGGATTCAACTCTTTCATGGACTTTTCTACTATTATGAGTGTTAGATGTATGGACATATGATCTTTCTACAATTTTTGATTTTGCTTGAGTGATTGATCGATTATTATTGGATTAATAATGATGTACTACATCCGTTTCATAAAGTTCTTTACAGTTACTATTTGCATTGACTTTAATGTAATATTTAATTATTAATTATCCAATTCATATGTGAAAAAATTATAAAAAGTTGATATTCTGAAAATGAATAACGATATCAATCTAACAAGATCTTATATGTGACATTTTGATGTATATAATAGTGGAAATTTTCAGTCAATGTTTTCATACTTTGGACACATTTTCCAAAGCGTAAAAAACTTTCTGAAACGGAAGTAGTACGTAGTACCTTCTATTTCTTAGTGTAATATACATAAGTTAAGTACATTCAAATCAATAGTATTGTATGAGATTATTAGGTTGAATGTGCAATAGCACTGTTTATTTTATAACATACTAAAGCAACACTGAAAAAGGAAAAAGTATTACAAAGAGAAAGTCTAATACGCAGTGCAATATTACAATGCAATAATGGTACAATATCCAAACGAAAATCACAACTTTGGTTGATACCTTACCCACAATACGTTTTTATACTTAGTACGCGGTGGCGGAGCAAAGGATTGTACGTTGGGGGGAGGGGGCCGGGGAAATGAAAAAATAAAGCTAAAAAATAGGTATATGTTAGTAGGTAGGATTCGAATCCTTGACCTAAGGGTCCATACTTACTAAAACAACAATAACCACTAAGGTAGTGTTCTCTTCACCTAATTTGACTTATCTTATCTTATGTTATCATATTGGTCCTGAATTTATCTTATTTTATCTTATTGGCCCTTATCTTATCTTATCTGAACTTATTGACCCTTATCTTATCTTATTTTATCTTATTGAAACTTATAGTATTACCTTATGTAATATTTGCCCTACCTTATCTTATCATATCTTATCTTATCTTATCTTATCTTATCTTATCTTATTGACCCTAGACTTATCTTATATCACTACAAGAATTTATATCTTTAACGACAACCTAATTACGACGGGTCAAAAATCCTGTCGCAAAAGCCCTTTTGTGACGGGCTAACAACCAAACAAAGACAGGAACAACCGTCGCAAATGTCTTTTACGACGGGTTAACGACGACCTCCTTTTATGACGGATTCGCGACAGGATATCCCGTCAATAATCAACGATTATTGGCCTTTAGCGACGGGATTTCCCGTCGTTAATGGTACAATTTTTTGTAGTGTATCTTATCTTATCTTATGTTATTGACCCTTATTTTATACTGCCTTCGTTTCTTTTTGTTTGTTACGTTTGGACTTTTGCACGCTTAGTAACGTATAATAAAGATTCTTTTTCTTTTTTATTAAAAAAATAAACACAAGTAAAACCTCAATGCACTAATCATTACAACAATCAATAAGATTGTTTTATTTATCAAAATGAACCAATAATGAAAAAGCACAAAGATTGCTAACTTAACATACTTGGGAAATTGTAAAGAAATTTAATGAATTGAAAAAATTGGACCAATTAAAATTAAAAGCTGGCACAAAAAATGATAGTATAATAAGTTTATAAAAGGAAAGATTCTCCAACGTAACAAACATTGTGAAACACCCTAAAAGGAATGCGTAACAAACAAAAAGAAATGGAGGGAGTATTATTTTATCTTATCTTATCTTATCAGACCTGAAATAAGTGAAAATAAGGTGAAGAGAACAGAGCCCAAGACAGAAAATATTTTAGCTATATATTTATGCATTTAATACTACTTATCTCTATGTCAGGCCCGGCCCTAGGGGGTAGGCAAGGGGTGCGACCGCCTAGGGCCCAAGGCGGAAAGGGGGCCAAAATTATAGTCTGTCCAGTAAATTAGTACTTGTAATAAACAACACATTAAATACACATGTTATTTCCTTGGCTCATTGGTAGAAAGTAGGTGTTAATGTTTTGATACCTATCATAGGTCTAGGGTTCGACTCCCCTCTACGTCTTTATTATTTTGTTTATTCGTTCGTTCATTGTTTTTCTTGTTAACTTGCATCTTCCTTTATTCGCTTAACTCTTTTCTTTTTTTAACTTTGTCAATATACTTATTTTTGTGTTTGTTAGCTTGTTATGTAATTTTTTATTTAAATTTATATTTTAGCAACTAATTTTCTCATTTATAATACTTTGTACATATAGTGTCTCAATTATTTAAAACCTTTATTTGTATTAGCTTTGTCCTTTAATTCTTTACAAGATAATTAAGTTTTATATTGAGTTTATGTACGTAGGATTTGACTTTTAGTACTCAGTTCTAATAGATGTAACTATATGTGGGCGAAACAAATGCTTATTTGATGGACTATGGGCATATAAGTTTTAAAATAAATATCAAATTTTAATGATGACAAAATTAACTGGAACTTTTATATGCTCAAAATGAACCTTTATTTTTAAAAAATAAAAATATCTTTATGCATATTAATTTTTTTCTAATTAAGTAAGTATTTATTTTATTGAAATATTTTAAGAGATCGACTAGAGCAGGATTTTGAATTTTAAGATCCTGCAAAGGAGATATAATTTTTTTATTATTATTGATTTGAATTCAACAATAGAATGGATTTAACCAAAAGAACAAAAATATCATTTTAATTAAAGACATATCATTTCGGAAGGGGCCCTAATCCCTTATTTCGCCTATGGCCCTCAAAATGCCAGGACCGGGGCTGCTCTATGTTAATTATTTTTTACCGCAAGTCGTATATGTGATGATCGACGTACATTGCCAATGAGTTTTAGTACGTAGTCATATACATAAATAGATTACGAACACTGAGTAACATTTAGCTTCTAACTCCAAGAAATTAAAATCAAACTTCATTAATCGTACTATATTAATTGTTAAAATCAAACTTCATTAATCGTACTATATTAATTGACAAATGACATGCATTGCACATACCCATAGTTACACATGGACAAATAATGTTTATAACTTATAAAAGAGAGCATGTTCTAATTTCATTGCTTGTACCTAGGACCAAATCTCTAGATATAATACCATGAATTAGGTATATGTTTATTTAAAACAACCAAATATAACACTCTTACTTTAGATTTAAATTGTCAAAGAACATTTATAAAATATTTGAGCAAGTTCAAATAACACAACTTATAATAACGCGACTTACATTTAATGTTCTTGTATAACATATGGCGAAACTTTGACCATGTGCCTTTCAAATAACGCGACTTCATGGTAATAACATCATAAACAAAAAAAAATAATACATAAGTTATACTCCATATTAGGAGGTTTGAAATTTCTTATGATGACTAAATTGTACGTGATATAAATGTAATTGGTTGTATGACCTTATAAGATATACAACAATCTCTTGTACGACAAAAATATGGGATGAGTTAATGAGCACCTGGTGACTTTTTTCACTATTCAAAATTGAAAAACTAGTAATGATATCAACAACCTTAAATTATGCACGTAATTCTTGAAAGTTCAAATTATAAAATACAAGTCATATTATAGCAGCATCATTGAATCATAGTACGTCACATAGAAGTGATAGAAACTCTATGGAGTACGTAGGTACTAACAGATACAGTTTGAACTTTGAAAGTCATAAAAACAAATTTTGAAGTTGATATAATCGAGACCCCACGCATATGATCCAGTCTTATTTAAATTAAGACATTACCAGTATGAACATGCATGTTATATGTTTCGGGTTTCCCCTGCATCATCCCTAAACTTATACGGAGTACTCCAGTTACCAGTTTTTAATTTACTTTTCCAACAACAATGTCCTTTAAAAAAACTTGTTAAATTTTTATTTTTTTGGAATAACAAAAGTTCAATTATTGAGGTTTTCAGAAATACTCCGTATTAAGCATAATTAAGTAAGCAATCACGCATCTCCTACTGAGCTGAAAACTTTAAAGATGGTCTCATAATTAAGTAAATACTCCGTACATATTGTTAAACAATCTGACAATGAAACAAGCTAATGTATAACCACAAAGGCAACCATAAAGACGTATTGAACACAAACTAGTTTTCATCCCTTGCGATACACGGATTTTTTAATTTAAATGTTTTGTTATATTGTCTATGTAATGATATAAAACTTTAAGAAGTAGAAGATGGTGTATTAATTTACCGTTTGCCAAAATTAATATTTTTATGTGAAAAAAAAAACTAATTGTATGAGAAAAGATATGAAATAGTAACTTTAAAGAAGACATGCAAGAAGAAATGATAGGGAAAAAAGGAACCAAATATTATTTTTTTACAAAAACAGAAAAACTAAAAATTAAACATATGACACGATAACATGATATGCAACACATCCTATTTTAAAATATTTATATAGATTATAGGCACCAACCTTAATCTCTATTATATAAGAAAACTCATGAGATCACTTTAGTAATTTCACTTTTGGTGCCCCCCTATAGAATAATCTATTATACCCTCGCTCAAAATTAAATCGAATTAATAACAAATATTGCCTTAATTTAAATCAAGAATAATAATATCATAAATGCCAATTTAGAAACAAATTAAATATTCAATCATCTTTATGATTATTGCAATTCTAATTTATGATTAAGCTAAGGGATAACAACAATTAACCCATAATTCGCGTCAAACACCTCTCCATAAGCCAAAAATAAGTAGCATTTATATGCTATATATATAAACTTAACCCCTTCCCCATCCTAATCACTCAAAACACAATATATGTTTCGCTCTCCCTTTATGTGATCTCTAATGTATGACCATGCTAGAGCATTATTATTGGTTGTAGTTGGATAGCTACTAATTATACAAATACAATATCACTTTCTTTTATAGTTTACGACCTTACAATTATCACACACTTGGTGGATCTCGATCTATATCATTTCATTTTCAAGTTTTCAACCTATCCCTTTTATTGCTTAATATTTTCAAATTGTTTATTATTCTATAATAACTAATAAAGTTACCTATTTTTCTGTTACAAATTTTTTGTCGAAACTAAAGAGCTACATGAAAATTATGTTCATATGTCATTTGCTACTTTGGTCCGTATAACATTTTTCACATTATAATCGACCTTTTTACTATATTTTTTTTAATCATATATTATTGTTAAGCACTGATGTAACGAAGATTCTGTCATTCTCATCCATCAATCATGTACTCTGTAGTACTAAATTATTTATGACTTATTACTAAAAGAAACATCTTTCAAAAGATATTGGAAATCTGGTAATTCTTTTTATTACCAAAAGGGAAAAGGAATTAGGCAACAACCATTACAAGCTCAAATCCACAAAACACAATAGGACCTCAGTGTAAACTAAATGCTCAAATCTAACAAAAAACTGCTAAGATCTTCAGAGGTTCTACTAGCCACATTAAACTGGCCCTAAATAGTTCATAAGGTGTTTTGAAATGTTGATTGTAGACTGTATCATTCCTGTTTAGCCAGATGGAATACACACTCTCTGGAAAGAACATCACCAACAACTGATGTCTTTTGCCACTTCTTTTTACAGCTCTTAAGAATCCATTGCATCTCATCAGGAAACGGACCAGGACATCTGTTAAACAGCAGCAAGTTCAGAACTTTCTGCCACACATGACCAGAAAAGTTACACTAAAGAAAAAAAGTGATCCACTGATTCAGCACAGCTGGTACACAGAGGGAAAATAACATAAGAAACCACTCTCCATTGCAATAATCTGTCTAGAGTAGGCAACCTTTTCCAGGTAGCAACCCATATAATAAAAAGACTCTTAGGAGTGGCAAGGTTGTTACATAGTACTCTTCTCCAAGGAACCTTAGTATACACCCCCCACAAACCTTTTGATACATAAGCTTAATAGAAAAAGACCATGCTTAAGGACTGCAGACCACCCTCCAACACTAACAATAAGCTCCATATAACCTAGAATCTTTTTCAGTGACCAAGACATAATTAAGAGACACTGAAAATCAACAAGAGACTTACACTTCACATAATAGCTATCAACCAGGCCATCTGGCCTAAAGATTGTCTTTTTTGTGAGTGAGAGCCCACAAGAGAGGCTTTGTTCCAGAGTCTCATATCCTTTATATTCCAACCACATGCAGCCCTAGGTAAGCACATGTTGGTCTAGGAGACCAAAGCTTTCTTGGAAGCAGCAGTATCGATCACTTGTCCAAAGAAGTATTCTACAGTAACTTTGAATCTCTTTAATAGTCTTTTTGGGAAGCACAAAAATCTGGTACCAGAAGGATAGTCTGACCAACTGACGCCTTCCTGCATATGAAAGGTGTCTGACAGTCCAACTTTTAGCTCGAGCAAGGACTTTATCAATCAAAGGCTTACATTGAATATAGGATAACCTCTTAGTGGACAGGGGAACTCCCAAATATCTGAAAGGGAACTCACCTGACGGAATGTTCAAAGTAAGCATGATCCGATCATGAATTTCCACAGGTACACCACAAATATATATATGCATTACTTTTATCTAGGTTTGCGTCCAAAGGCCCTAGAAAAAAGCATAAACTTCTAAAACATCATGGTAGTGGAGCCAGGATCATCTCTAGCAAACATGAGCAGATCATCAAATCATCACAGGTACACCACAAATATAGGCATTACTTTTTTTTCTTTGATAGTGTCAATCTATCATCTAGAAAAAGTATATGACCAAAGAAATTACCCTTTTCATGAAAAAAATTAATTAATTAATTGTTTTTAAACCAAAATCGTAATGAATATTATGTATCACTTATTCACAACAAAAATCACGTACAAATTGGATTGTGTAGTTATTTTAAACAATTTTCTTAACTTTTCGACCATGCATTTGTGATGAAATCTTTCAAAAAAAATGATAAAGGTTGCAACTTGCGACAAAATAATTTGTATCGCAACTATTATTTTAAATTAGGAGTTTTTGTTAGAAAGGATCTTTTATAATCCAAAAATTGTGACAAAGGACCTTTTAAAAAAAAAGTTGTGAGATAGGACCCAAATCAGGTTTTTTGTTGTGAATAGGGACCAAGACCCATTTTCCGACGGTCAAAGCCAATTTTCCGGCGTTAACCTCCACGTGCACGGTACGTGACCACATTTAACGTTTTTTTTTCTTCCAATTTTTCCCTCCAAGAATTCCCCCCTGTTCCCCATTTATTAACTAAGAAACATAAAAAAAATCTTATTCTCTGTCCTCTTAACTCTGTCTTCTTCACCATTTTTCTTCCTCCATTTTTTCTTCAAATCGTTCCCTGTAGTATAATAAAAAATTGCTCAATCCCCTTTGATTTTCGTGGCATTTCACGCGCTTACTAGGACACTACCTTGCTGATTCTTTTATACAATTTCAATAAAGCTCATGGAAACAATTTCCAAAACCTTTCGCCTAATCCAAATCAAATATAACTTGATACTTTTATTATCATTCTATAAAACTTGCAAGTAATGAATGTAAAAGTTTGTTCCAAAGTTAGGCAGCAGGGACAAAGTAACCCTCGGGATTTAACGAGTCAGGAGTTGAGAATGCATAAGATCTTCCACCCGTTTCATACTCTGACTTACTCCTGTATAAAAGAATCAACAAGAAATTCATCTTGTATAAAAGAATCATCAAGAAATTAATTAGCATATGAACCCTAATTTCAAGAGTTCACAAATTGGAGAAATTGGACCCAAAAATTTGGGGCTTTCATGGTTACTTGATACGAAATTCCACGAAAATCAAAGGGGATTGAGCGAAATTTTTTTTGTTACACTACAGAAAACGAATGGAAGAAAAAAATTGAGGTAAAAATGGTGAAGAATATAGTTAAGAGGAGAGAGAATTCAATTTTTTTTAAAAATATTTCTCAATTAGTTAAAGGGGGAATAAGGGGGAAAACTTGAAAAAATATATCTTTATATGAGACACGTGCCGTGCACGTGGAGGTCAACGCCGGAAAATGGCTTTGACCGCCGGAAAATGGGTCTTGGTCTCTATTCACAACAAAATATCTGATTTGGGTCCTATCTCACAACATTTTTTTTAAAAGATCCTTTATCACAATTTTTGGATTATAAAAGGTCCTTTCTGACAAAAATTCCTTTAAATTAAATAAAAATATTTTATTAGATTTTAATTTCTTATTTTAATTTATATTTTACAAAAGAAATGGAAACATATATTTAGTATAACCATTATAAAAATTATTTCCATTTTTTTAAGGATTATCTTATTTTAATATTTTCATAGTAAAAATATGGCGTTTATAGTAAAAATAAGTTGATAAGTCACGGTCTACGTGACGCCCTTGTGGTACCATTAAAAGAGTGACACATAGGATTGCGACACATGTTATTTGTTGCAACTTGCGACCTTTATCATCGCCCATCTTGAGTAAATCATTGGTTAAAATACTTTCTGAAGAAAAATAAAGAAAAAGTCATTTTATGATAATAACTATTGATTTATTAATATTGGTTTACATGCATTCTAAAATCTACCCACACATTGCGTGCAAAAAGTATCAGTACTTTATAAGCTAAGCTAGCCTGATATTTAATTTCTTTTAATGTAGGTGTTTTTAAGTTCCTTCTTCCTATGTACATGTGTTTGAATGAGACATTTGTTCCATAATCAATGTCTTTAATTGTTTATTCCACATAACTTTCCTAAAATTCTGAGATCTCATCACCGATTCTAATTTTAATTTACAATGGTGATCTGTTCTCATTTTGTCTAATTGTCTTATTTGTTATTGTTTATTAATTATTCTTTTTTCTAATTAGTTAAGAGTACCCTAGCTTAGCTTAGTTCGATAAGTATAATATTCTTAATTAGCTTCTATCGAGCTAGATTATATTCTGTACTAGTGAGCTGCACAAGCTGACAAATGATATGAGCTTGCTAATTGCTATTTTTGACAATATCATGTTCATTGCACCTAATAAACTTATTTAATTTTAAGCTCTTAAAGTCATTATGTTTAACTTGTTGGGAAAGATCCACAAAATCGCAATTACAAGAGGAAGGAAGCACAATGTGATCACACTTTTCCGACTATGTTCTCCAATGGGTAAATCAACCAATCTTAACTATGTTGCTGCATTAACAAGAAAAACAAGATAATTAAAACAAGGTGATGATAAAGGTCGCAAGTTGCGACAATATTTAGTTGTCGCAATCTTACGTGTCGCAATTTAATTGGTACATATAGGCGCCACATAGACTATGCGTCATCAGAATATTTTTACTATCAATGCAATATTTTTACTATGAAAATATGTAAATAATGTAATCGATATAAAGAAGGAAACAAATTAGAATATTTAGATTTTCTTACTTTTTTCTGAAACATGTATAATAGTTTATATAAGTTAAATATTTTAATTTCCAATTTAAATCATGACACATAAGCATGTCATGTCATCATTGTGACACGTCTTAAAGGTCGCATGTTGCGACCTTTATCATTTTCGTCAAAACAAACTTAAATGGAAGTGATAATTCGAACGAACAATTGACGCGTCTTGGAATATCATATAAGATGATTTTGCTCTATATCCAGGCGCAGTAGAACAGAAACAGTCGTCGATCTTCCAGAATTAACATACTCAAAATTTTCTTAGTTCAAAGTCTTAAAACCGATGATGTTATATATAACATTCTTACTCTTTGAAATCTCAAAGTTTTTAAAACTTTGTTTTTCAAAGGTATTCATTTTCGGTTATTTATACTTTAGTGTGTTTTATTGCTGACTTAATCGCTTTATTTATATTTTTGCAATTTATCATTCATTTGGTTTACAACTACTCCATCTAGGTGTTGCAACACTTTTCATTTTGCACTGGCTATTTTGTGATTGTAGGAAAAATGTCATTGCTCCAAGTATGTATTTGTGTTTATACGAAATCTAATAAATGTGGTTTAAATTACTAATTAACGAGATAATTATTTAGTGAGATCAAATGATGAGAATGCCTAACTGGAGGTCGCTTCAGATCAAGTGGAATTAATGCAAATTAAATAATTAATTAAACAACTTGCTCTTGACTGAACTCGTGAGGTCACACAAATATTATGTGAACGGATCAAATATTTAGGCGAATAAATATTACTCAGTGAATATTTTAAAGGTTGTATATATCCGAAAATGACATATATATGCTGGGCATAGTGGGAGCAAATAATATTATTCGGTGAATATTTTAATGGTTGAGCTCTAAATAGCCATAGTGTTTGAAGAGGCTCTGGATAACTTGGTGTAGACGCCTATATTTGTCCCTAGGCCAGAAGCAGCGTGTTCGATGATGAAACCAAACATTGCTTGACTAAACTTTCCTAAGCATGCGACAAACAATCCGTGACTGACTGACAATCCCGAAACCATATTTCCATTTTTAGTAATTGCTATTTATAGTAACTAATATGCTTAAGTGCTGCCCAGAATGCTAACTGTATAAGATAAATATTCAAGTGATTAAGTTTCACTACAATTGATCATTGGATAAAGAATAGGAGTTGCATCCCAACCAGTATTCTTAAGAGGTAAACCCATGAGTGAGATTCAGATAAAATCGGATAAGTCTGGAAAAGTGGAAGTAAATCACCAGCGCTAGAAAATCCTAGCGCTAGGCACACATTCACCACAATATTTCCAGCGCACTAAAGACAACGCAAGAATATTCCGGCGCTACAAGTTGGTTCTCACCAATCACGCAAAAATAAAGTTTTAATCCAGCTGTCAAAATATAGATCTGGCGCTGACTAGCTTAGCGCTAGAAAATAATAACGCTCCTGATTAGAGCGCTACAAATTTCTAGCGCTGCAGGTTGCTTTTTAGAAAACTCTCATTTCTTCGAACTTATCTTATTCTGGCCTGTTACACTATAAATAGGGCCTTCGAAATCCGAAAAATAACACACAATCCCAAGCCAAAAAACCCTAAGCTTGAGTATTGACCTAAGCTTTTCTCTCTGTCCCGCATTCTCATATGTCTGCCGTATTAACACACTGTTAAGAAGACGCTGCTCGCACGATTGCCCAGTTCAATCAAAACGCTGCTGAAGTCCTGACTCAACTTCTATCCTAAACACACGAAACACTGGAAGAATCCTACCCCGTAGTCAGTCAGTTACCAGAAGGTTCGAAAGTTAAAAGGAAAGCTAGCAAAACAAGTGGTAGGTGTTCCTGAGAACTGCAGTATAGCCTACGCTATACTGTAACCTGAAATCTACATTTTTACAGCTTTCATCGCCATATAAATCTGCTCACTTAATCTGCTTATTTAATCACGTCTAATAAGATAATCTCTGGACAAATCTAATTATTGCTAAGCTCCTTAAATCAATCTAAATCACCATTTTGACGACTGTTAGTAAATATTTGTGCATTAAAATCAACTCAGATTAGTAATGTAGCATAACGCATGTCCCTTTCGTCGTCGCATTAAACTAGTAAGGATCGCCGCATGGGCTAATGCTTAGCACTCCCCGTATTAGTAAACGTCCCCCAAACTCGATCTCAACTCCGCTGGATGTACGATGAGTTATCTCCACAACAGGGATCACAAGGGAACCTATGGCCGTTGTGAGTCAAATATGTTTGCATTCCAGGCATATCACGATAACTGGGTTTTGTCAGTTTTTTTCAATGTTGTTGTAAAACTGAATGGCGACTCCAAGAGACTAGTAAAAAAGAGGCCAACGCCCATAGTTAGTTCCTATTTACTTAATATGCTTGCCACATCCAGAGGGGAAAAGTCGTGCGGGCCGTATACTCTTTTAGAGGCGCCTTGTCGTGTTTTTTCAACCCCCTCACACTTGACATTAAAGAGGCTCTAATTAACCTTGGTATTTGAAGAGGCTCTGAATAGCCTTTGCATTGAAGAGACTCTAAATAGCCTAGTCATTAAATATGATCTGAATAGCCTTGGTATTTGTGAGGGGGTGGAAAAAGTATGATGATTATTCATCGACTTTCCTCGGACGTGGCAATATTTATTAAGTAAAGAGGGATTAACTGAGTGGCCATAGCTGCCTTTTTTCTAGATCGTGGAGTCGTCATTCAGTTTTCAACGACATTGAGGAAAACTAAACCCGATAATTATGATATGCGAGTACCAACCAAAATTCAGACTCAAGTATTTGACCACAACGACCTTAGGTTCCCTTGTGATCCCTGATTTAGAGATCGCCCAATCTACTTCCGCAGAGTAGAGATTGGGGGTTCGGGGGACATTTACTAATATGGGGAATGCCCAAAATTATCCCATGTGACGACCCTTACTAGTTTAATGCATCGTAACAAATACAAGAAAGGGACATGCGTTAGATCTACATTACTACTCTGGATTTATTTTAATGCGCAAGTATTAACTAATCAACGTCAAAATAGTGATTTAGATTGCTTTAAGGAACTTAGAAAAATCAGATTTGTCCCGAATCTCTTCTTAGGCGTGAGTAATAAAGTACATTATGTGAACAAAATTATAGGGTGACGAAAGCAATAAAAGGTAATGCACGTTACAATATAGTTTTGGTTATATTGCTGTTCTCAGGAACACTTACCACTTGTCTTTTCTAGGTCTCCTTTTATTCTTAGAGCTCCCTAGTGGCTGACTGATTATCCCCGAATCTTGATTCGAATTCTCTAGAGTATCCCCTTAGATTCCTTCAGTTTAGACTAGAAATCTGACTATAGTCTAGACTAGGAATAGAGTGATTTGGGTGTTAATGCTGACAAAGGTTTGATATAAAGAGTTAACAAGGCTAGGGAGATTACAAAGGGACGTGTTTGAGCTTCGGTTAATAATCAAGCTTAGGGTTTGAACGATAATTGGTGTCGATTTTCAGAGGTTTTAGGCCCCTATTTATAGTCAAAATGGCCAGGTAAAGATAGACGTACGAAGAGTTAGAAGTTTGCTGAAATTAAATAACCAGCGCAAGAACATTATAGCGCCTGCCTGACTAGCGCTGGAAGTTAATGGCGCTGGCCAGACAACTTCAGATGTGTTGACATCCACGTCAGCCTTGGACTATTCTGGAACTTAATCTGTGTTTGTGATTGGGTTAATCACAAATTGCAGCGCGAAAAGAGACTAGCGCTGGAGTACATTGCAAGAAAAGACTCGTGCGTGACTTGCCAGCACCAGAAATATCTAGCGCTGGTAAGTTCTATCCACGCGCGTTCTAGATTATTCTGGTTTATTCCGAATTCTATCTTTTTTTCTCGGTTTTAACTCTTCTAAAAGACCAATTGGAGTGCAAATCTATATTTTAGTCAATATTTATCTTGTTCGATTTCTATATTTAGTAGCTGTTTGGAATGGCGGTTACTATAAATGGAAATACTATTTTAGGGATCGTTTCAATCAACCGCAGGATGCTCGCACTAGTGGAAAAAACATCATTTGTAACGCCCTATTCGTAACGGACAGTTTTCTAGCCCGTTACGAAAACCCTATTATATCGGGCAAACCGAATTGACAGTTACAATTGTAGTTAAAATATGGTCCGCCATTTTTCGTAATGGACATTTTTTTGTCCGTTACGAAAATATTCATTTGTAGCTGTCTCTTTTAAATGTCCGTTACAATTAACTTCCAATTTAATTTTACATTTTATATTTGTAACTGACAACCTATTTGTCCGTTACGATAGCTCAAGATTATCTCAAGTTCAGAATACTTGTTTTTCGTCTAAAACTCGCGCTCAAACTCCACAAACTCCTCAAACTCCACAAACTACCCCTACTTCCACCTTTCAGTGAAACTCAGCGTCGCAGCACCACCTGGCCAAGATGACTATGAGGCACCACCTCCACGTTCCAACGAAGACGCCGACACGCACCACCTCCAATCCACCGCCTCGTCCATACTAAGGCTCACAAGCAGTTTCTTCTTCCCAATAATTTTCATGAAGTAAGTAATCAAATTCAATCTCCACGTCTTGTTGAAATCTTCCCCAACCCCTCTTTTTGCCGTTTTTCAATTACCACGTTCATAGATTTTACCCAGCTGCAAAAAAAAAAAAAAAAAACAGAAGTTAGGGTTTGATTTGTTCGATATCAATGGTTAATTAGGGGTTTCTGTGTTTGAATTCAGATGTCAGGCTTGGCTTTGGTATGGTTAGTCCGATTTCAGTGGTTAGGGTTTGATGTGTTTGAATTCTCGGCCAAGTCCTGTGTAGTGAACTATACAAGTACGGTATTAGGGTTCATACTGTTTGTTTTCAGCAAGGCATATGTACTCCCATCTCATGGTGATTGAAATTCTTTTTTGGAACTACTTGAAACCAATGGTTTCTGCTTATACAATTTTCAGGATCTTAGAATGGTAGGTTACTCTGAGATTTGAAAGGCATGCATGCAGGGGTGTTTAGGAACTTATAGGGGCTCATAGAGGTTTGTTCTGGGGATGTGGAGGAGGTAGTTTTGGCCGTGATAGGGTTGAGATTTATACTGGGTCGAGTTTTTGACATTTCGATTTCAGTCATATTTAGGTGATGAGTCATTCAGTTTCAGTTTAGGTTGGTTTCGATTTATTTGTATTGGGTCATATTCAATATTGTTTATTGGTTTTTTTAATGATGACCGTCAATATCAGTGACAATATTTTTCTGACTAGATTGGGCCAGGTTGATTAGAGTCATGTAATTTCAGGTAATTGAGTCTTTAGATGATTATTAATTAAGAGTTTTAGAGTCAAATCTGATTTTATTCTATTTATTTCCCCCCTTGTTTGTTTTGTACATTGTATTGTTTTACTTCTTGATCATATTAGGGGAAGTGTCATTAACACTCAAAAGGTGAATTATGAGTTTTTATTCTCTATTATCGCCTGTTGCAATCTTTACTCAGAAGTGAAGGAAATAATGCCCTTGGTCCAAGTATGCATTCTATGTTAAGTCTAATAAATGCGGTTCAGTATTAATTAAACAAGTTAATAATTCAGTGAGATCAAGTGAGCTGAATGCCTAGCTAGAGGCCGCTTCAGTTCAAGTGGAATTAATGATATTAATCCACAGCTTACTCTTGACTGAACCCGTAGGGTCACACAAATAGTACGTAAACGGATCAAGTATTTAATGGCATTAAATACTCCATCTATGAATATTCGGAACCGACGGATCTTGGTTTCAGTGGGAGCTAAGATCGTCACAGGCAAGAAATGAATACTCCGGAAACGATGATATTGCCGGAAACGGAAATATGGATCGTATCGGAAATATAAATATTATCCAAGTCGTAGATGTTGCCGGAAACGGAAACATGGTACGTATCGGAAAATATTATCGGAAATGGAAATATTGCCAGAATCGGAAATATTGCCGGAAACGGAAATATTGTCAGAATCGGAAATATTACCGGAATCGGAAAATAATTCCGGAAACGGAAATATTAAATATTTGTTCGAAACGGAAATTAATTCCGGAATCGGAAATATTAAATATTGTTCGTATCGGAAATGAATTCCGGAATCGGAAAATTTAATCGGAAGCGCATCGTACGAATAAGCATCGGACGAGGCCTGCCGGACGAGGCCCAGCACGAAGCCAGGCCATCGCCCAGCAAGCCAAGCGCGCCGCACAAACAGCCACGCCAGGCCCAGCGCAAGGCCAGGCCCAGCAGGCTGCACAGCGCGCAGCGCGCGCGGGCGCTGTGTGGGCTGCTGCTCGCGCGCACGCATGGGGCCCATCGTGGCAGCCGTGCGTGTGTGTGCAAGTGTTTGTGTTCGTGCACGTTTCCTAAAACATGCAGAGTTCGGTTAATGATTAAATTCCTATTTCTATTTGATAAATTAATTAAATTAGAGTTCTTGTAGGATTCTAGGTTTAATTAATTTGTATCTGAATAGGATTTCGATTCCCTTTCCATACCCCTATAAATATGAGGCTAGGGCTCACAATTTATAACAAGTTTTCAAAGTATTCAAAGTGAGTTTTTGAGAGAAAATTCAAACACACATCTTGCTCAAATTGCCGAAATTTTCTAGTACCTTAAGGGCGATTCTAGTTGGTCAATCTTAAGGCGGATCCGGACGTGCTGTGGACTATCTACGGAGGGACGACACTTGGAGTCCTAAAGACTTGTTCTTGTTCGGTTCGGGCGCAGCTAGGGAGGGCACGCAACAAAGAGTATGCATCTAAATTATGCTATATGATTATGTGTAAATAATATGTTGTCCTGGGTTAATGGTTGTTTCCGCATGATCTATGTAATGTCATATGTATCATAACCTAACAGTGGTATCACGAGCCCCTTATTATTTTCATAATCTAAATTGCACGAACATGGTTAAATATTACAAATTTGCAAGAATTAAAAGGGGTGATTAATTTTCGTAATTGTTAATTAATTGCAAATTGCGTTTATTTAATTATACGTACGCAGTTTTTCGGCAGTTTCTTCGTTACTCATCCGAATTGAGTGATTTTTGTGTCAATTCCGCATGTAAAAGGCATTCTAAAATTTTGACAAAACTAGTATTTTTCTGCCGAACCCAGAATTCTCAAATTCGAAGCCTAACTATGACTTTTCGAAGGTTTTAGTTTTTCGAATGCAAAATTTCGTAAATTTAAGATGTTAAATTAAATATTTGCGATTCTTGTTGATAAATCTTGAATTTTTGATTGACCTACTGCATATGTTTAACAAGTTTGAATGCCTAGTCTTGTTAATTATGCAATCTAATTTGTAATTATGATTAATTTGTTGAAAATTAGAATAATTTAGAATTAATTTGATTTTCATAATTAATTGTAATTTAATTAGAAACCTATGATTAAAAACCACCATAAAAATTGTAAATTTATGATAAATTTTAAATTTTTATGACCTAGACTTGAATCCATAACAATCGGAAATCAATTGGATAATAAATTTTCGATTTTTCGCCCTAAAATTATGAAATTAATATTATTTATTAATTTGTCATTAATTTTAAATATAAATTTTAAATTTTATGCGATTCGTTCATAAAACTTGCACGCACGAAGCAATGGACGCTTCGTGTTACCCTTAAGGGGTGTTGTATAATGCGGGCATGCGACGACGAGCAAGGGAGCTCGTCGCCTGTGCGGCACGAATGCAATGAGCAAGGGCGTAGTGCACGAGCACAAGGCAGCAGCCCTGCCTTGTGTCGTATGCCACGAGCAATGGACGAATGGGCATGGGCGAAGGGTGAGCCAAGGCAGTCGCGTGTGGGCAGCAAGTGAGCTGCGCCACAACGCGCGCAGCCTCGCACAAGAGCGCGCAGCCTCGCGCGCAGCGAGCGCAAGCTCGCGTGCCACGAGCGCTGCGCCCAGCATTACTCGCGCGCCCAACGAGCGATGGCTCGCGCGCCCAGCGAGCGATATCGCGCGCCCAGCGAGCGATGTCGCGCGCCCAGCGAGCGATATCGCGCGCCCAGCGAGCGATGTCGCGCGCCCAGCGAGCGATGTCGCGCGCCCAGCGAGCGATGTCGCGCGCCCAGCGAGCGATGTCGCGCGCCCAGCGAGCGATGTCGCGCGCCCAGCGAGCGATGTCGCGCGCGCACTGCGAGCGATAGCTCGCGTGCGATGAGCGTTGGCGCGCGCAGCGAGCAATAATGCGTGCGGAGGCTTGCGATGGGGATGCAGCAGCTATGCGACGAGCGCATGGGCTGCGCGCACATGGCCAGCAATGGCTGTGTGCGTGCGGCCCATGGGCGTGCAACGCGTAGGGTGTTTGCGTTACGATTAAAGATCATTTTGAACGTTTAATTTGAAAATTCCAGTTCAAGTAATTTTAATTAACTTTAAAATTAATTTAAATTATTTTCTTGGATTTTAATTTTGAATATTGTAATTATAATAAATGTTATTTATTCTAATTATCTTACTAAAATTAAAATCATGAATTAATTTAAATACGACTGAAATTAAATTAAACTTTTTGGATTCAATTATAAATTTATATGAGCTTTAAATTTTAATTAAATTTGTATGTTTCCGGTTAGACTAGAAATACATTTTTATGTTTAAAATCAGTAAAGCATATGAATTTATTGGTTTAAGTGGGAGCGCTTTTTAGTCATAAACTCTTGATTAGGTCTACAAATCCTTAAGGTTAAAACAACTTGATTAGAATTAATAAGGACTGAATAATTGGTAGATTATTGGTGCCCTTGATTAATTGCTGCAAATGTTTACGTGATGCATAATGTGTTTTACTAACCAGCTATGTGGGCCATTCATGATAATGAATGGGTGAATGGTATATATTGTATATGTACTGTTTTGCAGGTTATGAAGTGACTAGTATGGCCCAAATAGGATAGAAAATATGGTATGCGTACCATTAATTTGAATGTAATTGGTCTAAAGTACCAAAGTTATTTTTCAATTCAAATATGGTCTGCGAACCATCAAATAGTTGTAATTAGTTATAGCTTATCCTATTTGAAGAAAATGGTGCCTCCCACGGAGATTTTCAAGACGGACTTTGAAGTCAAAGCTTCAAGATGAAGTCGGGCCATACTAGATCACAAATATCTTATGCATGTTTTAAGTTATTTATTGCTTTTAAATATGTCTTAAAATGCATGAGATCAAAAGCTTGATTATGTTGCATGATTAAGGATTTTAGTTCACTTAAAATCTAACCAACATAGTAAGAGCCTTAAGTTCCAAACTTAAAAATTGAGTTAAAAGGTGCCATGCCAAAATATACACTTGCTTGAATATCCTTTACATCAATCTAGTAATAGTTTTCGCTCAGCGAGGTGTTACTTATTGGTCCTAAAGGGGCAAGGTACACAAATAATTGTGAGTACATGTTAGTTTTGGTGAAACTCAACGATATAAGTAAGGAGTCCTTTTATGTCGTGGCAAATTCGATAGGTTTACCTAATAAGTTCTTAGACGTACCTATCAACCAAGAATAGTTTCTAGACTATTAGCAAAAGGCTTTTTGCTTACCTAAGATGTTCTAGGATTAAGTCGACAAACTGTGCTTAGTTCTTCAATGATTTTAGGATCTTGGAATCATTTTATTCACACCTGCCGGAACACATAATTTGAATAAAATGCTTAATAAACATTGAATTATGCATGTATGCTAGAATTTAAGTTTATTAAGAGAAACTGTGAATGGTTATTTATTTGTTTATTCTTTTCAATTGTAGTTTTTAATATGGCAAACAACAATTCATTCAACATTCGATCAATTCTCGAAAAGGAGAAGTTGAACGGGAAAAACTTCCTTGACTGGCAAAGGAACTTGCAAATAGTTCTTATGCAGGAAGAAAAGGAGTATGTCCTAGATGAGGCGATGCCCGAAGCTGCAGGCGACGGGGTCACTCAGGCAGCCCTCAATCGTTGGATTGATGCCAACAAGGATGTGAAATGTCTAATGCTCGCCACCATGAGTGCGGATCTGCAGATAACGTTCATCAACTCAGATGCTTTCACAATCATCAGTGAGTTGAAGAACATGTTCCAAGATCTGGCTCGAGTCGAAAGATTCGAGACTCATAGGCAAATTCTTGAGACCAAGCTTAAGAAAGGCGAGCCCGTAAGTCCACATGTTCTCAAAATGATTGGACTCATTGAGAATATGAGTCGGCTGGATCAGCAATTTTCTCAGGAAATGGCTATAGACACCATCCTCCATTCTCTTCATAGCGGGTATGATCAGTTCAAACTGAACTACAGTATGAATAGTCTGGACAAAACGCTCACTGAGCTTCACGGTATGCTGAAGACCGCTGAAAAGACGCTCAAAAGTGATAAGCAGGATGTGCTTATGGTGCGTGGGGGCAAGTTCAAGAAATCTGGAAAGAAGAGGAATGCTAAGAAAGGTGGCAACAAGGCCAGCCCAACTAAGCAAACTGGCGCCAAATCTGCAAAGAGGAAGGTCAGTCAACCCACTTCTGAATCCGAATGCTTCTACTGCAAGAAGAAGGGGCATTGGAAGAGAGATTGCTTGAAGCTAAAGGAAGATCAGAAGAACGGAACAGTCGTTCCATCTTCAGGTATTTTCGTTATAGACTGTATACTTGCTAATTCAACTTCTTGGGTATTAGATACAGGTTGTGGCTCACACTTATGTTCCAATCCACAGGGACTAAGAAGAAGTAGAAAGTTAAGCAAGGGTGAAGTCGACCTACGAGTGGGAAATGGAGCACGGATTGCTGCATTAGCCGTAGGAACTTACTATTTGTCGTTGCCCTCCGGGCTAGTTTTGGAACTGGAAGAATGTTTCCATGTTCCAAGTCTTACTAAAAACATCATTTCAGTTTCTTGCTTAGATGCTAAGGGATTTTCCTTTTTAATAAAAGACAATAGTTGTTCGTTTTATTTTAAAGAGATGTTTTATGGATCTGCTAGATTAGTCAATGGACTTTATTTATTAGATCACGACAGAGAAGTATATAACATAAATACCAAAAAGGCCAAAAAGGATGATTCAGATCTCACCTATCTGTGGCATTGTCGATTAGGCCATATAAACTTGAAACACTTAGAAAGACTTCAAAGGGAAGGAATTCTAGAACCATTTGACTTAGAGGATTATGGTAAATGCGAATCATGTTTACTTGGCAAAATGACAAAGCAACCTTTCTCTAAAGTTGGAGAAAGAGCAAATGAACTATTGGGTTTAATCCATACAGATGTATGTGGACCAATGAGTACAAATGCTAGAGGTGGTTTCAGCTACTTTATCACTTTCACTGATGACTTCAGTAGGTATGGTTACGTCTACCTAATGAAGCATAAGTCTGAATCCTTTGACAAATTCAAGGAATTTCAGAGTGAAGTAGAGAATCAATTAGGCAAGAAGATTAAGGCACTGCGGTCTGATAGAGGCGGTGAATATCTGAGCTATGAATTTGATGACCATCTGAAAGAATGTGGAATTCTATCAGAATTGACTCCTCCTGGAACACCACAATGGAACGGTGTGTCGGAACGGAGGAACAGAACCTTGCTAGACATGGTCAGGTCAATGATGGGTCAGGCCGAACTTCCATTAGAATTTTGGGGACATGCACTAAATACAGCTGCACTCACTATAAATAGAGCTCCGTCTAAAGCTGTCGAAAAGACTCCATACGAATTATGGTTTGGAAAGCCTCCAAATGTGTCTTTTCTTAAGATTTGGGGATGTGAAGTATACGTCAAACGATTAATTTCAGACAAACTTCATCCAAAATCTGACAAATGTATCCTTGTGGGCTATCCAAAGGAAACAAAGGGGTATTATTTCTACATTACATCTGAGAACAAAGTGTTTGTTGCTCGAGATGGTGTCTTTTTGGAGAAGGATCACATTTCCAAAATGACAAGTGGGAGAAAAGTAGACCTCGAAGAAATTCGAGTCGAACAACAAACTCTAGAGAATGCTCAAGATGACATTCAGGATGAAACTCAGAGATCTTTAGAAGAATCTGGTGAGAATCATGGTCAATCTAGAAATGTTACCCCGCGTAGATCGCAAAGATATAGATCTCAACCGGAAAGGTACTTAGGTATTTTGACGAACGAGAGCTATGACGTTCTATTACTTGAAAGTGATGAACCTGCGACTTACAAGCAAGCTATGACGAGCCCTAGCTCCAAGCAGTGGCAAGAAGCCATGCAATCTGAATTAGACTCCATGTCTGAAAACCAAGTATGGGATTTGGTCGATTTGCCAGATGGCTAACAAGCCATTGGAAGCAAATGGGTTTTCAAACTGAAAAAGGACAAGGATGGGAAACTTGAAGTTTTCAAAGCTAGATTGGTCGCAAAAGGTTACAGGCAAGTCCACGGTGTGGATTACGATGAAACCTTTTCACCAGTTGCAATGCTAAAGTCTATTCGAATAATGTTAGCAATCGCTGCATATTACGATTACGAAATATGGCAGATGGATGTCAAAACTGCTTTCTTAAACGGCGTTTTAACAGAAACTGTGTTTATGACACAGCCTGAAGGTTTTGAGGATCCAAAGAATGCTAAAAAGGTATGCAAGCTAAAGAAGTCAATCTACGGATTGAAGCAGGCATCCAGGAGCTGGAATATACGTTTTGATGAAGCAGTCAGTGACTTTGGTTTCATCAAGAACGCAGACGAATCTTGTGTATACAAGAAGGTCAGTGGGAGCAAAATTGCTTTCCTAGTATTATATGTCGACGACATATTGCTTATCGGAAATGACATTCCTATGTTGAACTCTGTCAAGATTTGGCTTGGGAAATGTTTTTCGATGAAGGATCTAGGAGAAGCACAGTACATATTGGGCATCAAGATTTACAGAGATAGATCTAAAAGGATGATTGGACTTAGTCAAAGCACTTATATCAATAAGGTGCTTGATAGGTTCAAGATGGCGGACTCCAAGCGAGGCTACCTACCCATGTCTCATGGAATGACTCTAAGCAAGACTCAGTGCCCAAAAACACTTGATGAGCGTAGACGAATGAATGGGACTCCATATGCATCATTGATTGGTTCAATAATGTATGCTATGATATGTACACGCCCGGATGTTGCGTACGCACTCAGTGCTACGAGCAGATACCAGTCAGACCCAGGAGAGGCGCATTGGACTGCTGCCAAGAATATTCTGAAGTACCTGAAAAGGCACAAAGATGACTTCCTGGTCTATGGTGGAGATGATGAATTAATTGTTAAAGGCTATACGGACGCAAGTTTCCAAACCGACAAAGATGATTTTAGATCACAGTCTGGGTTTGTCTTCTGCCTCAACGGAGGAGCAGTAAGCTGGAAAAGTGCTAAGCAAAGCACCATTGCGGATTCTACAACTGAAGCGGAGTACATTGCTACACATGAAGCAGCAAAGGAAGCTATATGGCTAAGGAAGTTCATAGGAGAACTTGGTGTAGTCCCCTCCATTAAAGGACCAATAGCCCTGTATTGTGATAATAACGGAGCTATTGCACAGGCAAAAGAGCCTAGACACCACCAGAGAGTCAAGCATGTACTTCGTAGATTTCACCTTCTACGAGAGTTCGTTGAAAGAAAAGAAGTCGAGATAAGCAAAATTGGAACTGATGACAACATATCAGATCCATTAACTAAACCTCTGCCGCAGGCGAAGCACAACTCGCATACTGCAGCTATGGGAATCAAGCATATTGGAGAATGACTTTGATGTCTCTGTTTAATGTTTTAAAGTTTTAGAGTTTAAATCTTTGTAAAACATTATTGGTTAATCATTCACAATAAATGAAAAGAATTCATTTTTCCATTTAATTTGTGGTTTATTAAATGATGAGTCCCTTCAATTTGACGATATATTCAAGATAGACTGTCAGGACCAGTCCTGTGACTAAGAAATGTCTATCAAGTGAACTTGAATGTCAAAGGTTGAAAATGGTCCCTAATCGGAGTTTTCTATAAAATTGGACGCATAGAAAACGTTAGACGATTAGAATGCAAGATGACTAGTAGTTCTGTTTCTTGAACTATGTGGACATGGCAATGTCATAATCATTTGCATAGATACTTACTTTGGGAAGACTAGTATCGGACAAGACCTATGAAACTTTACTGTAAGAGATGAAAATCTGTCATAAGTAAATTTCATTAAATTATTAGACACTAAATCCTCAATACCTGAGTGATTTGAGATTACTTGTTTGAGAACTGGTTGCTTTGACGTTGACCAACCGTCGCACCGTAAAAGGAGGCTATAAAGGCAACGCTCAGGTAATCACCTATCAAACGAAGTCTAATCTCAAGATCGCAAGATTGGGATTGTCCTCCCATAAATCGGGATGAGATGCTTAAAAGTTGTACAAGGCCACTCGGAGAGCTAGAAACTGTGAAATGCATGGCCGTGCTCGGATGAATCATAGGCTATGATTATCTGTTTATTTGATCAGTTGAACTCTGAAACCGAGGAACACCTCTGGACATAATAAGGATGACAACTCTTACCTTATGTTCAAGAGCAAGCATCGAGCGACAAAGGAATTAGGAAATGCACACTTGTCCCTAAGGACAAGTGGGAGACTGAAGGAAATAATGCCCTTGGTCCAAGTATGCATTCTATGTTAAGTCTAATAAATGCGGTTCAGTATTAATTAAACAAGTTAATAATTCAGTGAGATCAAGTGAGCTGAATGCCTAGCTAGAGGCCGCTTCAGTTCAAGTGGAATTAATGATATTAATCCACAGCTTACTCTTGACTGAACCCGTAGGGTCACACAAATAGTACGTAAACGGATCAAGTATTTAATGGCATTAAATACTCCATCTATGAATATTCGGAACCGACGGATCTTGGTTTCAGTGGGAGCTAAGATCGTCACAGGCAAGAAATGAATACTCCGGAAACGATGATATTGCCGGAAACGGAAATATGGATCGTATCGGAAATATAAATATTATCCAAGTCGTAGATGTTGCCGGAAACGGAAACATGGTACGTATCGGAAAATATTATCGGAAATGGAAATATTGCCAGCATCGGAAATATTGCCGGAAACGGAAATATTGTCAGAATCGGAAATATTACCGGAATCGGAAAATAATTCCGGAAACGGAAATATTAAATATTTGTTCGAAACGGAAATTAATTCCGGAATCGGAAATATTAAATATTGTTCGTATCGGAAATGAATTCCGGAATAGGAAAATTTATTCGGAAGCGCATCGTACGAATAAGCATCGGACGAGGCCTGCCGGACGAGGCCCAGCACGAAGCCAGGCCATCGCCCAGCAAGCCAAGCGCGCCGCACAAACAACCACGCCAGGCCCAGCGCAAGGCCAGGCCCAGCAGGCTGCACAGCGCGCACAGCGCGCACAGCACGCGCAGCGCGCAGCGCGCGCGGGCGCTGTGTGGGCTGCTGCTCGCGCGCACGCATGGGGCCCATCGTGGCAGCCGTGCGTGTGTGTGCAAGTGTTTGTGTTCGTGCACGTTTCCTAAAACATGCAGAGTTCGGTTAATGATTAAATTCCTATTTCTATTTGATAAATTAATTAAATTAGAGTTCTTGTAGGATTCTAGGTTTAATTAATTTGTATCTGAATAGGATTTCGATTCCCTTTCCATACCCCTATAAATATGAGGCTAGGGCTCACAATTTATAACAAGTTTTCAAAGTATTCAAAGTGAGTTTTTGAGAGAAAATTCAAACACACATCTTGCTCAAATTGCCGAAATTTTCTAGTACCTTAAGGGCGATTCTAGTTGGTCAATCTTAAGGCGGATCCGGACGTGCTGTGGACTATCTACGGAGGGACGACACTTGGAGTCCTAAAGACTTGTTCTTGTTCGGTTCGGGCGCAGCTAGGGAGGGCACGCAACAAAGAGTATGCATCTAAATTATGCTATATGATTATGTGTAAATAATATGTTGTCCTGGGTTAATGGTTGTTTCCGCATGATCTATGTAATGTCATATGTATCATAACCTAACAAGAAGGACATTTTGTCTATTCTCTATTGAATTGCCGCTCTAGGTGGTTTGTTGGCATAACAAGTGCCTTGGAAAGTTGGAATGCACTATGAGATATTATTGTTTCTTTTTGCTTGCAAGGATATGGTTGCTTATGAAATATAAGACATTTCACATACTCCTCTAAATTTCATATTCCGGTGTTTAGAGTAGCTTATTTTCGTGTTTTTAGTAGCTGATTACTCTGTGTTTATGAACACTTTGAGACACATTTAATATGTTGGTGTTATGTGTGTTGATAATTTGTGGTAAAGTTTTTCCCCAATAAATTTGAACTCTTTGGCGAAGACGTAGCTCATCTAAAATGGTTTACTTTTTGTATGCAGGTTGTGGATAGAAACGTAGATGAAAATACTTGCATCAACTGCAACACTAGCATGCAATTGAATGAACGTATCTTGTGCTTTACATAATATGATATGTTGATTTGAGCTTGTAATAATTTTTGGGTTTTTTAGGGATATTGATCACATAAAACTATAAAAGTAATAGGTGTTAGAGGGGGACATTAACCTGCCATATGTTGGTTGTAAAGTAACAAGGTGGTGGTAGTAGGAAAGTAGCATAAGTTTTCATATTTCCCTTTACTTTCTCAAGACTTGTGTTGCTTGTAAATAAATTTTCATTTTGACTAATAAATCAATTCATTACATTACTCAGTCGTTTTGAAAGATTGATTTTTAATTTTTTTGAGTAGGTTGAGTTACAAGAATTTTTATAATTTTTATGCAATTTTTGTTGGGATTATGTACCTTGCTTTATAAGAACTTTTTAGAGGGAAAAGGCTACATGTACTCCTAGAGTACAAGAGCCTTTTGTACATCACCTATAATATATTGACAACACATCAATCCCACTAAAAAAGGGGAGGGAAAACAGAAATGAAAAACTCATTTTGAGCGGGATACAATTTCACATATGGCACCAATTAGTCAGAATTGGGCGGGATACAATTTGCCATAGTGCGCCAAGTTTGCCAACCCGCCAAACGAAATTATTGTAGGTCCTTCATCTCCCTTCTTCTCTTTCCTTTTTCTGCCATTGTTGTTCATAAAAGAAATCTGCCATTGTTGTTCTAAAAAAAAAAATTCTCCCATTGTTGGTCCATATTTATTCCTGCTAAGAATAAAAATTGAAATTTAATTAATTTCATAGCTGGACATTCGTGCTAGATATAAATACCTATTATCAACTGCAATTCAAGTTTCCCTTAATATCTTTCGAATTGGGCTATGAGATAGACAAAATTTTTATTACATAAACCTCCCTTTGTGATGCATATAAGGTGTTTGATAAAATGCTCAATTGAAATAATAAATTTAATCTACCTTTTCTAAATTAGTTTCAGTTGCAAAAGCTAGCTATATTGATGGTTGGAAGAAGGTATAGAAGAAAACTAGCTATGTGGATGTTTTGTGCTTGAATGGAAGCAAAAGCTGGACCTTTTACCGAAGGTTGATGAAGACGACAATGGCTTTTCAGAAGTGACAGTGGCCGTATATTGAAATATGCAATCTGATTATGTATTGTTTATTATGATTCCGTAAATACTAAAAAGAAACCATAAAAAGTATAGAAACATAAAACAACAATTGCACAAAGGAAAAAAAAAAGTCACATATAAAGGATATGATCGAACGCAGGTCTAGGCAGTGTAAAGATGACCATATTAACTTCGTTGTAACCAGTTTGGCAAGGGGTATCAGCACATCCATTTTGTGCTAGAAAATATATAATATATTTGAGATTTTGAGAATAAGGTTTTATAAGCAGCGAATGTTTAGATTTCATAATAAATAAAATGATCCCACATATTAAAATACATACTAATAAAATTTAATTTTCATTAAAAAAACATACGGAGTAATTCCTAGTAAAAATATAATAAAAAAGCGTTTTCTGCCAATAACCCTTTATTGATTAGGATCGAATATTGATTGATAATTCAAGCACTTGAAAAATTATGGAGTAATTAAGCATATGTTCAAGATAATTAGTCTTTTCAAGCCTTCACGACTTGCTAAATGCTTCATCATAGTACTATTATAATTTACATGCAATATTTAATCCATTCATTACAAACGTTTATAGATATTTGCTAAAACAATACCGTTGTAATAGAAGGTTACATTTACCTTTTTAATAGACGACTACTCTTTAAGAATCTAGGATGAGAATCCATACACACCTAGAAGTTAATTTATGTTTTAGTAAACACATCTAATACGACAATAAAAATAAAAGGTTACCCTGATTATGGATTTCCCTAGAGCAAAAATCATCTTTTTAAAGTTTAACTAGGCTTTTGAATCCTGGCCAAAGAGGAAATTACTTGGTATAATTTTTGACCATGAATTTACAGGATCATTACACCTTTAAGGTAAAAAGAAAAAAAATAGTCAAACTCTAATTCAATAGACACATTGGTTCTTTTGAAAATACAGATGTGCTGATACCCCTTTGTCGTAATGGTTACTGAACGCTGATCATATTGAGTAATATCCCCACGCACCCATGTTCGACTCCTTTCAAGGACAGACAAAATGTTTTTAACATAACATTACTATACGGGATCATTTTGAATATATAGAAGTCATTTTGTTTTTATAGGGTTCAAACATCAATCCGTTAAAATGGATATAGAGTCTTACAAATCAACAGGGATTCTATTAAAAATGATACCGTCCCAAAAATTCAATCAGACGTCATATACCAACTCCTTTGAGTGTAAATCAATTGATACCTATAAAACGCAATTCACATAAAGAAGTTCAAACGTCCCTCAGTACACAACTCCCACAGAGAAGTTCAAACGTCTCTTAAAACACAACTCCCATAGAAAATTTCAAACTTCAATTTGGGGCTCCACAGCTTCGTTAGCATTGGAAAAAATTGTATCACAACCATATAGCTTCAATTTGGGGCTTCACATATTACAATTTGTTAATTAAGTGTTAATTTACGAAATCATAAATTAATTCAGTGTTTAAAAAATCACCTTTTGATTTCCTTAAAGTTAAAAAGATCCCGTAAAATCTTATTCATAGTTAAAATGTAGACAAAACGTTGCTCCAAGGGTTCGAACACGCCACACAGGCTGAAGGAAATATAGGAAGCATTGCAGTGACCATTGTAGCAAGGGGTATCAGCACATACAATATTGTAACGTTATTTTATTTATCTATTTGAATGAGAACAGTTGATTTTTGTTTGATTTCTAGAAAACGAATATGATCCCTTAATTTCAAATTTACAATTTGTTAATTTACGAAATCAAAAAATTAAGTCAGTGTTTAAAAAATCACCTTTTGATTTCCTTAAAGTTAAAAAGATCCCGTAAATTCTTATTCAGAGTTAAAATGAAAAAAAGATTGTTGATATCAGAGATCGAACACGCCACGCAGGCTGAAAGAAATATAGGAAGCATTCAGTGACCATTGAAGCAAGGGGTATCAGCACATAACCTTTGGTAAAGTAAATTATTTTATATTGCTGCCATAATTGTATTAGAATCAATTTACCTTGACTTCATTATTTTTTAAATGATTCCGTTAAATCAAAGGCATATGAACAGGCGACACATAAGCTTTTGGAGTCGCCTGTTATGGAACAGGCGACTCAGAAGGCTCCATAAATCAAAATTAAAAACCAGGAAAAAGGATTACCCGTCACCTTCAATTTACCAGGCGACACATAAACATTCAGAGTCGCCTTTTATAAAGTAGGCGACTCGGAAATTAAAAGTTTACGAGTCGCCCGCCACATAAAATGGGACGTGTATACTTTATGTGTCGCCTTCTACATTACAAGGGACGTAAATAGTTTACGTGTCGCCTCTTATGTTATAGGCGACACCTTAGGTGTTTTTTTTAATTTATTTTTATATTCTTTCTCACACTCTAAAATTCACCTTATGTGTCGCCTTTGTTTTTCAGACGACATCATAACCTTATGTGTCCCCTTTTATATACAGGTGACACCTTAAACGTAAATCTTATTGTTTTATTAAACTCTCGTGTGAAACGAAATATTTGAGTGCTTTTTTTTTATAAAAAGAATTACAAAGTATAAGAAAATACAAAACATCAACCTATCAAATTAATTAATGGGACCTAAACTTCAAAAAAAAAAAAAAAAAAGGGAAAAAAAAAAGAAAGCCATTCAACTCTAACTCAACCCTTACGGGAAACCTCTACCAAAACCACCATAAACCCTCACGGCAAACCTCTATCAACGAATTGGGCACTACCATCAATACCCACGAAATTGAAACCCTCCATCAACAATAGAGAATCGCGAGATTGCTGGCGATAGATTCATAGGGAAATCACTTAAGCAACTGCACGGAGCCGTCGAATCAGGCAGTAGCAAACCCTTAAAAAACGGTCTTCGGTGCGTCCCTCCTCTTCTCTGTTCATGTAATTTGATCGATTGATTGTTAGTTACCTGTATATTTTCTAGGATTTTGATTATATTTGATTGATTGATTGTTATATTTTCTCGGAATTTGATCGAGTGATTGTGAACATTAGGTTTTGGTATTATTGTTGGGTTGATTGGGTTTTATTTTGTGTTCAATTTTATTTTTTTGTTGCAAGCAAAGAAATTGAGAATTTGTTGCAGTCCCCATGAAGTTGTTTAAGTTCTCTTAACCGGTTGTTTTAAAGAATTTTATCTGTTCACTTATCTTTTGGGGAGAATATTGAAGGCTTCCTGGCAATACTTTTATTCCTTCCTTCCATCCATTTTTCATGTTTAAGAACACGTACTTTCTTTGATCCCTTTCATTAGGTTCTTCATTACTACTATCATTATAATTTGGTGTCAATGACTCAGTGTGGTATGTTTTTGGCTAAGTTGGTTAGTTCTTTTATTAGATGTCGTAGGTAAATGTGGACATCTCATTCTCTTTAGATTAATTAGTTCATTCGATTATTTTTCTTGGTCTTTGTTATTGTATAATACTCCGTATAGCATTAGAAGTAGTATAAACAACTCAATAACTATTGTCTAGCACTCTTGTTTTTCTTTCCCTGTTAAAAAGATGAGGAAGTTCGAGTTTAGAACTAAAATTATATTGTTGCCTAAGATTTTTGTTTGTTTGTTTATTTCAGTGATATTTACTTACAATGTACTTATCAACAGGAAAACCAGAAATTATATGCCTATAGCCATTGTCTTCCAGTTCCACTGTCAACATATAGACAAAACCCAACATCAGGAATCACGCGAAACAAGATATTAATCTGATCGAAATATACAAGTAAATTTTTAAGTAAAAAGTAGTAGAAAATTCTTACACCATGCTTGGCTTGGCTAAAAACTGAGTGCAAAACCGACATTATATCCGTATCCTTTGTGAAATCTATAATGCCAAGCAAGCCTTTGAGCTGTTGAAGACCATGGCAGCACCAACCATAAAACCAACCATAGCAGCATGGGAGAGAAAGTAAAGTTTTTCATTAGATCATATATATCCCTTGACCATAATTAATCTAAACTAATCTGCAAACTTAAAGCAAAAAAAATTTCCTTAGATTCCTTACTTTGAGTCTTAAGGAGAATGTTAAGATCTAGCCTCATGAAAAATGACATGTGAGCATCCCACATTAATAAAAGTAAAGAGATGCGTACACTTTATAAGGCTAACTGCTGATGATCGATTTTAAGGCAGAACCCGTTTTTGTTTTTTGAAATGGACTATATTTCCTCGAGATGGGTGTGGCCCATACCCATATTCAAGACTCTTCTTAAGACAACCTAATGACAGGAAGATAATTGATTAATTTCAGTTAATTGGTGTCTTTTCCTAAGAGTTCATATACTCTTTCCCTAAATTAGTTGATCGATCTTCTTCCATCTAGTTCTCTAGTACACTAGTGGAGAATCCAGGAACTGAGAGATGGGGGTACGAATGAAAAAATTGGGACCAAAAAAACCAATTTCGCCAAATAATATATAAATCATAAATTCATCCAATGTTTTATTAGTTTTTTTTTGTTGAAAAATGAGGGGAAAATCCCAAAAACAAAGCTAATACAAACTAATGCAGAATAGGTCTTTGGTATTGATATCGACTAGGTCTCTAAAAAAGAATTCAGAATTTTAACCGTTTATGATGTTATTAATCCAATTTTAGATTAATTCCCCAAACTATTAAGTTAAACATGTAGAATTTACAATAATAAACTATTATATGTCATACAAATAATTGTTTAAGTTCATAGTTGTCATACATTTTCTATGTAATATTACGAACAAAATAAACATGTTAAAGAAAATAATATTCTATGGACCGCTAGATCTTAGTAATTTTTGTGAGGGGTATGATATAGATCATAGGTCCATACTCCATACTAACTAATTTGATGTACTCAGAGTAAAAAAGAATTATAAAGTTATTTGATAAATAAAAAAAGATCTACAGAATTGTTAGGCATGCATGAGAATTGTCAGGATCGGGGGCTGCTCATTTATTTCTAATAGGTATGAGACATTTTCATGCTTGTGTTTCTGATCTGTTAAAGCTACAAGATATCTTAATTTCTTACTAGCATATCTAAATTATTTATAGTTAGCTGGCATTGTTATCAGATGCATTCTCGTAATGTTTGGTTATGTTCTATAGCATAGTCATTTTGTTTACAAATTGATGTCTTACTTGTATTAACATATCTAGACACTCAATTGGTTGAAATCTTACTATTGGGATTCTCATAAGAGTGAAATCCCATACCGTAGTGGCAAAAGTAAAATATTCGTTATTGGCAGCCTAATAACGTAAAGTTTCTTTTATTTTATCTTCTCCTTTTATTGCTTCTCTTTTGATGTTGGTGGTTATTTTACAAGTTGTGTTATTTTATTTAAAATAAAAGTATATATCATAATCTCATTTATCTGTTCGGAGTAATAAGGACCAAAAAATTAAAAAGTCATGCATTTTTTATATATGAATTAATTTTTGTGAAATAAGTGTGGAGCTGATATATATGAGATATGTATTTGATTAGAGATGGACAGAAGTTGGATTATTTGAGTGCACTTGCATTGTTTCTAATATATTTATATGCATTTGGTTTTGTGTATGTAGCATTTCAACTTGGAGGCATATACTCACGAAGTATCGATGATGTTCGTGAAAGATGGTGTAGATTTTTCATTGATAATTGTTTATAGTTAATTAGTTTCAGTTTGACACTTAGTTGACATAAACTTCTTAAATTCGTATTCAGTATTTTCTAATATGTAAAAATACAAAAGTATTACGTATGACTTTTATCATTTTTGGAGATTATATTCCAATGGTTTGAATTTTTATTTATGCCATTTAATGTCAATTGGTCCAAAAGTGGACATTTAGAAAAAGAAAAATTGTGGCGCATCTACAACATCGTCGATGTCCATTTTCGTCGCTTCTCAACTATATAGGAAACATTGTAAATTAATATATGTGTCGCCTCTTAAAAAACAGGCGATACCATAGCGTACCATATGCATCGCCTCCAATGAAGTAGGCGACACCCTAGTGCATCATAAGCATCGCTTCGAACAAAGGAGGCGACACCATATAGTATCATATACATCGCCTCAACAAAGTAGGCGACACTATAGAGTACCATATGTGTCGCCTCTAAATAAGCAGGCGCCACCATAGAGTACCCTTTGAATCGCCTCTAAATAAACAGGCGACACCATAGAGTACCATTTGAATCGCCTCAACATAAGCAAGCGACACCATAGAGTACCCTTTGAATCGCCTCAAACGAAGCAGGCGACACGATAGAGCACCATATGCGTCGCCTAAAACGAATTATGCCACTCAGAAAAGTACATACAAATCCATAGATTTCCTATTCAGAGTCGCCTCCAACATAAGAGGCGACACATAAACTGACCTATAGTGTCGGGTCACAGGCAACACATAAAGGGGGTACCTATAGAATCGCCCCTGTGGAGTCGCCCATTAGGCGACTCTATAGGGGGTTAAGAGGCGATTCCAAAAGGGTTTTTTTTTTTGTAGTAGTGCACATCCATTTTGTGCTAGAAAATATATAATATATTTGAGATTTTGAGAATAAGGTTTTATAAGCAGCGAATGTTTAGATTTCATAATAAATAAAATGATCCCACATATTAAAATACATACTAATAAAATTTAATTTTCATTAAAAAAACATACGGAGTAATTCCTAGTAAAAATATAATAAAAAAGCGTTT
The DNA here is from genome assembly GCF_020520425.1 of Spinacia oleracea. NCBI lineage: Eukaryota > Viridiplantae > Streptophyta > Magnoliopsida > Caryophyllales > Amaranthaceae > Spinacia > Spinacia oleracea. Next base: position 76,060,708 of record NC_079490.1, read on the forward strand.
TCTGCCAATAACCCTTTATTGAATTAGGACCGAATATTGATTGATAATTCAAGCACTTGGAAAATTATGGAGTAATTAAGCATATGTTCAAGATAATTAGTCTTTGCAAGCCTTCACGACTTGCGCTAAATGCTTCATCATAGTACTATTATAATTTACATGCAATATTTAATCCATTCATTACAAACGTTTATAGATATTTGCTAAAACAATACCGTCGTAATAGAAGGTTACGTTTACCTTTTTAATAGACGACTACTCTTTAAGAATCTAGGATGAGAATCCATACACACCTAGAAGTTAATTTATGTTTTAGTAAACACATCTAATACGACAATAAAAATAAAAGGTTACCCTGACTATGGATTTCCCTAGAGCAAAAATCATCTTTTTAAAGTTTAACTAAGCTTTTGAATCCTAGCCAAAGAGGAAATTACTTGGTATAATTTTTGACCATGAATTTACAGGATCATTACACCTTTAAGGTAAAAAGAAAAAAAAATAGTCAAACTCTAATTCAATAGACAAATTGGTTCTTTTGAAAATACAGATGTGCTGATACCCCTTTGTCGTAATGGTTACTGAACGCTGATCATATTGAGTAATATCCCCACGCACCCATGTTCGACTCCTTTCAAGGACAGACAAAATGTTTTTAACATAACATTACTATACGTGATCATTTTGAATATATAGAAGTCATTTTGTTTTTATAGGGTTCAAACATCAATCCGTTAAAATGGATATAGAGTCTTACAAATCAACAGGGATTCTATTAAAAATGATACCGTCCCAGAAATTCAATCAGACGTCATATACCAACTCCTTTGAGTGTAAATCAATTGATACCTATAAAACGTAATTCACATAAAGAAGTTCAAACGTCCCTCAGTACACAACTCCCACAGAGAAGTTCAAACGTCTCTTAAAACACAACTTCCAAGAAAATTTCAAACTTCAATTTGGGGCTCCACAGCTTCGTTAGCATTGGAAAAAAATTGTATCACAACCATATAGCTTCAATTTGGGGCTTCACAACTTCAATTTGGGGCTTCACATATTACAATTTGTTAATTAAGTGTTAATTTACGAAATCATAAATTAATTTAGTGTTTAAAAAATCACCTTTTGATTTCCTTAAAGTTAAAAAGATCCCGTAAAATCTTATTCATAGTTAAAATGTAGACAAAACGTTGCTCCAAGGGTTCGAACACGCCACGCAGGCTGAAGGAAATATAGGAAGCATTGCAGTGACCATTGTAGCAAGGGGTATCAGCACATACAATATTGTAACGTTATTTTATTTATCTATTTGAATGAGAACAGTTCATTTTTGTTTGATTTCTAGAAAACGAATATGATCCCTTAATTTCAAATTTACAATTTGTTAATTTACGAAATCAAAAAATTAAGTCAGTGTTTAAAAAATCACCTTTTGATTTCCTTAAAGTTAAAAAGATCCCGTAAATTCTTATTCAGAGTTAAAATGAAAAAAAGATTGTTGATATCAGAGATCGAACACGACACGCAGGCTGAAAGAAATATAGGAAGCATTCAGTGACCATTGAAGCAAGGGGTATCAGCACATAACCTTTGGTAAAGTAAATTATTTTATATTGCTTCCATAATTGTATTAGAATCAATTTACCTTGACTTCATTATTTTTTAAATGATTCCGTTAAATCAAAGGCATATAAAAAAAAGATTGAACAACTTTAAGATCTAGGTTATTCATCTGGGTTCCCAACCCGCCGCCTACTTCCTCACTGGCCGTCTTACCATCACCGTCGTCACCACCCTCAACAAACCTCCCTTCTCTTTCGAATCTCTTATTTCTTTTTCCTTCTAATATTACCCCTCTTACCCTAGATTTCGGCCGGAAATAAGAACACCAACGACCCACCGCCGTCGTGGTTTGACTACAACAACCGCCCTTGGGTCGAAGACCACAACCGCCAAAACCCTAAACCGTAATCTGGGTTCATAAATCTGGGTTTATGAAGAACATGAAGAACATAAGAAAATCAAAGTTTAATTACAAAAACTTTAATTCAACCAAAAACTTTAATTCAAGGAATAACGTGAAGAAAGGAAGAATATGAAGAACAGAAGAAAATCAAACACCAAGAACTGAGGAGATCACGAAGAAAGGGAGAGAACACTGAGAATGGATGAAAAAAATTAAACCCAAAAATATGTTTTCTCTCTCCTGTTGAAAAAAAAATCTGAAAAAAAAATAATGCATTAATTAAGTGTATTGTAATCTGTGTAAAATTTGAAATTCAAATTTGAAATTAATTTGAAAATTTGGGAAATTTTCAAAAAGGAGGGCATCTTTAAAGATGCCATTTCAGCCAATGGATGGCATGGAGTACAAGATTCCATGTACCCTAGGAGTACATGTAGCACCATCCTTTTTAGAGACTTGTTGTTGATGAGCGACATTTATGTCGCTCTTAGCTTAGGATTTTAGCTCATTTTATTAGCATTTTATTATTATTTTTGCTTAGTTTTATCGTTTTTAGTTCATTTATTGCACTTTTGCATTTATCGTAACATTTCCTCGTCTTGCGCATATTTTAGTCGTTTTTGCTCTAAACGTGCCTTTTGTGCGCATTCTTATTGCGTAAGGTTCGTTTTGAGTATTAACGTATTATTAATGTGTCATTATGCTTGTCGACGAGTTATATGTTTTACGATTTGTAAAAATGTTAAACGAATTAATAATAATGTTTTCGATTTTTAATAACATGTATTGCGATTTTCTTATTTGCTATCGACTCTTTGCTTGTGCAGCGACGAAGCAAGGCATGAGCTTATGCAAGGAGCCGTAATGTGCAACAAGGCAGCCACTAGGTTGCTGCCCACAAGTGCACACGAACAGCCAGCAATGCGCGCCACAACAGTCAGCAACACGAGCACAAAAACAGCCATATACTCGTGTTCTTGCAACAGCCCCTTGGGCTCGTTTTCATCACCTTGCTAGTGCCTTGATAGCAGCATCAAGAGCAACCATTGTAGCAGCTACAGCCCTGCAGACATACACCATTACAGCAGCCAAACACGAGCAAGAACAGCAGCTAAACATCGAGCAAACAGCAGCCATAGCTGCTGTACTTACGCGCACTTTCAAGCTCTTGTTCGTGGCATTACAGCAGCAGCCTCTTGTCCTCACCTTAGCTCATTTGCAGTATCTTGTAGCAGCTACACAACCAACATCCTAGCAACAAGAATAGCACAGAATTTCAGTCACAGCAACTCACGCAAAAAGCCACAACAACAGCAACAACGAGCAAGTACAACAGCTACATGAAGCATATACTTAGCTGCTGTTGTTTGAGCTTCGTTGCTGCTCAATTGAGTGCTTTATTTGCAGCTGTACATTAGCAATACCAGCAGCAACATCACGCAAGAAATAGCAGGCAAACACAGCAGCAACATCGAAGAAGAATAGCAGCCACAACAACTAGCAAACAGCAAGTGCAGTAGCTGTGCGAACGCACAGATTTAGCGTGTGTGCGCACACTGCTGTGCGAGCACACTGCAGACCTGTGCGACCACACGAATTGGCAATATTGATGCAGTAACTCCTTGCTGTTTGGTGCGAACGCACGGCCTGTTTCGTGCGAACACACGGTTACGCGGGGCTGCTATAAATACGAGAAATCGCATAGGCTTAATTAGGCTTTCATTTTACGTAATTTTCATTTCTCTTAGGCTTAGCTTAGAATTAGTTTAGGGCTTAGATTAGAGATTAGGATTAAGGATTCTTAGCCTCAAATTCTTGATTCTAAATTCAATTCAATCATCATTTTCAGATTTCTTTTCTCTTTGCTTTGAGTTTTGTTCTTCAATTTTGTGCTTCAAGTTTGATGCAATTTCTTCATTCCAAGGTATAATTCTAATTCTTCTTTTGATTTTGTTCTTCCATTCTTTAATTGCTTTGTTAATTTCGTTTATGCTTTGATTTTATGCTTGAATTCTAGAATTAGTTTGATATTTTGAATTTGCTTGATTTTTCCCCAATTTTTGTACTTTGAATTTTCTGATTTTCTTTGTTTCAATTAGCTTCATTAATTCAATTAGTTTCATGATTAGGATTAATATTAGTTTAATGTTGATGTTAATCATGCTAATTGAGTAGTTTAGTCTAGAGGTTAGGGATGAAGCTTTGGGATTGAATTTGGAGAAGTTTTGGGGAAATTCATGATTGATGTTGTGATTAAATGTGATTTAGTGATAGGATTTCCATGACTAGTTGAGTAGTAGTCGCGAATGCTATTCGATTGGATTAGATTGGAATGTATGATTAGGTTTGGCAAGACATTGTGAGCCTAATTTGTGCAAGTGAATGATAGTTCCTATTATATGCTAGTTAGTTTAACCTAGGATTAGGCGAAAGCTCTTCCGTGGGTTTGACGCTTAGCGTTCCCTATCCGAGAGGTGGCGGGTTCGTCATTAGTTTTCATTCCCTATTTGCTATGTCGTTGCATATTCATGAATGTTTGGACCTTGTGCTTCCTTTGATTCGATTTCCATTGCCGATTCCCGAAATCTCTAGAATTTCTTTATTTGTTTGCTTTTCTAGCTTTGATTAGTTTAATTCAAAAACTCAAATTCCTTCCGAACTAGCTTGTGAACGCATAGATTGATAAGTCAAACATATCCATTCCTATGGGACGATCCCTATACTTGCCGCTATAGTCAATATAGCTGGTAGTTTAAGTGTTTTATAAATTTTGTTTGGTGAGGTGTATTTCTATTCAACAACGGAAAAATACGCTTATCAGTTGTTTTTATAATTATCATAAAATTCTCAATTTTAGAACAATCCCGCTTCAAATTCCGTGTGAATTCAGTTTGGTTGAGCAATCCCGTTCTATTTCTATGTTGGTGTTTTTGTCCTTCTAAAGCTTGACTGTTGCGCACACTTTTGCAGTGAACGATTCATTTCTCGCAGCAGGTTCATCCTCTTTGCTGAGAATCCTCTCTTCTTCCTCTTTAACTGGTATATTCTGTACTTTTTGTTAATATTTGCAAAATTTTAATTTTCTTGATTTAAATTTGTTTTGCAAAGGAATTTGAAATTGGTTAATTAAATCACGGTGATTATTAATATGATTTTGATCTTCTTTATTAATTTGTTTTAAATATTTGTTGTTGTGCTTTTATGCCGTTTGTAGACGCCTACATTTTTCCTTAGGCCCGAAGCGGTGTGTTTGATGATGAAACCAAACACTGCTTGACTAAGATTTCCTAAACATGCGACGAACAACCTATGACTGACTAACAATCCCAAAACCATATTTTCCTTTTTTAGCAACTGCTATTTATAGTAACTGCTATTCTTAACGGCTGCCCATAATAGTATCCATATAAGATAAAAATTTAAGAGATTACGTTGCATTACAATTAATCCTTAAAAGAGAGAATAAGAGTTGCATTCCAACCGATATTCTTAAAAGAGATAAAACCGTGAGGGAGATATAAGATTCAGATAAAATCGGATAAATCTGAAAAAGTGGAAGTAAAACAACCAGCGCTAGGTGCACATGCGCCACAAATATTCCAGCGCACCAAAGCAAATGCTAGAAAATTTTGGCGCTACAATTTAGTTCTCACCCAATCATGCAAAAATAAAGTTTTAAACAGTTGTTAAATAATCAGATCTGACGCTTCTCTGGCTAGCGCTAGAAAATAATAGCGATCCTGATCAGAGCGCTATAATATTCTAGCGTTGCTGGTTGCTTTTCAGCAAACTTCTATCTCTTAGAATGATTATCTTATTCCGGCCTGTTACACTATAAATAGACCCTCTAAAATCCGGAATATAACACACAATCCCCACATAATACCCTAAGCGTGAGTATTGATCGAAGCTTCTCTCTATCCCGTATTTGCGACCGTCTGCCGTATTAACACGCTGTTAAGCCGACTCTTCCCCCACGACCACCCGATCCAGTCCAAATACTGCAGAAGTTTTGACCCCATGTCTAGCCTAAACACACGAAACTCTGGAAGAATCTCACCCCATAGTCAGTCGGTTACTAGGAAGTTCAAAAGCTAAAAGGAAAGCTAGAAAAGTCAAGTGGTTAGTGTTCCTGAGAACCGCAGTATAGGCTACGCTATACTGTAACTTGAAACCTACTACAAGGGGGTTGAAAAACACGACGGGGCGCCTCTTAGGAAGAGTATACGACCCGCACGACTTTTCCCCTCTGGATGTGGCAAGCATATTAAGTAAATAGGAACTAACTGTGGGCGTTACCCTCTTTTTACTAGTCTTATAGGAGTCGCCATTCAGTTTTAAAAAACTGACAAAACCCGGTTATCGTGATATGCCTAGAGTGTAAACATATGTGATTCACGACGGCCATAGATTCCCTTGTGATCCCTGGTATGGAGATCCCTCAACGTACATCCAGCGGAGCAGAGATTGAGAATTCGGGGGACGTTTACTAATACGGGGAGTGCCCAACATTAGCCCACGTGGCGCGGTCCTTACTAGTTCAATTGTGGCGATGATGGGACATGCGTTATGCCACATTACTACTCTTGATTGAGTTTAATGCACAAATATTACTAAACAGATGTCAAAACGCTGATTTAGGTTGATTAAAGGAACTTAACAATAAACCGATTCGTCCAAGTGTTATCTGATTTAGGCATGAGAAATATAACAGATTAGAGTAAGCAGATTTATATTGTGGGGAAAGCAATAAAAATATAGATTCACGTTACAACAAAGCGTAGGCTTTACTGCGATTCTCAGGAACACCTACTACTTGACTTTGTTAGCTTTCCGTTTGGTTTTAGAACTTTCCGATAATTGAATAACTATGGGACGGGATTCTTCCAGAGTTTTGATTATTTTAGGCTTAAGGACTGTGTTTAGGTTTCAGCAGCAGTTTGACAAGATTCAGCGATCAGGCGGTCGTGCGGGCAGGGTCAGCTTAACAGTTTGTTAAAACGGCAGACGCACGAATACGGGACAAAGAAAAGCTTCGGTCAATACTCAAGCTTAAGGGTTTAGGGTTGGAATTGTGTGTTATTTTCCGCTTTTCAGAGGCCCTATTTATAGTAAAACAGGCCAGAATAAGATAAATTTTGGAATGGGAATTTTCCAACTGAGATTGGCTGAGTGCTAGAAAATTTCAACGCTTGGATCAGGAGCACTGGTTATTTCTAGCGCTCGCATTTTGTGCGCCAGATCTGTTCTGGTGACAGCTGAATTAATTCTATCTTTTGCGTGATTGTGTGAGACGCAAACTGCAGCGCTGGAATAAAGCAACGCTTATGGTTTGAGCGCTGGAATAAAATGACGCTCAGGTGGCCAGCGCTGGAATTTTCCAGGGCTGGTGTTTTACTTCATTTTCCAGTCTTATCGGTTTTATCCTTTAGGAACACGAATTGGACTACAACTCCTAGTCCTTATCTAATGATGAATCGTAAGGCGATTCAAACACTTAGATATTTTATCTTACATGGTTACTATTCCGGGCAGCGTTCAAGCATAACAGTTACTATAAATAGCAGTTTCTAAAAATGGAAATATGGTTTACGTGATCATTAGTCAGTCACGGATCGTTCATTGCATACTTAGGAAAGTTTAGTCAAGCGGTGTTTGGTTTCATCAATGAACACACTGTGTCGGGCCTATGGGCAAATGTAGGCGTCTACACCTACCTTTTTATCGCTTTCATCACCATATAAATTTGTTCACATAATCTACTTTATAGATCAAGCCTAAATAAGATAATATCTGGACAACCCTGTTTTTTTCTAAGCACCTTGAATTAATTTAAATCAAAATTTTTACGTTGTTTTAGTTGATTACTTGTGCATTAAAACCAACTAAGATTAGTAACGTAGCATAACGCATGTCCCCTTCGTTGTGACGTTGAACTAGTAAGGACCCCCGCGTGGGCTAATATTAGGCACTCCGAATTCTAAAAATCTACTCAGCTGGATGTATGTTGGGAGATCTCCACAACATGGTCACAAGGGAACCTATGGCCGTTGTGAGTCAAACATGTTTGCACTCCAGGCATATCAGAATAACCTGGTTTTGTGAGTTTTCTTCAATGTAGTTGTAAAACTGAATGACGACTCCTAAAGAATAGTAAAAAGAGGCTAACTCCCATAGTTAGTTCCTGTTTAGTTAATATGATTCGTTTGGGCCATTTTCTTCATTGCCATCTTGTTTTTCGACCCCCTCACACCGTTTCTAGTGTTGTCATTTCTGGTTAAAGTTGACCAGGGTTGACTGTGACCAGGCTGTGTTTTTATGTCATTTCTGCTGGGTTTGCTCGTTTTTGGTAGGTTGTTAAAGTCCCTTGTTGTTGGTTTGCTCTTTTCTTATCTTTATTTATAATGTGATTTTAGCTAAATGAATTTTGGAAGCATGCCTTTTCATGAAATTATACCTATACTTGAATTTTTTTTATATAACTGGTTTTTGTTGGTGATTCAATAATTGCTGGTTTTTTGGTGGTTCAACAATACTCCCTCCGTCCCGGAATACTTGACCTGTTTTCCTTATCGGGCCGTCCCTTAATACTTGACCTGTTTCTAAAAATGGAAATATTCTAACAATATTATATTATTTCTCACTCCACTCCTATTAACCCACCTACCCCCTACTCCATACAAAAAATAATTAAAAATTCAACCCCTACTCTCCCCCACCCCATCCATTTACACATTTCCCACTAACTACATTAAAATAATACCCCACTATCAACTACTACTTATTAAATTAAATAAGTCAATTCAAGACCCTTAAACTCTGTGCCGGTCAAACCGGGTCGAGTATTCCGGGACGGAGGGAGTATATTTTTTAGAAAATGATCGTCGTTGGATGTATGGTTCACTATAAACCACACGTGAGTACTTGGATGGGGTTCAAGAGTTTTGTAAAGCCAATTGGAACATCAATGGAGTACTGTCGTGGAACAATGACTTACTAAGGCAAAAGCTATCTTATTCCCTTGTTGTAATTGCAAGAATATGAAAAGGTGGGATGATATTAAGAAAATAGAGGAGCATTTGATTATCGCTGGGTTTATGTCAGACTACAATACTTGGTACTGACATGGCGAGAAACTAACTCCTATTTTTAGTTCGTCTTCTGTTAATGATAATGATACTAAACATCAGGAGACACAACAGTTTAGTTGAGACAACACTGAAGGGGCTGAAGATGGCAATGTTGAGGAAGATGACAACATTGATGACGATCAGATAGATGAGATGATGGAGGGGTTAGCTGATCATGTGAACGAAGACTCTTGTATGTTTGAGGATGTATCAAAAGCTATTGAGACTCCTTTATATCCTACTGGTGCAAGGCATTCCTTGCTTGCTGGGGTGTTAGAGCTATACAATTTGAAGGTGGATGACGTGAGCTTCGATTCATTGACGAAGAAACTTTTAGAAATCTTACCAGAATGGAATGTTATTCCTAATTCGACCTACTATGCTAAGAAGTTGATTAAACCCTTTGGTTTAGAGTACACTAAGATCCACACATGTCCTAATGATTGCGTGCTTTAACAAAAGGAGCATGAAGAGTTGGATGCATGCCCAAAGTGTGGTGTATCACGATACAAGCGTGAGGGTTCTAGTCCGAATCCGAAGAAGTGGCCGCCATCAAAGGTGTTATGGTATCTTCCCGTAATACCAAGGTTTAAGCGCTTTTTTAAATTAAGAAGGAAGCAAAAAACTTGGTTTGGCATGAAAACGAAAGGAAGAAAGATGAGTTCATTAGACACCCGACTGATTCTAAGCAACATGAACACATTGATAAAACATTTCCAGAGTTTGTTAAAGAGCCTAGGAATTTAAGGCTTGCATTAAGTACGGATGGGATGAACCCATACGACAATCTTAGTAGTCAATATAGCACATGGCCAGTTCTTTGGCCGATATATAATTTGCCTCCTCGGTTGTGTATGAAACGCAAGTACAACATGTTAGAGCTTCTAATATCAGGTCCTAAACAGCCCGATCACACCATAGATGTGTACTTAGAGCCTCCCTTTGATGATCTGAAATTGTTGTGGAATGAAGGTGTTCCAACGTTCAATACACATACAAATACAACTTTAAGAGTGCGAGCCATGATCTTTTGTACCATTAACGATTTTTCGGCTTATGAAAATTTATCTGGGTACAAAAACAAGGCAGCGCAAGCATGCCCAATTTGTGAGGAGGACATGATACCCGTACGCTTGAATCATTGGGGAAAGAATGTGTATATGCATCATAGAACGAGCCTTCCTCGATATCATCCTTATCGAAGGATGAAAAGTCAATTTAATGGGTCCACCAAGAGAAGAGTGAGTCGTGAGCTATTGAATGAAATGCAAGTGTATGAGAGAATTAAAAATGTTGAGACAATCTATGGAAAACTTCATAAGGTCAAGCCGAAGAAGGGTGTTCTGATGGACCGATTTCCGGTCATTGACGGATACCGCTCAATCAAACAAAATTTATAAACTCCTAACTAACCGATTATATTGACTATAGCGGCAAGCATAGGGATCGTCCCAAGAGAATGAATATATTTGACTTTTCAATCTAATGTGTTCAAAAGCTAGTTCGAATGGAACATGAATTTATGTAAGTATGAATCTATTGAAAGCAAGAAAAGTATGAAATATGAACAAGTAAAGAAATTCTAGAAATTTCGGGAATCGGCAATGGAAGTTGAATTAGGAGAAGGACAAATGTCATTACACATTGATTATGCAACGACTTGACAAATAGGGGAAAAGCAACGAATGACTCGCTCACCACCTCTCGGATAGAACGCGCTTAGTTCTCTTATCTAGGAAGAGCTCTCGCATGATCCTAAGACTAAATAACTAGCAATTGAAATCAACTCTCCACATGCAACATCTAAATTCACAATCTCTTGCCAAATCAAAATAAAGCACTCCAATCAATCCTAGTTGAACTAGCATTTGCAACTACCAATTCACTAGCTAGTCATGGAATTCCTAAGTATCAAATCAAGTTAAATCACAACATCTACATGAATTTCCCTACAATTTCCCCAAATTCATTCCCAAGCTTCACCCCTAATCTCTAGACTATGAACTATTTAATAGGCATGATTATGACTAAGATTAAACTAAAATTAATCCTAATCATTAAACTAATTGAATTAATTAAACTAATTGAATCAACAAAATTCAGAAAATTCAAATATCAAAATTGGGGGAAAAATCAAGAAAATTTAAAATATGAAACTAAATCTAAGGTTCAACAATGAAATCAAAGCTTAAACGAAATTAATGAAGCATTTAAAGAATGAAAGAACAAATTAAAGAGAAAAGTAAGAATTATACCTTGAATGATTGAAATTGCATCAAAATTGAAGAACACAATTTGAAGAACAAAACTCAAATGAAAGAGAAGAGAAAACTGAAATTTAATGTTTGAATCAACTAAGGCCCTGTTCTTTTTTGCTTAATTTCAGTTTCAGGACTTATTTGGCAGTTCAGTTCAGTTCAGTTCAGTTCAGTTCAGTTTAATTCAGTTTAATTCAATTCAATTTAATTTAATAATAATAATAATAATAATAATAATAATATTATTATTATTATTATTATTATTATTATTATTAATTATATTATTATTTATATTATTGTATTACTTATTATTTACATTTATATTTATAGTATTATATTACTTATTATTATTATTATTATTATTATTATTATTATTATTATTATTATTTATAACTAATTATTTATTAATAATTAATATAATTTATTATTATTTTTATTAATTAGTTACGGATTATTAGTTATTAATTATTTAGTTATTAGTTATTAAATATGAATTATTATTATTATTATTATTATTATTAATATTTATCATTTATTGTAATTACTTAGTAATCAATTACAGATTATTACTATTATTTATTATATAGTTATTTATTTATTAATTAATAATTATTCTCTAGTTATTAGTTAACATTTTTTATTAATTATTATTTATTAATTATTATTATTATTTATTATTCATTATTTGTTATTTATTATTTATTATTTATTATTTATAATTATTATTTAATATTTAATATTTCATATTTAATATTTAATATTTAATATTTAATATTTAATATTTTATTATTTTATTATTCTATTATTTTATTATTTTATTATTTATTATTTATTATTTATTATATTTATTATTTATTATTTCTTATTTCTTATTTATTATTTATTATTAGTTATTATTATTATTATTTATTATTTATTATTTATTATTTATTATATTATATATTATATATTATATATTATTTATTATTATTGTTTATTATTTATTATTTATTATTTATTATTTATTATTTATTATTTATTATTTATTATTATTATTTATTATTTATTATTTATTATTTATTATTTATTATTTATTATTTATTATTTATTATTTATTATTATTATTATTATTCATTATTTATTATTTATTATTTATTATTTATTATTTATTATTTATTAATTATTATTTATTATTTATTTATTATTTATTATTTATTATTTATTATTTATTTTTATTATTTTTTATTTATATTTTATTTCGGTGATATATTCTGTTAAGTTCAGTTCAGTTCAGCTCAGCTCTAAAGAACAGGGCCTAAGAATTGAAGAATTTGAAGCTAAGAATCCTAATCCTAACCTCTAATCTAAGCCCCCAATCTAATTCTCTCTCTAGAATTCTAATTATGAATATCTAAAAATGAAAACTAACTAACTACGAGCTTGAAACAATGCTGCGAATTCTCTTTTATAACAGCAAACCTGCGCAGCTGTGCGATCGAATAGAGGATACATGTGGTCGCTCAAGGTTCTGTGCGGTCGAACAAGATTCCGTGCGCTCGCACGACAAAAATTAGAGGCTACTGATCTGTTTCTGCCCATCTGTGCGCCCGAGTTCTGTACCACGATCTCACAGCAGGCCTGTGCGACCGCACAGCCTGCCTGTGCGACAGGACAACGCTGTAGCTGAGGCTGTTCTGTTTCGCGCTGCTGTGGCTGTTCTGTTTGCGTGCCCTTGCTGCTCGAGTGCTGCTCTAGTGTTGCTCGTGTTGCTTTTATAATGGCTTGGTGAAGAGTTGCTGCAATGCTATGGTATGTTGTTGGTATGCGCACACAATGCATCATCGTTGCACATGCAAAGAATCGTATAGCAAGTTAGCAAATCGCAAAGCACGTTATTAAGAATAGAAAATCGTATTAATAATTCGCATCACATTTTTACAAATCGGAAAATCATATTAAACATCGTCAAGCATAATGACACATTATAAACACGTCAATGCTCAAAACGACCCTTATGCAATGAGAATGCGAACAAAAGGCACGTTTAAAGCAAAAACGACTAAAATCTACCCAAGACGAGAAAATATTACGATTAATGCAAAAATGCGATAAACGAACTAAAAACGATAAAACTAAGGAAAAATAATAATAAAATGTTAATAAAATGAACTAAAATCCTAAGCTAAGAGCGACATAAATGTCGCTCATCAAACTCCCCCAAGCTAAACCTTTGCTTGTCCTCAAGCAAAGCTAGAATGAGAAACGGGAAGGAGAATAAGCTTTTTTATTAAAAATCAAAATTACGAAAATAAGGACTACAAGAATGCACACTAACTCACTTTCGTAGGAATCACGGTTGCATTTAAGCACATGCAACAAGCTCTTTAAACCCCACAATCGCTCATGAGGCGAGTGGGATCTCGCATGAGTTTCCAAAGAGAACCACCCATAACTCTTCCAAAAACACAATCAAGGCAAGACCTAAAAGGAAAACAAACCAAGAAAAAGGGAAGAAAAGAAAAAGAAAAGAAAGGAAAATAAAGGAAAAGAAAAGAAAGGAAAAGAATAGAAAAGAAAGTAAAATAAAACTATAAAAAGATTCAAGAACCGGGCTTTTATTATGGAACGAGCACAAAAGAATGCTAATATTACTAATCAATAAACGAATGCACGCTAACCAATGTCCTAAGTCGAGTGAAAGATTCGGTTGTGAAGCAAAGAGAACTAAGGATTTGCACTTATCTGTCCCCCTTCAACCGATCTTACCGCGTCAACTCTCTAGATCCTATTCACCCTCAAAGATAGCTTCTCGTGACCCCGCGAAGGCGCCGGAAAAGACAAGAATTGCAAGAGAGGATAGAAGGTTACTCGACATCTTAGCATGACAATCCCATTCCATAAATTTTACCAAATACTCCCTCCACCGACAATGACTCAACTCAAAAGGGTCAAGAGGGATTTTATGGTGTAATGCATAGGCTAGGGGTAGGGTGTGGAACAAATTTGGAAATTGGTGCTCAATCCTAAAGTGAAGCGCAAAAATGAAATTTACTCAAGCAAATCGAACCAAAACAAACTCACACAAATTATTTGGGGCACCCCCAAGCTTATTCAACAACTAAACTAAACTAAACTTTTTTTTTTTTTTTGAACTTTTCTTGATTTGATTTTCTCTTTTTTTGTGTTTCAAATGAAACTTTTCTCATTGCCTTGTTTTTCTCTACTTTTGGCTTTTTAAAATTTTTCCTTTCTCTTTTTGCCTTTTTATTCACTATATACATCAAATTTCCAAAACTTGCCATTCCAACCAACAACAATCATTCCTCATCATTGCATAATCATTCAAAACCATCAAGCACAATAACACAAAGCTTCACTATCACTTCTAAGGGTGAAAATAAAACAAAGGCTAATAGGCTTGTAATGGGCTTATAAGAAATGAAGGGGCAAGGCTCAAATGGCTAGCAAGGGGGCAAATGCAAACAAAATTATATGAGAAACATAGAAAATAATTTCCTAAACTAAAAAGAAAAATAGTTACCGAAAGAAATGCCTCTATCGTCCCCTAAAGTAGTTCGGTCGCGGTCTCGGGAAGGAAAAAGTCAAATTCGGGATATAAGAAAGTCAAGTCAAGGATCCATGCCACTCAATATATGTATACATGTGTTTGGGCTAAAATGAACATGATCCTCACAAATGGGAGCAAATACTACCCTCTCTGGTTTCAAGTCACTAGAGAGAATGACACCGTCTTACCACAAACCAAGGGTTCAAGACTCATGCTACCCAAAGTTCTAACCGACTTTCTTAACACCTAAATCCTAGGCTCGAACCAAGACATTGAAAACCGTGCACACATCTACCAATTAGGAATAAAAGCATTCTAACCTACAAGTTCCAATTTTATTATGCCCAAATCAAGAATAAATCCTAAAAACTAGAAAAACTTGCCTTGACTAAGATCGAAAAAGTAAAAAGAAAAAAAAAGAAATGGAAAAGAAAAGAAAATAAGAAAAATAAAGAAAATAAGGAAAATCAATGCCACTAATCACGAAATATGCACAAAATTGCAAAATATTCACAAAATCACGCAATCCATCACATGGAGATCATAGTAGCAAACAATAGAGTCTCCCCCCAAGCTTGAATTAGGCCATGTCCTCAAGGACTGAAACGAAACTAGGAGGGGCACAACTACCCATCCAACCAATGCCCCACATGAATTATGCCCGATCCCAAAGAATGCAAGTGAGTGAGAAGGATATTACCGGAATGACGTGGGAGCAAGTCCCGCAAAGAACCGTAATAACGAACGAACTCACCAATAAGAATAGCCAGACATGGAAAAGATGGATGCAAAGATTTCCACATCAAGAAATCTTGAGGCACAAAAACTCAAAAATCAAGAAAAAATTAGTATACATGGGCCAAATAGCCAAAACCCACGGGTTGCCTCCCGAGAAGCGCTCTTTTTACGTCATTAGCTTGACGACTATACCTCTAGTAAGTACCCCGACAATGATTGCAATAGTTTTTCATATGCAATGGCAAACATATCCAAGAATAACAAGTTGGCAAGAGTCAAGTGAGAAGAATGCACAAAGTAAAATGCAACTCTATGCCTATGGGGGGTGGGGTGCCAAGAGTAAGAAAAATCAAAAGGAAAAGTAAGAAAATAAGAAGAAGAATCAAAAGAAGAAGGAGAAAAAGGATAAATAGAAGACTCATGCTCCTCAACGAACTCTTTTTCGGGGGCAAGAAAACCAATTTCCACAATATTGTTCAAACATGGCATTGGGGAATGAATGGAGGGTGGAAAATCCTCAAGTGGTGGGGCTCGGAGAAAATAAGGAAGTGAGATGGGAAAGGAAGGATAAATCTCGAGTTTCTTGATTTGGAAAGGGGTATGAGGGAAGGGAGTGGGAACACAGGTTTCACAAACAACTTCACTAAAATGACAAGGAGCACAAGAAATCTCAACAAGGGATCTTTTAATCAAATTCACATCATCAACTTCATTACTATTCTCGGATTCATCAAAAACAACCAAATTAGGTGCTTCACACTCAATGACATCCTCAATAGAACTATCACATCCCAAATGAACCAAATCGTTCTCAATATTCAATGGGCAATCATCAATGGAGTGAGAGTCACTTTCGCTCAAGGGAGGGGAGGTGGGGGAAAGAGGAACAACCTCTAAGTTCAATACCTCACTCTTTTCAACATCATTCCCTTCACTAAATTGATTATCATCCTTGGCATAATATGAATTATAATCGTTATCATCATCATCATCAATAAATTTGTAACACGGACAAGATTTTGAAAATTCACAATGCGACGTGGTTTGAAAATCAACATGGGGAGAATGGTTGTCATCAAGCTCATGAGAATTAACGTTAGGAACATGAGGGAAATCATTGAAATTCATGCAAGGATGCAAAAAATCATGAGAATAAGCATGAGAGTCAAAATATTGAACTCTAGCAAACCACGAAAAGAAAGGCATGGCATCTCTCCAATGCATGTTTTGAAGATCTCCATTACAATTGGATTGAGGAATCTCAA
Source organism: Spinacia oleracea (assembly GCF_020520425.1). Classification (NCBI taxonomy): domain Eukaryota; kingdom Viridiplantae; phylum Streptophyta; class Magnoliopsida; order Caryophyllales; family Amaranthaceae; genus Spinacia; species Spinacia oleracea. The sequence goes on from NC_079490.1 coordinate 76,077,615, forward strand.
ATGTTTCCCTATTCACTCCATTATATATATCATTACAAGTTTCCTATGCCGTTAAACCATTAAGAGTTCCATGGGTGCGACGATATTCAATCACCGCATTTACTCTATTATAATACCTCTAAAATGGTTCATGAAAAACTTGAGAAATTGAGAAAACTCTTGATATTTTTGATTTTATTTGAAAACAAAAAGGAAAGAAAATGAACTAGACTAGTGAACTAGAGAGAAAAATCAAACAATGATGCCATTCCCCGGCAACGACGCCATTTTGATGAGCCAATTTCCGGTCGTTTACGGATACTGCTCAATCAAACAAGATTTATCAACTCCTAACTAACCGGCTATATTGACTATAGCGGAAAGCATAGGGATCGTCCTAAGGGAATGAATATGTTTGACTTTTCAATCTAATGTGTTCAAAAGCTAGTTCGAATGGAACATGAATTTATGTAAGTATGAATCTATTGAAAGCAAGAAAATTATGAAATATGAACAAGTAAAAAAATTCTAGAGATTTCGGGAATCGGCAATGGAAGTTGAATTAGGAGAAGGACAAAGGTCAACACACATTGATTATGCAACGACTTGACAAATAGGGGAAAAGCAACGAATGACGCGCTCACCACCTCTGGGATAGAACGCTCTTAGTTCTCTAATCTAGGAAGAGCTCTCGCATGATCCTAAGACTAAATAACTAGCAATTGAAATCAACTCTCCACATGCAACATCTAAATTCACAATCTCTTGCCAAATCAAAATGAAGCACTCCATTCAATCCTAGTTGAACTAGCATTTGCAACTACCAATTCACTAGCTAGTCATGGAATTCCTAAGTATCAAATCAAGTTTAATCACAACATCTACATGAATTTCCCTACAATTTCCCCAAATTCATTCCCAAGCTTCACCATTAATCTCTAGACTATGAACTATTCAATAGGCATGATTATGACTAAGATTAAACTAAAACTAATCCTAATCATGAAACTAATTGAATTAATGAAACTAATTGAATCAAAAATATTCAGAAAATTCAAATATCAAAAATGGGGGAAAAATCAGGAAAATTCAAAATATGAAACTAAATCTAAGATTCAACAATGAAATCAAAGCTTAAACAAAATTAATGAAGCATTTAAATAATGAAAGAACAAATTAAAGAGAAAAGTAAGAATTATACCTTGAATGATTGAAATGCATCAAAATTGATGAACACAATTTGAAGAACAAAACTCAAATGAAAGAGAAGAGAAAACTGAAATTTAATGTTTGAATCAACTAAGAATTGAAGAATTTGAAGCTAAGAATCCTAATCCTAACCTCTAATCTAAGCCCCTAATCTAATTCTCTCTCTAGAATTCTAATTATGAAAATCTAAAAATGAAAACTAACTAACTACGTGCTTGAAACAATGATGCGAATTCTCTTTTATAACAGCAAACCCGCGCAACTGTGCGATCAAATAGAGGGTACGTGTGGTCGCACAAGGTTCTCTGAGGTCGAACAAGATTCCGTGCGCTCGCACGACAAAAATCAGAGGCTACTGATCTGTTTCTGCCCATCTGTGCGACCGGGTTCTGTACCACGATCACACAGCAGGCCTGTGCGACCGCACAGCGCTGTAGCTGAGGCTGTTCTGTTGAGCGCAGCTGTGGCTGTTCTGTTTGCGTGCCCTTGCTGCTCGAGTGCTGCTGTAGTGTTGCTCGTGTTGCTGCTATAATGGCTTGGGGAAGAGTTGCTGCAACGCTATGATATGTTGTTGGTATACGCACACAATGCATCGTCGTTGCACATGCAAAGAATCGTATAGTAAGTTAGCAAATCGCAAAGCACGTTATTAAGAATAGAAAATCATATTATTAATTCGCATCGCATTTTTACAAATCGTAAAATCATATTAAACATCGTCAAGCATAATGACACATTATAAACACGTCAATGCTCAAAATGACCCTTACGCAAATAGAATGCGAACAAAAGGCACGTTTCAAGCTAAAACGGCTAAAATCTACGCAAGTCGAGAAAATATTACGCATAATGCAAAAATGCGATAAACGAACTAAAAATGATAAAACTAAGGAAAAATAATAATAAAATGCTAATAAAATGAACTAAAATCCTAAACTAAGAGCGACATAAATGTCGCTAATCATGTTCTGTGGAAAAAGGTATCAAAGTTGTTGGATCTTCCTTATTGAAGGCACTTGTCGGTCCGCCATTGCCTTGATGTGATGCATATTGAGAAAAATGATTGTGATTCGTTGATTGAAACTTTATTGAATATCCCGGGGAAGACAAATGATAGTTCTAGTGTGCGCCGAGATATGAATGTTAGGTTATGATACATATGACAATTCATAAATCATGCGGAAAAACCATTTAGCCAGGAATGCATATTATTTACACATAATCATATAGCATAGTTTAGATGCATACTCTTTGTTGCGTGCCTTCCCTAGCTGCGCCCGAACCGAACAAGAACAAGTCTTTAGGACTCCAAGTGTCGTCCCTCCGTAGATAGTCCACAGCACGTCCGGATCCGCCTTAAGATTGACCAACTAGAATCGCCCTTAAGGTACTAATAATTTTCGGCACTTTTAGGCAAGATATGTGACTGAATTTTTCTCTCAAAAACTCACTTTGAATACTTGAAAACTCGTTATAAATTGTGAACCCAGGCCACATATTTATAGGGGTATGGAAAGAGAATTGGAATCCTACTAGGATACGAATTAATTAAATTAGAATCCTAGTGAAACTCTTATTTAATTAATTTATCAAATAGGATTAGGAATTTAATCATTAAACGAATCCTATACGTTTTATGTTTCGTATGTGAACACAAACACTCACGCACGCACAGCAGCCCACGAGGGGCGCCATGCGCGCGCGCGCACAACCCGAGCAACGCAGCCCACGACTGCCGCAGCCTTCGGCGCGCGCTGGGCCTGCCTTGCGGTGGGCCTGGCGCAGCCTTGGGCTGGCGTGTTGTGGCGCGCGTTTCCCTTGCTGGACGTGGGCCTGGCTTCGTGCTGGGCCTTCGTCTAGCAAGCTCGTCCGATGCTAATTCGTACGACGCGCTTCCGATTAATTTTCCGATTCCGGAATTCATTTCCGATACGAACAATATTTAACATTTCCGATTCCGGAATTAATTTCCGTTTAGAACAAATATTTAATATTTCCGTTTCCGGTATTATTTTCCGATTCCGATAATATTTCCGATTCAGACAATATTTCCGTTTCCGGCAATATTTCCGATTCCGGCAATATTTCCATTTCCCATAATATTTTCCGATACGTACCATGTTTCCGTTTCCGGTAACATCTACGACTTGGATAATATTTATATTTCCGATACGATCCATATTTCCGTTTCCGGCAATATCCTCGTTTCCGGAGTATTCATTTCTTGCCTGTGACGATCTCAGCTCCCACTGAAACCAAGATCCGTCGATTCCAAATATCCATAGATGGAGTATTTAATGCCATTAAATACTTGATCCGTTTACGTACTATTTGTGTGACCCTACGGGTTCAGTCAAGAGTAAGCTGTGGATTAATATCATTAATTCCACTTGAACTGAAGCGGCCTCTAGCTAGGCATTCAGCTCACTTGATCTCACTGAATTATTAACTTGTTAATTAATAATGAACCGCATTTATTAGACTTAACATTGAATGCATACTTGGACCAAGGGCATTATTTCCTTCAGTCTCCCACTTGTCCTTAGGGACAAGTGTGCATTTCCTAATTCCTTTGTCGCTCGATGCTTGCTCTTGAACATAAGGTAAGAGTTGTCATCCTTATTATGTCCAGAGGTGTTCCTCGATTTCAGAGTTCAACTGATCAAATAAACAGATAATCATAGCCTATGATTCATCCGAGCACGGCCATGCATTTCACAGTTTCTAGCTCTCCGAGTGGCCTTGTACAACTTTTAAGCATCTCATCCCGATTTATGGGAGGACAATCCCAATCTTGCGATCTTGAGATTAGACTTTGTTTGATAGGTGATTACCTGAGCGTTGCCTTTATAGCCTCCTTTTACGGTGCGACGGTTGGTCAACGTCAAAGCAACCAGTTCTCAAACAAGTAATCTCAAATCACTCAGGTATTGAGGATTTAGTGTCTAATAATTTTAATGAAATTTACTTATGACAGATTTTCATCTCTTACAGTAAAGTTTCATAGGTCTTGTCCGATACTAGTCTTCCCAAAGTAAGTATCTATGCAAATGATTATGACATTGCCATGTCCACATAGTTCAAGAAACAGAACTACTAGTCATCTTGCATTCTAATCGTCTAACGTTTTCTATGCGTCCAATTTTATAGAAAACTCCGACTAGGGACCATTTTCAACCTTTGACATTCAAGTTCACTTGATAGACATTTCTTAGTCACAGGACTGGTCCTGACAGTCTATCTTGAATATATCGTCAAATTGAAGGGACTCATCATTTAATAAACCACAAATTAAATGGAAAAATGAATTATCTTCATTTATTGTGAATGATTAACCAATAATGTTTTACAAAGATTTAAACTCTAAAACTTTAAAACATTAAACAGAGACATCAAAGCCATTCTCCAATATGCTTGATTCCCATAGCTGCAGTGTGCGAGTTGTGCTTCGCCTGCGGCAGAGGTTTAGTCAATGGATCTGATATGTTGTCATCAGTTCCAATTTTGCTTAGCTCGACTTCTTTTCTTTCAACGAACTCTCGTAGAAGGTGAAATCTACGAAGTACATGCTTGACTCTCTGGTGGTGTCTAGGCTCCTTTGCCTGTGCAATAGCTCCGTTATTATCACAATACAGGGCTATTGGTCCTTTAATGGAGGGGACTACACCAAGTTCACCTATGAACTTCCTTAGCCATATAGCTTCCTTTGCTGCTTCATGTGCAGCAATGTACTCCGCTTCAGTTGTAGAATCCGCAATGGTGCTTTGCTTAGCACTTTTCCAGCTTACTGCTCCTCCGTTGAGGCAGAAGACAAACCCAGACTGTGATCTGGAATCATCTTTGTCGGTTTGGAAACTTGCGTCCGTATAGCCTTTAACAATTAATTCATCATTTCCACCATAGACCAGGAAGTCATCTTTGTGCCTTTTCAGGTACTTCAGAATATTCTTGGCAGCAGTCCAATGCGCCTCTCCTGGGTCTGACTGGTATCTGCTCGTAGCACTGAGTGCGTACGCAACATCCGGGCGTGTACATATCATAGCATACATTATTGAACCAATCAATGATGCATATGGAATCCCATTCATTCGTCTACGCTCATCAAGTGTTTTTGGGCACTGATTCTTGCTTAGAGTCATTCCATGAGACATGGGTAGGTAGCCTCGCTTGGAGTCCGCCATCTTGAACCTATCAAGCACCTTATTGATATAAGTGCTTTGACTAAGTCCAATCATCCTTTTAGATCTATCTCTGTAAATCTTGATGACCAATATGTACTGTGCTTCTCCTAGATCTTTCATCGAAAAACATTTCCCAAGCCAAATCTTGACAGAGTTCAACATAGGAATGTCATTTCCGATAAGTAATATGTCGTCGACATATAATACTAGGAAAGAAATTTTGCTCCCACTGACCTTCTTGTATACACAAGATTCGTCTGCGTTCTTGATGAAACCAAAGTCACTGACTGCTTCATCAAAACGTATATTCCAGCTCCTGGATGCCTGCTTCAATCCGTAGATTGACTTCTTTAGCTTGCATACCTTTTTAGCATTCTTTGGATCCTCAAAACCTTCAGGCTGTGTCATAAACACAGTTTCTGTTAAAACGCCGTTTAAGAAAGCAGTTTTGACATCCATCTGCCATATTTCGTAATCGTAATATGCAGCGATTGCTAACATTATCCGAATAGACTTTAGCATTGCAACTGGTGAAAAGGTTTCATCGTAATCCACACCGTGGACTTGCCTGTAACCTTTTGCGACCAATCTAGCTTTGAAAACTTCAAGTTTCCCATCCTTGTCCTTTTTCAGTTTGAAAACCCATTTGCTTCCAATGGCTTGGTAGCCATCTGGCAAATCGACCAAATCCCATACTTGGTTTTCAGACATGGAGTCTAATTCATATTGCATGGCTTCTTGCCATTGCTTGGAGCTAGGGCTCGTCATAGCTTGTTTGTAAGTCGCAGGTTCATCACTTTCAAGTAATAGAACGTCATAGCTCTCGTTCGTCAAAATACCTAAGTACCTTTCCGGTTGAGATCTATATCTCTGCGATCTACGCGGGGTAACATTTCTAGTTTGACCATGATTCTCACCAGATTCTTCTAAAGATCTCTGAGTTTCATCATGAATGTCATCTTGAGCATTCTCTAGAGTTTGTTGTTCGACTCGAATTTCTTCGAGGTCTACTTTTCTCCCACTTGTCATTTTGGAAATGTGATTTTTCTCCAAAAAGACACCATCTCGAGCAACAAACACCTTGTTCTCAGATGTATTGTAGAAGTAATACCCCTTTGTTTCCTTTGGATAGCCCACAAGGATACATTTGTCAGATTTTGGATGAAGTTTGTCTGAAATTAATCGTTTGACGTATACTTCACATCCCCAAATCTTAAGAAAAGACACATTTGGAGGCTTTCCAAACCATAATTCATATGGAGTCTTTTCGACAGCTTTAGACGGAGCTCTATTTATAGTGAGTGCAGCTGTATTTAGTGCATGTCCCCAAAATTCTAATGGAAGTTTGGCCTCACCCATCATTGACCTGACCATGTCTAGCAAGGTTCTGTTCCTCCGTTCCGACACACCGTTCCATTGTGGTGTTCCTGGAGGAGTCAATTCTGATAGAATTCCACATTCTTTCAGATGGTCATCAAATTCATAGCTCAGATATTCACCACCTCTATCAGACCGCAGTGCCTTAATCTTCTTGCCTAATTGATTCTCTACTTCAATCTGAAATTCCTTGAATTTGTCAAAGGATTCAGACTTATGCTTCATTAGGTAGACATAACCATATCTACTGAAGTCATCAGTGAAAGTGATAAAGTAGCTGAAACCACCTCTAGCATTTGTACTCATTGGTCCACATACATCTGTATGGATTAAACCCAATAGTTCATTTGTTCTTTCTCCAACTTTAGAGAAAGGTTGCTTTGTCATTTTGCCAAGTAAACATGATTCGCATTTACCATAATCCTCTAAGTCAAATGGTTCTAGAATTCCTTCCTTTTGAAGTCTTTCTAAGCGTTTCAAGTTTATATGGCCTAATCGACAATGCCACAGATAGGTGAGATCTGAATCATCCTTTTTGGCCTTTTTGGTATTTATGTTATATACTTGTTTGTCGTGATCTAATAAATAAAGTCCATTGACTAATCTAGCAGATCCATAAAACATCTCTTTAAAATAAAACGAACAACTATTGTCTTTTATTAAAAAGGAAAATCCCTTAGCATCTAAGCAAGAAACTGAAATGATGTTTTTAGTAAGACTTGGAACATGGAAACATTCTTCTAGTTCCAAAACTAGCCCGGAGGGCAACGACAAATAGTAAGTTCCTACAGCTAATGCAGCAATCCGTGCTCCATTTCCCACTCGTAGGTCGACTTCACCCTTGCTTAACTTTCTACTTCTTCTTAGTCCCTGTGGATTGGAACATAAGTGTGAGCCACAACCTGTATCTAATACCCAAGAAGTTGAATTAGCAAGTATACAGTCTATAACGAAAATACCTGAAGATGGAACGACTGTTCCGTTCTTCTGATCTTCCTTTAGCTTCAAGCAATCTCTCTTCCAATGCCCCTTCTTCTTGCAGTAGAAGCATTCGGATTCAGAAGTGGGTTGACTGACCTTCCTCTTTACAGATTTGGCGCCAGTTTGCTTAGTTGGGCTGGCCTTGTTGCCACCTTTCTTAGCATTCCTCTTCTTTCCAGATTTCTTGAACTTGCCCCCACGCACCATAAGCACATCCTGCTTATCACTTTTGAGCGTCTTTTCAGCGGTCTTCAGCATACCGTGAAGCTCAGTGAGCTTTTTGTCCAAACTATTCATACTGTAGTTCAGTTTGAACTGATCATACCCGCTATGAAGAGAATGGAGGATGGTGTCTATAGCCATTTCCCGAGAAAATTGCTGATCCAGCCGACTCATATTCTCAATGAGTCCAATCATTTTGAGAACATGTGGACTTACGGGCTCGCCTTTCTTAAGCTTGGTCTCAAGAATTTGCCTATGAGTCTCGAATCTTTCGACTCGAGCCAGATCTTGGAACATGTTCTTCAACTCACTGATGATTGTGAAAGCATCTGAGTTGATGAACGTTTTTTGCAGATCCGCACTCATGGTGGCGAGCATTAGACATTTCACATCCTTGTTGGCATCAATCCAACGATTGAGGGCTGCCTGAGTGACCCCGTCGCCTGCGGCTTCGGGCATCGCCTCTTCTAGGACATACTCCTTTTCTTCCTGCATAAGAACTATTTGCAAGTTCCTTTGCCAGTCAAGGAAGTTTTTCCCGTTCAACTTCTCCTTTTCGAGAATTGATCGAATGTTGAATGAATTGTTGTTTGCCATATTAAAAACTACAATTGAAAAGAATAAACAAATAAATAACCATTCACAGTTTCTCTTAATAAACTTAAATTCTAGCATACATGCATAATTCAATGTTTATTAAGCATTTTATTCAAGTTATGTGTTCCGGCAGGTGTGAATAAAATTGATTCCAAGATCCTAAAATCATTGAAGAACTAAGCACAGTTTGTCGACTTAATCCTAAAACATCTTAGGTAAGCAAAATCCTTTTGCTAATAGTCTAGAAACTATTCTTGGTTGATAGGTACGTCTAAGAACTTATTAGGTAAACCTATCGATTTTGCCACGACATAAAAGGACTCCTTACTTATATCGTTGAGTTTCACCAAAACTAACATGTACTCACAATTATTTGTGTACCTTGCCCCTTTAGGACCAATAAGTAACACCTCGCTGAGCGAAAACTATTACTAGATTGATGTAAAGGATATCCAAGCAAGTGTATATTTTGGCATGGCACCTTATAACTCAATTTTTAAGTTTGGAACTTAAGGCTCTTACTATGTTGGTTAGATTTTAAGTGAACTAAAATCCTTAATCATGCAACATAATCAAGCTTTTGATCTCATGCATTTTAAGACATATTTAAAAGCAATAAATAACTTAAAACATGCATAAGATAAATGTGATCTAGTATGGCCCGACTTCATCTTGAAGCTTTAACTTCAAAGTCCGTCTTGAAAATCTCCGTGGGAGGCACCATTTTCTTCAAATAGGATAAGCTATAACTAATTACAACTATTTGATGGTTCGCATACCATATTTGAATTGAAAAATAACTTTGGTACTTTAGACCAATTACATTCAAATTAATGGTACGCAGACCATATTTTCTATCCTATTTGGGCCATACTAGTCACTTCATAACCTGCAAAACAGTACATATACAATATATACCATTCACCCATTCATTATCATGAATGGCCCACATATTTGGTTAGTAAAACACATTATGCATCACGTAAACATTTGCAGCAATTAATCAAGGGCACCAATAATCTACCAATTATTCAGTCCTTATTAATTCTAATCAAGTTGTTTTAACCTTAAGGATTTGTAGACCTAATCAAGAGTTTATGACTAAAAAGGGCTCCCACTCAAACCAATAAATTCATATGCTTTACTAATTTTAAACATAAAAATGTATTTCTAGTCTAACCGGAAACATACAAATTTAATTAAAATTTAAAGCTCATATAAATTTATAATTGAATCCAAAAGTTTAATTTAATTTCAGTCGTATTTAAATTAATTCATGATTTTAATTTTAGTAAAATAATTAGAATAAATAAAATTTATTATAATTACAATATTCAAAATTAAAATCCAAGAAAATAATTTAAATTATTAATTTTAAAATTAATTAAAATTACGTAAACTGAAAATTTCAAATTAAACATTCAAAACGATCTAATCGTAACGCAAACACCTCATGCATCGCACGCCCATGGGCCACACGCACACAGCCATCGCTGGCCATGTGCGCACAGCCCATGCGCTGCGTCGCATAGCTGCTGCTGCTTTCCTGCGCAAGACTCCACGCGAGCTCGTGCTCGCTGCGCGCGCGCCAGCGCTCGATGCACGCGAGCCATCGCTCGCTGCATTCGCTCGCCAGCGCTTGCTGCATGCGAGCCAGGGCTCGCTGTGCGCGCTCGCCAGCGCTCGCTTGTTGCGAGCCAGCACTCGCTGCGCGAGGCATCGACGCTGGGCGCAGCACTCGTGGCACGCGAGCTTGCGCTCGCTGCGCGCGAGGCTGCTCGCGCTTGCGCGAGGCAGTGCGCGTTGTGGCGCAGCTCGCTTGCTGCCCACACGCGACTGCCGTGCCTTGCCTTCGCCCATGCCCATTCGTCCATTGCTCATAGCCCACGACACAAGGCAGGGCTGCTGCCTTGTGCTTGTGCACCATGCCCTTGCTCATTGCATTCGTGCCGCATGGGCGACGAGCTCCCTTGCTCGTCGTCACATGCCCGCACTATACAACACCCCTTAAGGGTAACACGTAGCGTCCATTGCTTTGTGCGTGCAAGTTATTTGAGAGAATCGCATAAAATTTAAAATTTTATATTTAAAATTAATGACAAATTACTAAATAATATTAATTTCATAATTTTAGGGCGAAAAATCGAAAATTTATTATTCAATTGATTCCCGATTATCATGGATTCAAGCCTAGGTCATAAAAATTTAAAATTTATCATAAATTTACAATTTTTATGGTGGTTTTTAATCATAGGTATCTTATTAAATTATAATTAATTATGAAAATCAAATTAATTCTATATTATTCTAATTTTCAACAAATTAATCATAATTACAAATTAGATTGCATAATTAACAAGGCTACACATTCAAACTTGTTAAACATATACAGTAGGTCAATCAAAAATTCAAGATTTATCAACAAGAATCGCAAATATTTAATTTAACATCTTAAATTTACGAAATTTTGCATTCGAAAAACTAAAACCTTCGAAAAGTCATAGTTAGGCTTCGAATTTGAGAATTCTGGGTTCGGCAGAAAAACATTATTTTTGTCAAAATTTTAGAATGCCTTTTACATGCGGAATTGACACAAAAATCACTCGATTTGGATGAGTAACGAAGAAACTGCCGAAAAACTGCGTACGTATAATTAAATAAACGCAATTTGCAATTAATTAACAATTACGAAAATTAATCACCCCTTTTAATTCTTGCAAATTTGTAATATTTAACCATGTTCATGCAATTTAGATTATGAAAATAATAAGAGGCTCTGATACCACTGTTAGGTTATGATACATATGACAATTCATAAATCATGCGGAAAAACCATTTAGCCAGGAATGTATATTATTTACACATAATCATATAGCATAGTTTAGATGCATACTCTTTGTTGCGTGCCTTCCCTAGCTGCGCCCGAACCGAACAAGAACAAGTCTTTAGGACTCCAAGTGTCGTCCCTCCGTAGATAGTCCACAGCACGTCCGGATCCGCCTTAAGATTGACCAACTAGAATCGCCCTTAAGGTACTAATAATTTTCGGCACTTTTAGGCAAGATATGTGACTGATTTTTTCTCTCAAAAACTCACTTTGAATACTTGAAAACTCGTTATAAATTGTGAACCCAGGCCACATATTTATAGGGGTATGGAAAGAGAATTGGAATCCTACTAGGATACGAATATTAAATTAGAATCCTAGTGAAACTCTTATTTAATTAATTTATCAAATAGGATTAGGAATTTAATCATTAAACGAATCCTGTACGTTTTAGGTTTCGTATGTGAACGCAAACACTCACGCACGCACAGCAGCCCACGAGGGGCGCCATGCGCGCGCGCGCACAGCTTGAGCAACGCAGCCACGACTGCCGCAGCCTTGGGCGCGCGCTGGGCCTGCCTTGCGGTGGGCCTGGCGCAGCCTTGGGCTGGCATGTGGTGGCGCGCGTTTCCCTTGCCGGACGTGGGCCTGGCTTCGTGCTGGGCCTTCGTCTAGCAAGCTCGTCCGATGCTAATTCGTACGACGCGCTTCCGATTAATTTTCCGATTCCGGAATTCATTTCCCATACGAACAATATTTAACATTTCCGATTCAGGAATTAATTTCCGTTTCGAACAAATATTTAATATTTCCGTTTCCGGAATTATTTTCCGATTCCGATAATATTTCCGATTCAGACAATATTTCCGTTTCCGGCAATATTTCCGATTCCGGCAATATTTCCATTTCCGATAATATTTTCCGATACGTACCATGTTTCCGTTTCCGGTAACATCTACGACTTGGATAATATTTATATTTCCGATACGATCCATATTTCCGTTTCCGGCAATATCATCGTTTCCGGAGTATTCATTTCTTGCCTGTGACGATCTCAGCTCCCACTGAAACCAAGATCCGTCGATTCCGAATATCCATAGATGGAGTATTTAATTCCATTAAATACTTGATCCGTTTACGTACTATTTGTGTGACCCTACGGGTTCAGTCAAGAGTAAGCTGTGGATTAATATCATTAATTCCACTTGAACTGAAGCGGCCTCTAGCTAGGCATTCAGCTCACTTGATCTCACTGAATTATTAACTTGTTAATTAATACTGAACCGCATTTATTAGACTTAACATTGAATGCATACTTGGACCAAGGGCATTATTTCCTTCAATGAAAGAAGCCAATATCCGACCAAAGTTATGGCCAGAGGATAATGATAGTAAGAAAAAAATCATCCTTGCCTCATGCTTGCTACACGTTAACTAGAGAGGAGAAAAGGATCTTCTGTGCGTGTTTGCAAGGAATCAAGGTACCTACCGGGTATTCATCGAATGTACGACGTCTAGTTTCAATGACTGAAATGATTGTCATGTCATGATGCAAGTCTTTTTACCTATTGCACTTTGAGGCCTTTTGTCAAAACATGTCATCATGCAATTGTTAAGCTTTGCCAATTTTTCAAGGCCATATGCAACAATGTCATTGATCCCAAAAAGCTTGATGACATGCATGCTGATGTAGTTGAAACCTTATGCGAATTCGAGATATATTTTCCGCCGTCATTTTTTGACATAATGGTTCACTTAGTTGTCCACTTACCCCGAGAAATCAAGGAATATGGTCCTGTTTTTTTACGTTATATGTACCCTTATGAGAGACACATGGGGACCTTGCAAGATAAGGCAAAAAATAAAGCAAACCCTGAAGGTAGTATTATTAATGGAATTAAGGCAGAGGAGGCCGCAAACTTTTGTGTTATATTTTTGGCTAGGGCTGAAGAAATTGGTGTTCCAAAATCTCGTCATGAGGGAAGGCTTCAAGGGAAGGGAACAATTGGTCGCAAAGCGGTTAGACCTCCACTTGAAATATTTCGAAAATCTCACTGCTTTCTCCTACAACACTTTTTGAAGTTCATCCTTATATAGAAAAGCATATCCAAGAATTGCAATAGGGAAGAAAAATCAGTGTGTATTCTTTGATGCAGGAGCATAGTCATAAATTTTTTGAATGGTTTCAAGACCAAGTGAAGTTAGAATTGATGCAAAAAAAGTTTTACTAAAATGATCAAGTGGCTAACACGAGGTGCTCAACCACTTGTTTACACTTATGAAGTTTACGACATCAACGAATTTTTATTCACCACTTCTCGCCAAAATGATAAGAGCGTAAATCAAAATAGTGGTGTTGTTGTAGTTGCATCTTTTACCGAATACTCAAGTTCTAAGGATACAAGACCGATTAATGCGACACAATCATATTATGGAGTCATTGAAGAGATATGGGAGCTTAACTATGTTGATTTCACGTTTGCTATTTTTCGTTGCAAGTGGCTGACAACCGTCGTGGGCAGAAAAGAGATGTGTTGTTTGGTTACACTTTGGTAGACTCGACTCGTTTCAGTGATAGTGATGATCCCTTTATTTTAGCATCATAAGCTAAAAATTTTTTCTACATCAAAGATACTATAGATCCGCAGTGGCGTGTTGTTGATGAAAAAGAGTATGATAATTGGATGACACCCCGCCTTTATCAATAGGTGTGCAACCTCTTCAAGAAGGGGAATATGTTGTTGAAGATGAAGAGTATGATCGCGAGGAAGGGATAGAAGTTGACCTTTGATCACTTTTTTAGAAATTTATTTTTAGGTTTTATTGGCTTTGATATCAGATTCATGCATTTTCATGCATTTTCTATCAGATTCATGTTGTTGATGTAGAAGTATGCTTGCGGGTTTACATAGTCCATGGATGATAGAAAATGCATGAATTTGATGTTCGGAGTGGTTTATGGTCAATTTTTCATGTATGAATTTTTTTACTAATTTTGAACTTAGTAACATGTTCATACTTAGGGAACGAAATTGTTTGATGGCACTAGCTTGTTGTGTTCAGAATTTTTGGAATGTAATTGCTTGCATTGCTAGGCTTAAGGTATGATTCCGTATGGTTTTTCGTATTCTTTGCGAAATTTAGCATGTCAGGTGATTCTTGGTCCTCCTCTGAGGGGTATGCTTCGGACTACGTGGTACAGCCACGGGTAGTCCCTTTTTGTCCGATGAGGCGAAAGCCTACTCGTCGTGCTACTCGTGCCTCTCAAAGGACGAGGGGTGGTTCTTCGAGTCCTCCGCTAGAGCCTACAAGGGGAGGGGATTCTCACCCCGAGGAGGATCCGGCTTGGTTGGGCCCTGTTGAGTTTGATGGGGCTGACCTGCATCACGTGGTGTCTCGGTTTCGGGCTAGTAGGGCTGAGTCGGACACTTCTTGTCGGCCTTATGTTGGGTCCATGATCGTGGAGCGTTTGGCTAAGCTAGATGAGAGGACTTGTGGGGTAGTGAAGGAATACCCCTTGTTCCCGATCGTGTGCGTTTTCAGGGAAGTGGTGAGCCCTAACGCGTCTTGGAGGTTCTTGCGTTTGATTCTGGAGTGGTGGTGGAATTCCACCAACACTTTTCACTTTTCTTTTGGGGAGATGACGATTAATCCCGAGGACTATACCGCCCTTACGGGTCTGTCCTTCACGGGTACTTCGATTTTCAGTATCAGGGACCGGGAGATGCCTTCAGATAAGACAATTAGAGAGTGTATCAGTGAGGAGTTGGCTGTAGAGGTGGCCAAGTATGGAGGGAAGGGGATGCCTTATTCCTTGTTGGTGTCTGTTTTGGCGGTGGATCGCCCTTCTGGTACTTCTGCGAGGCTATATGCTCGCATCTTCTACTTGCTGTTTTTTAATTCAACGATCTTGTCGAATCGTTCTGAGAGGGTGGATCCTCGGCTGATTCCGTTGGTACGGAATCTATCTGAGCTGGATTCGTTCTGCTGGGGTGAGGCAAGCTATGCGAACCTGATTTGCTATATGAGTGTGGTTGTGCGGGTCCTAGACGACCCAGATAGGCATATGAGGCCCATTTCTCTGTGCGTCGTGACGTGACTGATTGAGGTACGTGCCTTATATTATCATTTAGGAATGATAAATGAGATAGATATCATTTAGCATAATTGTTTTCTGCAGTTGTGGGCTTTGGAGTGCTTACCGTTCATTACCCTTCGGTCCGGTAGAGTGGACAGGGGTTACCCCGTGGCTAACTGTTGGGGTGGTGCCGGAAAGCTGAAGAGGCGACCCAGTATGGCAAAGTTCCGGGATGTGATCGCGACTACACACCCTTACTTGGTAAGCACAATTTGTTTTCTTTTCATTTTGTCTCGTTTTATGCGAGTTACTTGACTGTCTGTTTTTTGTTAATTCTGCAAACAGGTGGGTTGGTCTTGCTAGGCTCAGTTGGGCGAGACAGAGGAGTTGACAGAGGCTTGGCGCCAGTGTCGGTGCCTGATTCTGTATCACGGTACAAGGGGTCCTGCGTGGTTCTAATGGGAGCGATTCCTCCGGCAGACGACTGAGCTTGTGCGGGTGCCTCGGTCGCCGCCTACGAGTATGTTATGCCCTACGGACATTCTTGCTAGTCGTTGGGTGATATTGCGACAAGGTGTGCATGTGGGCCAGCTGGTGATGGCTGATGTCGGCTATTCTGATTTTGTGCGCCTCCGGCTCTTGCTTCCTTCGGTCGTCGAGGTACGTGTAATCTTGGATTTTATTGATATGCACGTTTTTTGTTCTTTCTTACTGCGTTGGACTTATAGTTTGTCTATGCTGCAGCCTGAGCCTATTGATCACGACGGCTGGGTACCGCCTGACAGTGTGATTTGTTATACCACGTCGAGTGGTTCTAGGATTACGGAGGAGGTGCCCGTCATCCCTGACGAGGAGGGACTTCACCCGTTAGTCCATGAGGATGCTCTCGCGGTATGTTATTTTGTTTGTCTAGCAATTATGCTTATTACGTATTTTTTCTTATGCGTGATTGCTGACATTTTTGTCCCTGTCAGGGACTTGTTAGGAAGGTCAACCAGGTAGTGAGGATGGTCAACCAGTTGAAAAATGCGTTGTCCTAGGCTCGGGCGGCTCTTTCTTGCAACAACCCGAGTTCAACTCAGGTAGTGTGCCTGGTCATTTTTTTTCAATTTGTCAGTTGATTGTACGTATGTTGACTCATTATTTGTGTTTTGCAGACTGGGTCTCCGCAGGCTCATGAACAAGATACTGTGCGCACTGCTCGAGGGGACCGTCACTCTTTTGAGGGTGATCGCGGTGCCTCCGGGTCGTATGCTAGTCCCCGCTTTTCGGATGTCGGGTTAGGGAAGAGGCCTATACGACCACAGACTAAGCCCAGGAGGAGTTATACTGGTACGTTCGGGGTGCCGCCGCCTCAGATGAGTTGGCAGGCTCCTCCATTTCAGCCGTTCCAGGCCAGTTGGCAGACTCAGCTATTTCAGTCGTCCTTCGGCACAGGGTGGGTGCCTGCGCCGCAGACGTAGAGTTGGGACTCTTATCAGCTCGATGCCTTATTTTGATCTGTTGTCCGGTTCACAGGGTGCAGGTACGAGTGAAGGTTTGTAGGATGATGAGGACCATCCCTTCCCTCCGGGGTTCACTGGTCCCCCTTAGTAGGCCATATACATGTGTTTTTTTGGACATGTGTTATGTTTCGTACTCGACATTCGTGCTATGATTTTGTACATAATTTTTATTACGTACTTAGCTTTCCCTTTCTTGAGGGTAAATTGACTCACTTAAACAGAAAAACGCATAACAGAAAATAACACATTTTATGTTTTAGGGTCAACAACGCTTTTAGAGTTTTAGTCAAAGGTAAATTTTATTTAGAAATCGAGTTTGAGTATAATTACAAATACTAGAAAAGTAGTTGAATCCCAACTTTCCTGGAATAGACGAATTATAACAGAGTTTGTATTGAATTAAGAATCGGGCTCAGAATCGATATTCGTGTAGCTGGGAGAGTTTGCGTGAAATGACTTACAAGCGCTAGAAATTTCTGGCGCTTGGTTGTGAAGCACTGGAAAATTATAGTGTTACCTCTAAGCGCTGGAAATTTTCCAGCGATGGTTTCCCTGTTCTGTAGAAATACAAATTGTACCTCCATTTCAAACTAACTCAATTACTGCTTGGCGTGACTATAAATAAGGGGCAGGGGTGCCCCTCGATCTTCAACCTTTTACTATGTCTACTTCTGAAGATGACGTATTTGATTTCGAGTCTGAATTCCGAGCTGATATGCTGCCCTTGGTGCGGCATAGTGATTGGTTCATGTATCGGCATCATGTAATGCGCTTGAGGGCTTCTAGGGGTGCAGACCGCGCTCTGAGGTTTTATGACCATGTGCCTCTTGTGCGGAAAAATGGGAAGCCTATGCTTTGGTACAAAGTTTGTTTTGGCAAAGTCGGGGGTCTTCCCCTCCGTTGGCATATGTGGTTGCGTATTGTTTTGAAGAGTGTGAATCTCAAGAAGAAGCATCTTCGTTTAGAGAAGGCCTGACGATGTTTTGAAAGTCGTGCTACATACTTGAGGGTGATGGCTGCCCGTGCTGATCCGAATTCTACAGAGTTCGAGCGTACACTCCCCTTTAAGTGACGTAGGTTTAGGAGTAAAAGTGCTCCCTAGTTTGTTGCAGGAATAACTTAGAATCATTGCATAGATAATAAAACCTGTCAATTATCAAAAATTTTATTCTTTGCTTAAAGAAATAAAAAAAAAAAAAATCTATGCAGATTATTTGGATTGAATCCATTTGTAGGATTGCCTACGTATCTGCCCTAAGTAAACTTAGTTTAGAATCAGGTCATGCGTAGTTCTGGATGTATTGCGCACGGAATTATACAATATGTAGCCCCAAGTGTTCGGAGTTTTTCTGTGGGCGTGCATAAAAGATTCGAGACACTTAAGCGAATGCGCTAAAAAAATTCTAGCGCAAGGGTGGACAGCGCTGGAATGTTTCTCGCGTTGCCAAAGCTGCGCTGTTTTATTTCCAGCACTCAGGGGTTGCTTGCGTTTTTATTTTTCCTGGCGTTTTTTAATGTGCGGAAGACGTGAGTTTAGCCTATAAGATCTGAATAGTTTTATGGAATGCCTTGTTATGATCAATTTGATATGCTGAACGTTTCTTAGTTACTTAATCTCCCTTAGAAAAGGGCGAGTTACAATTGCTCACCTATTGGATTGATCTCTTGCCCGGTTCTGATTTCAGAGATAGTATTTCTTTAACTGGTCGAGATTGGTGAGGTTTACGAATTCCGCCCCATCAATGTCAGAAAGTTTTAACGCGCCTCCTGGAAGGATGGTTTTACGAAATATGGTCTGGTCCAAATTGGTCGGAATTTGCCTCGCGGGTCCGTGGTTGGTGCACGGACTTCTTTAAGTACGAAGTCCCCTTCTTTAATGTTGGGAGGTTTAACTTTTTTGTTAAATTGCCTCGTTATACGTTTTTCATACACTTGCACGTGGTGAAAGGCCCTTAGTCTTCGTTCGTCAAGTAGGACGAGTTTGTCATATCTGGCTAGCACCCAATGTGCTTGGGGTAGTTTGCCCTCCAGGACTTTGCGAAGAGAAGGGATTTCCAGCTCGACGGGTTGAACAACTTCCATTCCGTATACTAGGGATATGGTATTACTCCAATAGATGTGCTGATGGAGGTTCGGTATCCCCATAGAGCGAAGTGTAACTTGTTAGGCCAATCTTTGTAATATTCGGGCATTTTTCGATTATAACTTTGAGGTTTTTGTTGGCTGATTCGACAGCTCCGTTCATCTGGGGTCTGTATGGCGACGATTTATGATGTTTAACTCGATATTTTTTGAGTAAGTCTTGGACTGCAGCTCTAAAGTGGGAACGTCCTTGGTCGCTTATGAGTTCGTGTGGAACTCCATATATATCTGCAGAATATGTTTCTTTTTAGGAATCTTGCCACATGCTTGGATGTTATTTGGACAAATGATCATGCTTCTACCCATTTGGTGAAGTAGTCAATTGCGACTAGGACGTATCATGTCCTCCGACACCTGTTGGTGTGATTTTGCCAATTGTGTCGATACTCCAGGTAGAGAATGGCCAGGGGGAGGTAAAGGTGTATAATTCTAAAGGAGGTAAGTGATTTAGGTTACTAAATATTTGGCATTTGGGGCCAGTTTTGACAAAATGGTAACAATCTGTTTCAATAGTGGTCCAGTAATAGCCCGAGGGCGATATTTTTCTGGCTAGCATACTGCTGTTCATATGCGGACCGCACACGCCATTATGGTATTTATCCATCAGTCCTTTAGCTCGGTCTTGGTGGACGCATAGAATTTTGACTTTGTTAGGGGCATATTTTTATAACTCTCCCAACCATAAATCATATTGGGAAGCCAAAAGTGGTGAACAATATGTGCTAGCAAGTAGTGCCTGAGTTTCTTGGATGCCTAGACTAGGGCAAGGCAAGATTTTTCAAGTTTAGTGTACCGCGTTTCATATAGGATGAACTTTTTTCTCAAATAGTAGATGGCTCGTTCTGATCCTTTTATATTCTATGAGAGCATTGCACCTGCGGTCGTGTCAGTAACTGTTAGATACAAGTGTAGAGGAATTCCTGGCCTCTGTGGGGATAGTACAGGAGGACTACTCATATATTCTTTTATTTTATCGAAAGCCTTCTTGCATGGTTCTTCCCACTCGGCTTTATCCTCTTTCTTGAGTTTTCTGAAGATGGGTTCGCATGTCATAATAAGTTTAGAAATGAACCTACTAATTTATTCCAATTTTCCAGGAATCCCCGAATCTGTTTTTCAAACTTTGGTGGGGGATATTTCAGTTATTGCTTTGATCTTAGATGGATCAATTTTCCTGAAGTCACTCTGAATGTGCACTTTTGCGGGTTCAGTCTCATATTATACTTCAATATCCTAGTAAATAATTTCCTTAGTGCCGGTAGATGGCCTTGTCGGTCATTGAATTTGACTATCATGTCGTCCACGTAAACTTCGATTTCTTTGTGCATCATATCATGCAGTAACGTGGTGGTCGTCCGTTGATAGGTGGCCTCTGCGTTTTTTAGCGCAAATGGCATAACAGTATAACAGTATGTGCCCCAGGGGGTAATGAAGGTAGTTTTTTCCATATCCTCTTTAGCCACGAGGATCTGGTTATAGCCTCCGTACCCGTCCATGAAGGAGAGAAGTTCATGTTCCACGGTATTGTCTACCAGTATATCAATGTGTGGTAGTGGGAAGTCATCTTTGGGACTACTCTGTTGGGATCGCGGAAATCTACTCACATCCGCACTCGTCCGTCTTTCTTGGACACTGGGACCACATTAGCCACCCAATCTGGATAATTGGATACTTTAATGAATCATGCGTCTAGCTGTTTCGTAACTTCTTCTTTGATGTTTAGTGTTATTTCGGGTTTGAGCTTTCGCAGCTTTTGTTTTACCAGTGTCATTTTAGGATCCAGCGGTATCCTGTGTTCGGCAATTTCTCGATCTATTCCGGGCATGTCCTTGTAAGACCATGCAAAGACGCCCGTAAATTCAAAAAGGGTGGAGATCAAACCCGTCTTTTCAGCGGGAGTTAAGGTCAGGCCAATTTTTATTAGTTTAGGATCTTCCTCAGTCCCAATGTTTACAGATTCGGTGTCCTCAACTATGGGAGTTTTATATTCTTGCTAATTTATATCGCTGATTAGTTCATGATACTCATCTTTAGTTTCATTATTGGCAAGGCATTCGTTTTGACTATTCAGACTTCTACGGGGCGTATACTCAGGAATTGTATTTATTTTATTAAAATCATTAACCATTACATTGAAGAGATCTTTGGGCCTTCTACTGCGGATACTTTGAATTTTACCCCTTAGGCGTTAGTCCATTTGAAGGTCTTGCACCAGCCGTGGCCAAGTATCTTTGTCGGGTTTGGTGAGGGTGAAAATAACTTGGTGGGATCAAATTATTCGTCCTGTAGTGTCAGGGTCATTATCGCAGCTTCTCCCTAAGTGGGGCTTTTTTCTAGTCCAAACAGTAGCTTGAGGGCATGCTGATCTATGCATTCATTGTTCCGTGTGTCATGGTCAGGAAGGATTCTTGTCCTGAGTTTGGTTGCACTTTCTGAGGCGATAGGCCTTGAGGGGTCGTGGCTTGAGGCCATCATTAGAAATTGATCCTCCGCCAGAAGTCGTTCCTTGGTGGTGGTCATCGAATTGGCGGAATATTTCTGCAATAGGGCGGTAATTAGAGCGAGAAATTTGAGATATATTGATTTAGTGCCAAGTGACACAGATGACTCGATGTCATAAGGCCGCTATTTAGGATGACGTATTTCTTTTACTTTTAGACAGAACTTTGACATAGACTCAAAATGGCTCGATTTTTTTATAAAAGTAGTTTTTTGAAGACTTAGCTTGGGTGAACGTCAAGATTTTTAGCTTGAATGGTGTTATTCCAGTCATAAGTGTTATTGGCGAGCCATTATTAGCAGGCAAATAATTACTTTCCGAATCATTTTTATTTTAAGCCAAAAGTACGTGAAAGTTGTCGAGGATTGAACCGGCGAGCGCCAGAAAATTTCAGCGTAGGTTTGTGCAGCGTTGGGTTATTTCTGGCATAGGCCTCTGATGCGCTGTTATTTTTCAGCGCTTGCAGGCTCTTTTCATGATTCGTTTGTGCAGTTGGCCTTTTTTAGTCAATTTTTGAAGGAAATGTGTCCTTCACCAAAGGTGCGTTAGTCTAATACTAAGGTTCAGATTAATTACGAATAATTAATTCAGTGAGATCAAGTGATCGGAATAGCTAGCTGGAGCAATGCTTTCAATCAGTGAGTTCTAATCTATATTAGGCTCACATCTTACTCTTGACTGAACCTATAAGGTCACACCAATGGCATGTAACAGATCACCGGATTAAATGAATCGGAAATTCATTTAATAGCTTTTCGGGAATTAGTTCGGAAAAACATAAATATACGATATGTCGTTGGATCGGAATCGTATATCGTATTGCGAATACTCGTAAGCTAGGCGAAACGAATAATCGTAGCGTACGATGGTGATTCGTCAAGTACTACACGATAGCCGTAAGGCGTTGGTCGCGAATACGAGCCGAGACGAGGCTGCCGGAAAGCGCGCATGCGCGCAAGGACCAATGAGCCAACAACTTGCCTACAACGAGGAGCCAGCCCGCAAGGCATGAACGTGTGCGCGCGCGGAGAGCAGCAAGGCAGCAGGCAAAGCAGCGAGGCCCAAGGCCCACGACTGTGATGCCCGCATGCTGCTCGTGGGCTTGTGGTGCGTGTGTGTGGCCGATTGAGGCCTTGTGCCTTGTCCGGTCATGTTATAACCTTAGGGTTATAACACACCACCACACACTTATGTTTTTCCAACCCTAGACTATTCTAAAACTACGTAAGTTCAGTTTTGCATCTGTTCATACTATTCATCCCAAAAAGCTAAAAAATCTTGAGTATTGTCTAAGGTACGAATTTCAAGACGGATTTGAACGTGTCGGTGAACCAAATAGAGGAACGAAAATTGGAGTTCTTTGTTCATGTTCGTGAATCGATAAACTAGGGAAAACACGCTTCAAATGTAAGTTTGCTTAATCTGTGCTTTATACATGCTTCCTGGCTTTGGGGATTGTTCCGTACATGTTAATATATTTTAACTGTATTCCCCTACAGTGGTATCATGAGTCTTATGTATTAAAGTACTTTTTAGCATGATTAATATGTTTTTGTATGCTGTCGAAATTTTCTGAATTTTTATTGAATTTACGAAATATTTTGGATTATTGGATGAATCGCATAATATGTTCTGAATTCAAAAAGTGTAAATATCGATTTTTCTGACCCTAATCTGATTGAAAAGGATGTTCTAAGATAAACTCTTAAGAACAGAATCGCAAAACCAGGCCTCGAAGTTTGAGTTTTTGAGCGTTTTTGTTAATTAACGAATTAAATTAACAATTTCGTAAAGTATTTCAATTAATTGCATAACCTAAACTACTCGGAATTGATTGAAATTTTTCCCAGAGGTTCTTGAGTATATTTTAAAATTATGATAAAATTTTCGGCCATAAATGTTAAGTATAAACCCTAATTTTATTTCCCCTAAATTTGTAAATTTTAGATTACAAATTGATTTTTAGAATAATTTAGATCTGGAAATTTGGTTAATTGGGAAAGAGAATATAATTTCATATAAAGTGGCAGTTTTTAAAAATTATTGGATTAAAATTTTGATTAGATTCGTTAATTTCAATCGTCACTTAAACCAAATTGGTAAAAATCTGAAATTTAAATGTTTAGAACGATTTAAAATTTTGGATTCGATTATCAAAAATCTTCAATTTTTTGTTGACATTGTTCGTTCGTTAAATTTGAATATTTTTAGCCATGATTTAACAAATTTTGCAAAATTGGATTGTTGGAAAATTAATTAAATCACCCACTTTGTTATTTTTCGAAAATAAAAACGATTAATTTTGTTAATTTCCAGAAAAATAACTCATCCAAATATGGTTTTGTGAAATAATTTTTTTTTAATTAGTTGGCTTGTATGGCACGAGCCAAAGGCACGGAACGAGGGGTGTGCAGTGCGTATGGCTCGGCGTCCCCGCAGCTAGGCGCATCAACGCGAGGCAGCCAGCAGCGAGCTGGGCGTGCCAGCGCGCGCTGGCCACAGTAGCGAGCAAGGCAGTCGATGCCTTGGCTTGCGAGCAGCGAGTAAGCAAGGGGCATCGATGCCTTGGCTTGCGAGCAGCGACGAGCAAGCCAGCAGCAGCGATGGGCTGCGGTGCTGTGCGGTAGGCCTTGAGAGGGAGGTGAATTTCTCCTCGTGGCCTCGTACGACCACAACGTACTTGGAAATGTTGGGTTGGGCGCAAGCCTAGCCCGTGTTGCAGGAAATTGGCAATTTGTTCGTTTGGGCTTTAAATTTTATTTTTGCATGAATGGGCTAACGGTGGATAATTTTTTAATTACTTTATTTTAACTTGGGCCGGGCCGTGAGTTTAATTAAATATTTAAAATTAAGTTATCCGAAATAAAATAGTTTTTTGAGTGGGATCCGCTTAATGAAATTAAAATGAAATAATTTATTAAATTAAATTTTTATTAGAATAAATTCTAAGGATAAATAATTCGGAATTGATTAATCTTTTAGGTCGCGTTTTATGTGAACGTGATTTTTAAATAAATCATGTAAATACTTGCATATTTATTTTGGTCAATCGTTTTAGGATACGAATGGATGAATGCATGGAATGTATATTCTATGTAATGCAGGTACTCAACTGACTAGTATGGCCAATCTAGGATAGTTAAATATGGTCTGCGAACCGTTTTATCTTTGAATGTAAAGTTTTAAAATATGGTATGCGTACCATTGAAATTTTTGATGTAATTTTTAATTATTTCAAGTATTTCTAGTTTAGAACTTTAAGTTAGCATATTGAATGAAGTTCAAGTTGATGCCAAACTAACAAGGTGAAAAAGATTGGATGCTTCAAGACAAAGTTTTGGGCCATACTAGTTCACCAAAGTTTATTTATGCACTATATATATTGTGATTGAATGTATATTATGCATGAATGTTGTTTGTATGCTCGATTAGATTTAGGTCACTAAATAATCGAACCAACATAGAAACAATTAGGTCCAAAGTAATATTGAGTTTAAAATTGCCTTCCAAATCAAGCACTTACAAAAATCAAGGGATCTAAGGTAGTAGGTTTCCGCCAAAGCGAGGTGCTATTTTAGTTGACTTAGGTGGTAAGGCGTCCCAAAGGAGCACGTTGATTGTGGTTTCAACTCAAACAACAATGGCATTATGTTGTGGCAATGGGATAAATTATGGTATTAATTTATTAACCAAGAGTAATTTGGAGATTACTAGCAATAGGTTTTGCTTACCTAGAATCTTAAACTACTTAAGACATGCCAAAGCTGCTTAAGAATTTAGGACTTTTGGGGTCTTGGAATCGTTTCATTCATTTTGGACCATGTTTTATTTTTGCATGAATGAAATGTTTAATAGCTTTGATGATTGCGTGAATGCTTTTATTTCAAGTTATTAAAGTATGATGAATGTTTTCTTTGCTAGTTCATTTTGTAGAATAGGTATCCCAAAGGAACACGTTGATTGTGGTTTTAACTCAAACAACAATGACATATGTTGTGGCAATGGGATAAATTATGGTATTAATTTATTAACCAAGATTATTTGGAGATTACTAGAAATAGGTTTTATGTACCTAGAATCTTAAAAGACTTAAGACATGCCAAAGATGCTTAAGGATTTAGGACTTTTAGGGTCCTGGAATCGTTTCATTCATTTTTGGACCATGTTTTGCTTTTGCATGAATGAAATGTTTAATAGCTTTAATGATTTCATGTTCGCATTTATTTCAAAGTTATTAAAGATTATGAATGGTTATACATCTCCATTATAATGCACCATTGCATGATGGTAACACCCCAATGCATTGCGATATACTACTACTAGTCTTATATGCACGCGATGCGTGCGAGATTATACACAAACTAAAATGATAGATGAATATATTGTCACAAACCAGACCAAATTACATAATTCATGGCGATTTTCCTTAAAATAAAAAATGAACACACTTTACTAAAATTCAGTACTAAAAAGTAAAAACAACTAAAACAATTCAAAATTTGCATCATATTACTTAATTTCTTCTCTCGTAGATGTTTTTCCCATATTGTTGATTCTTCTCCTTGATGCGTCTCCACTTTTGATCGAACTTGAAAAAATCACAAAAATTCAGAAGTAATCAATGAACTCATAAGTTCAGAAAATAATCCCCAAAAATTCAGAAAAATCAAACCTGTGCAATTTAAATCAAGTACTCAAAGAAATATAAATAACACCATTTCCTACCGGTTGGGGAAGTAAAACTCTATTGGACTAAAAAAAACACAATATCGGTTATACTTTTGCACAGACGATTCAAATAACACAATGTTATCTCACTCTTCACTACATATGCAAAACTTTAACACTCAATCATACAAAAACACTCAAATTCCATAGGTAAGCAGTGGCAACATCACTCAATCATTCAAGAAAGCTTTCAACAGTGACTTCAAGATGGAATTTAACAAAATAATCCAAATTTGCAACATAATACCAACAAATAAAGTTCAGGAAGCGTGATAAAGTATCATTAAAGGAAAAAAATTTAAAGATCATAGGGGCAATAGAGAATATACCCATAGTTCCTCGGTTACTGAAGTTTGGAACAGTTGAGCAAGAAGCACCCAGAAACCCGTCATTGTGCAACAATTCTTCATGCTGCCACCAGCTTGTTGATGCTGAAAACTACCCAATGCAACATACTCCTTCACAGTCCCAGAAAATCCATTGTAATCTCATTCCAAAAATTCCCTTGTCCTTTAAAGTTCACATACCTCATTCCCTCCATATCTTTCCTTGTGTATACAGACTTCCTCTTCCCCTTATTTGAATCCCAAGCAACACAGCCAGTGTTGTTTCTTGGATTACCCTTCTTCCCACATTTCGATTTCGCTTCCATTCAGCATCTGTCATCGAAACATCAGTTTAAAAATTGTGTGCATATCGCCATATCCCATATGGACATCCAATTAAGGAAATGAAGAATCAAAGTAAAATAGGTTATGCTGAAAAAATGCAGTAGAGTTTCTTTCTGAGTATATAAATTTCATCAGTTTTCCAAACTAAAAGAAATATACCGAAGTCCAATGAGTGATTTTTTTGCTAAAAGATTTTTCTTTCTATCAAATATACCAAAGTCCAAACTAAAAAATGCAAATGTGTGCTCTCAGCAGCTTTGGATGAAGCTAAGGTTCGCCAATTCTAGCAATATAGTCATCTAACTAAAATCCAATCATCAACAATTGAACAATTATAATCACCAAAATACACATTTCTAGCAATATTGTCATCCAACTAAAATTCAATCATCAAATAAATACTGCAGTTTAACGACAATCAAACATCAACCCATATCATATATAAACCTAAAATAATATGAATTAAATTAATTCTAACCATTAAGAAGAAATGGTCAAGAGCAGCTTGATGATCAATCGTATTACAGGGCTAGATTTTGAGAACATTTCCCCTATTCTACATGTGGAGTTTGTGTGTGTGAAAATGCATGCCTCAATAATATCAAAAGAAATAAAATAACTTCTAATCAACCGGTAACAACTTCTCGGTTGATCAGAATTTACAGTTTCAAGCAAGAAAAAAGAAGTATCACAGTTCACAGGGCTGGAACTCAAGAGCAGCTTGATGATCAAGTATCGTATTGTGAAAGAAAAAAGAGAGCAAGCTTTCGATAAATAGTGGATGCAAGAATCCAATTTACTTGTGATTTTATGCACACAAACAATGCATCAATGAGCTCCAAAATTAAAACTAATATCAAAAGAAATCAAATAACTTCTAATCAACCGGTAACAACTTCTCGGTTGATCAGAATTTACAGTTTCAAGCAAGAAAAAAGAAGTATCACAATTCACAGGGCTGGAACTCAAGACCAGTTTGATGATCAAGTATCGTATTGTGAAAGAAAAAAGAGAGCAAGCTTTCGATAAATAGTGGATGCAAGAATCCAATTTACTTGTGATTTTATGCACACAAACAATGCATCAATGAGCTCCAAAATTAAAACTAATATCAAAAGAAATAAAATAACTTCTAAACAACCGGTAACAACTTCTCGGTTGATCAGAATTTACAGTTTCAAGCAAGAAAAAAGAAGTATCACAGTTCACAGGGCTGGAACTCAAGAGCAGCTTGATGATCAAGTATCGTATTGTGAAAGAAAAAAGAGAGCAAGCTTTTGATAAATAGTGGATGCAAGAATCCAATTTACTTGTGATTTTATGCACATAAACAATGCATCAATGAGCTCCAAAATTAAAACTAATTTCCACAATTGCAATCAAATTACAACCCAAAACACCAATACTAACAAAAATAACTTAATCCACAAAAGACAGAGAAAGAAAGAGAGTGCGTGGGATTACTGGTATACCATGGGAACGGTGTAGAAAATGTTGCTAACATGGGTCAAAGTACGGGCCTGATTAGAAACGGCTCTAACCCAATCAGGATCACCATGACCAAGGGCATTAGCAGCAATCCCAGAAGTAATATCCGAAAACTCTATATATATATTTCTAACATATATTTTTCACTTCAGGGATGCATAAACATTCCAAGAAACAAAACAAAAACAGAATTGATCAAAATAATAATAATAATAATAATAATAATAATAATAATAATAATAATAATAATAATAGTAATAATAATAATAATAATCAGCAAATGAATCATATATGTTGATATTAGAAATTTGGAGGCCGAAAAAGAATAAATCACCTTTCTGTGAATCTGTGGAGCTCCCATCTATGAGGTGAGATGAGAAGGAGATAAACCCTAATCTAAAACACCAAAAATCACAAAAAAATGGAAATTTAAATACATAGACCTAGAAAGTTCTAAAAATTCAGAAATTGAAGATAATTAAAGAAGGAAAAACCTGAAAGCTTCGGTGTAGGATCTTTAGGTGTCGGATCCACATGGCCCCACCACGAAGACGACCACCGTGCTACACCAAACAATGGTGGTGTAGCTCATAGCGCCGCCGCCTTTTCTGGTAGAATTTAAAGGTTGGAGCGGAAAGAGTGGTGGATGCGGAGGGCAGACGGTGGTGGGATATTTGCTCATCCTCGTCTACAACCAAAATCAACGAAAATTAAAACAAAATCTAAGAAAAAGAGATGAAAATTGAAGCAAAATCTGGAAATATGACTACATGTAATCTGGAAATTTGGCTATCGAGGAGACACAGCCGCCGGGGCGGTTGAGGATGACCATCTTTGCGGGACCACTTGCGGGAAGACGGCGAGGAAGCCTTGATTTCTTCCCCAAAATCTTAAAAATGGAATTTGAAAGAGAGAGAAAGAGAGCAAAAACGGAATTCGAAGGAACTTTGAATTGAAAGGGTTTGAGGGGATTTCGGGATTCCCTAAACACAGGAAGGGTTTGAAAGTAAAATATTTGAGGGTGTTTTGGTATTTTACATGGGGGACACGAAAAGTTATTTTACGAAAAAGTCCCTCAGCTCTTGGCTTATATAATAGAGATAATTGCTGAGAGTTTCGAGTTATCAGATGCGGAAGAAAAGATGTAGCAGCAAGTAGAATTCTCTCCACACTTCCATGAACAGAGACCCTTATGTTTGAAGGTTTTGCATTGCTCAGTAGGTCTGCAGCACTATGCCTTCTACCGGCACTGTCAAATGAAGAACCGCCCAATTTCTAACACATGCTCAAAACTAAATTCATTATATCTCTCTCTAGAACCTTACTTTCCCTAAAGCTGTTATTTTCATATGCTTGCCATGAGAAGGGACTTGTTTCTTGAGCGGGGTGACACGCCTTATGTTATGGGAAGCCCAATTTGATGAGCCAAGATGGGTTCTTGCCCACCCTCTTGCAGGCCAATTGTAACACCCTAATAATTCCTTGCTTTTTATAAAACATTATCCAACTTAAAACGAAGGAATTACCAAGATATTACCACCACCGTGATAACGGTTAAGACTATTTACCAGAATTACGCAGCGGAATTTAACTAACTTTCAAAATGTATTAAATAGTTAATGGTCATTAAAACAAACTGGAACCATCAAAGCCCAAACCAACATTAAATAGTTTATAAAACCCATTAACTAAGTTTCAAACCATAATAGCAATAGTAGTAGTATTGACTATAAATAGAGTTTATAAAATACGGAAGGAAATAACTCTCAACACGAATCCCATGATAAATTCTCCCGCAAGTTATCTCTACAAACCTTCATTATTAAAATCTACTCCCCAGCAACGCAAATGCAATGATGGATCATCATAGGGTCATTAAGGCGAAGGCCATGACAAAAAGACATGAAGCATGAAGTCAGCAAAAGCTGAGTACGAACAAGCTAGAATAACATCCTATCCTAACATGCTTCACTCAACAAATTAATAATCCACATGCAAAATCAAATTAATAAACAAGTAAAGATGGAGACAAGACTCGACTCTTGACTCACAGTTTAATAAAGAAGTAGCTTCGAAACGGTAAAATAAAGTATCCTCAAAAGAAAAGAAAAGGGTGATGGGAGCCCACCATACACCAAATAATAACAAGTCGGACCATATCGACGGAATTCCAATGCACAACGGCCTAAAATGAAAGAATGAAACAACGTCTTGTATCATTCAAGGAGTACAAGTTCTCTGACCAGACTCCCTCAATTGTTCATACTCAAGGTATATACGTTCCGAGAGTTTTGAAGCTCATTCGGGTTACACTTTACGTTAATTAGTATGTTATGTTCAAGGCGACTCAAGACTCTACACAAGACATAACATGCAAACAATTAAGCAATGAAACAACTCAACAATGACACTTCATTTTAATCCTTTAGGACTTGTGATCAAACATAGACTCAAGTGAAATTACTCCCATTGTTCCTTCTCAAAAACACTGTTTGAGATAACCCGACATTGCCCGTTAACAAGCGGGGTGTGCCCTTAGCACAATTGTCCTTAGTTCAATTCACATAGACTCTCTAAACATATTCCACCCCTGTGGTAGAATAAACAATGCACTACGGCAATATTCAATAGGCTCAACATATGCTAGACATCCCGTACTATAGCATAACCATAATAACTTGCATGCGCAACACTCATACATGCAAACCAACTTGAACAACATGATTGACATAATTCAATGATTATAAAAGTCCATAACATAATTCAATTCATAACATGCTCGTTCACATAGATTCAATAATAATAATCACATGCTTGTCTACACATCAAACATGAATTCCCAACATATAAGTTCACATGATTCGCATTCAATACACTTCACAAACAAGGGATGGGTGGTCACCCTAGTCTTTTACGTACCTGGAATACCTAAGTACGTGGGCCACTTTGCGAATCACGACTCACTAGAAATCACCTCCTATACACACAAAGGAGAAACTAAATTATTAATCATGTTTACTAAATTTCCAGCACCTATTTAAGAAACTAAAACCCTTGGTTTAATTAGAAATTAATCGTTATTCGTTAAATAAATAGTCTCAAATAGTCAACTCAAATCCTAGCATAAAAACATTGACCTTTTAGCTTTAAAATCATTAAAAATTAACTCTTTAAAGCTTATAAATAATCTGAAAATTTAAGTTGATTCCCATAATTTAAATCGTCATTAAATTATGTGAATCAATCTATTGAACACTCGGAATTAAAACCCTACTAATAGATTATTAATAAAACCATGTTTTGACCTAAAAAATTGACACTTTAATTAATCTTGAAATCTGAAAATTATAATTCTTTTGAATCAAAACCAATATCATCAAATCAAATACGAAACATTAAAACACGGTGTTCATAACCGTTCCAAACAATTTAAATAGTCCAAAACAATTAAATAATCGTAATTAAATAATTTAAAAACTGAATTTGAAAAGTTAAAAGTATGCGGATTCGATTAACAACAACAACACACACGTGTGGGGCAGCGACGCAAAGCACATCAGCAACAAAAAGCAATAGCAGCCGCAACACGAGCACGACAGGGGCGGGGTGCGCGCTGCGGGCGAGGGAGAGGCAGTGGTTTGCCCTGCGGGCGAGGGGTGTGCGCTGCTTGGCGCGACGAGAGCAAGAGGGAGTGAGGGTGAGTGTGCGCGTGAGGCACGGCAAGGCAGGCACGACACGCAAGGCTAGCAGCGAGCCAAGGCAACACTCGTTGCTTGGGGTCGAAGGCAAGGGCGGACAAAGGAGAGAGAAAGTGCCGCAAGGAGGAGAGAGAAGAGAGGGAGTGCTGAAAATTTGTGAGGGTTCAATGAGGGGGTGTATTTATAGTTTTTCCTTCCCACATGGGCTAGGTTTTGGGAGTTTTGAGTTGGGCTTGCTTTGGGCTTCACTAAAATTAATCCTTGCAAGCGTTGTTGGGTTTGACAATGAAATTGGGCTAGGCTTAGATTAGAATTAAATTCCTTTTCAAAATACGACCCAACAATTCCCAAATGAATAAATTCGTTGAATTTATTTAATAAAATAAATATGGTTTTCGTAATTAATTAATAATTAAATTAATTAAAAATAAATACACATTTAATTTTCATTAAATGGAATTAAATTCATAAAAATACTTTATAAATATAATAAAATATATTTATAAGTACAGAAAAATACGAGGTATTACAGTCTACCCTCCTTAAAAGAAGTTTCGTCCCGAAACTTGGGCACGGAAATCACAAATTAAAAATCTAGACTTGAGACTTTATGAGACTTTTGTATATTTTCTTCGTAAAAAGTTTTAGTTGATGTACTCTTTAAGTAATTCAACATGACAATAAACAGTGAAACTTCACCGAAAACAATAAATTAGGCATATTGTAAGGGGAAAATTAGGTAAATAAGGTAAAAAGTGCGAGATTCTACCGCACTCTACCCCCTTTAAAGAAAACGAGTTATGGCCCCGTAACTCAACTAACATCGGGATATTTCTTCCTCATTTCTTCCTCGGCTTCCCAGGTACCTTCCTCAGATTCTGTGTTAGACCATAACACTTTAACAATCTTAACATCCTTAGTCCGTGCACTACGCACTTTGTTATCAAGGATTTTGACAGGTCTTTCCTCAAATGTCAAACTTTGGTCTAACTCTATGGTCTCCGGTTGCAGTACATGAGACTTGTCCGGGACATACTTTCTAAAATGAGATACGTGAAACAAATTGTGCACTCTATGCAAGTCCATGGGCAAGCCTAATCTATACGCTACCTTCCCTATCCTTTCCAGGATCTCATATGGGCCTATATACTTTGGGCTTAGCTTTCATTTCTTCCCAAATATCATTACACCCTTCATTGGTGAAACCTTTAGCAACACTTTGTCTCCTATTTGGAACTTTTCATACCTACGCTTTAAGTCTGCATAGCTCTTTTGGCGATC
This sequence comes from Spinacia oleracea, assembly GCF_020520425.1. Lineage (NCBI taxonomy): Eukaryota > Viridiplantae > Streptophyta > Magnoliopsida > Caryophyllales > Amaranthaceae > Spinacia > Spinacia oleracea. The sequence goes on from NC_079490.1 coordinate 76,111,079, forward strand.
TTGCCCGGCTTGGATTTTGGATTGAATAGTCCTAACCTGATTCATATTGTCCTCTATCATTTGGGGACCTAGTACAACAGTTTCACTGATTTCACTCCAACATAAGGGACTTCTGCATTTTCGCCCATACAAGGCTTCGAATGGTGCCATTCCAATACTGGCATGATAGCTATGGTTGTATGAAAACTCAATTAGGTCTAGGCTATCTTCCCATCCTCCTTGAAAATCAATCACACAAGCTCTTAGCATATCCTCTAAGGTTTGGATAGTCCTTTCGGATTGTCCATCTGTGGCTGGATGGAACGCTGTACACATTTTCAATGTCGTACCAAAGTTCTTCTGTACACTCTTCTAGAAATTCGAAAGGAACCTAGAATCCCTATCTGATACGATATCCTTAGGAACTCCATGTAATCTTACTACATGTTTGATGTAAGCTTTGGCAAGTTGTTCCATTTTCCAGGTTTCTTTCATTGGTATGAACACTGCCGAGTTAGTCAACCTATCCACTACTACCTAAATGGTGTCATTTCCACTTTACGACTTGGGTAAACAAGTGACAACGTCCATTGAGATACAGTCCCACTTCCAACTCGGAATCTCTAAAGGTTGGACGTTTCCCTGAGGTCTCTTATGCTCAATCTTAACCTTCTGACAAGTCAAACATCTTGCCACGAATTCAGCCACTTCATTCTTCATTCTTGGCCGCCAATAGACCTTTTTCAGATCCTTATACAGCTTATCACCTCCCGGGTGAACAAAATATGGTGTATTGTGACCTTCTATCATCAACTTTTCCTTCAGTTCACTACACTTTTGAGGCACGCACCATCGTCCTTTGTACCTCAAACTTCCATCACCGTGGACCTTAAATTCCATCTCCTTTCCTTGCTAAATATTTTCCTTGATCCGCTCTAACTTAACATCTCCAGCCCGGTTCTCCCTGATCTCGTAAAATACCGACGGCCGGATGGTTAAGGAATTCATCATCCCCTCAAGACATTCTCCACTCACTATTTCTAGATTCAATCGCTGCATGTCCTTACACAGGTCATTAGCAACTACTAACGCATTCACACTATGGCTTGATTTCCTACTCAAGGCATCTGCAACTACATTTGCTTTTCCCTCATGGTATTGAATGTCCAGATCATAATCCTTGATTAACTCCAACCACCTTCGTTGGCGTATATTCAAATCCTTCTGTGTGAAAATGTATTTCAACCTCTTATGATCCGTGAATATCCTACATTTCACACCATACAGATACTGTCTCCATATCTTCAATGCAAACACTATGGCGGCTAGCTCTAAATCATGGGTAGGGTAATTGGATTCATACGGTTTCAACTGTCTTGATACATACGCAATCACCTTCCCGTTCTGCACCAATACACACCCTAAGTCATTCTTAGAGGCATCACTATATACATCATAGGTACCACTCTCATCTGGCAAGGTTAACACCGGCGCGGTTGTCAATCGCGTCTTCAAAGCTTGGAACGCCTCCTCACACTAGTCATTCCACTCAAACTTCACTTCCTTCTTCATCAAGGTTGTCATTGGTTTTGCGATTCTAGAGAAATCTTGCACAAAGCGTCTATAATAACCCGCTAAACCAAGAAAACTTCGAATATCGGTGACACTCTTAGGTGTAGGCCACTCACTAACAGCTTTTAGCTTTGCAGGGTCCACTGCAACTTCTTCCTTGGATACAAAATGTCCTAAGAATGCAACTTTCTCCAGCCAGAATTCTCACTTCGAGAATTTGGCGTACAACTGGTTGTCTCTCAGGGTACTCAACACTGACCTTAAGTGTTCCGCATGATCTTCCTCACTCTTGGAGTATACCAGAAATCATCTATGAAAACCACTACAAACTTGTCCAAGAACGCATGGAATACTCGGTTCATTAAGTCCATAAAAATTGCAGGTGCATTGGTTAATTCAAATTAAAAGGCATAATTGTGAACTCATAATGACGGTATCTAGTCCTAAATGCAGTCTTTAGTATATTGTGCTCTGCGATTCTCAACTGATGATAACCTGATCTCAAATCAATCTTTGTAAACATTCCCGCTCCTTTCAACTGGTTAAACAGATCATCTATCCTAGGCAAAGGATACTTGTTCTTGATTATGACCTTATTGAGCTCCCTGTAGTCTATACAGAGCCTCATACTTCTGTCTTTCTTCTTCACAAACAAGACTGGCGCTCCCCAAGGCGATGCACTTGGTCTAATATAGCCTTTCCCTTGTAATTCCTCAAGTTGACCTTTTAACTCACTCATTTCCGCCGGAGCCATCCGGTATGGGGCTTTCGAGATAGGTGCAGTTCCGGGTATTAGGTCTACGGTAAAGTCAATTGGTCGATTGGGCGGCATTCCCGGGATCTCCTCCAGAAACACGTCCAGGAACTCATTTACCACTGCAATGTCCTTTGGTTGATCTTTCATCACGTGTTCTAAGTCTCTTACATTGCATAAGAAAACGGGGTTCCCTTTATGTGCTATCTTCACGAGCTCCATTGCCGCGATGACTCACAGTTTAATAAAGAAGTAGCTTCGAACGGGTAAAATAAAGTATCCTCAAAAGGAAATAAAAGGGTGATGGGAGCCCACCATACACTAAATAATAACAAGTCGGACTCCGACCGACAGTCGGACCATACCGACGGAATTCCAATGCACAACGGCCTAAAACGAAGGAACGAAACAACGTCTTGTATCATTCAAGGAGTAAAAGTCTCCGACCAGACTCCCCCCATTGTTCATACTCAAGGTATATACGTTCCGAGAGTTTTGAAGCTCATTCGGGTTACACTTTACGTTAATTAGTATGTTATGTTCAAGGCGACTCAAGACTCTACACAAGACATAACATGCAAACAATAATCAATGAAACAACTCAACAATGACACTTCATTTTAATCCTTTAGGACTTGTGATCAAACATAGACTCAAGTGAAATTACTGCAATTGTTCCTTCTCAAAAATACTATTTGAGATAACCCGACATTGCCAATTAACAAGCGGGGTGTGCCCTTAGAACGAATTGTCCTTAGTTCAATTCACATAGACTCTCTAAACATATTCTACCCCTGTGGTAGAATAAAAAATGCACTCCGGCAATATTCAATAGGCTCAACATATGCTAGACATCCCGTACTATAGCATAACCATAATAACTTGCATGCGCAACACTCATACATGCGAACCAACTTGAACAACATGCTTGACATAATTCAACGATTATAAAAGTCCATAACATGATAGTTCAACAGAATCTATAAGGCATAATTCAGTTCATAACATGCTCGTTCACATAGATTCAATAAATAATAATCACATGCTTGTCTACACATCAAACATGAATTCCCAACATATAAATTCACATGATTTACATTTTATACACTTCACAAAGTCCTCAAGGGATGGGTGGTCACCCTACTCTTGTACGTACCTGGAATACCTAAGTACGGGGGCCACTGTGCGAATCACGACTCACTAGAAATCACCTCCTATACACACAAAAGGGAAACTTAATTATTAATCATGTTTACTAAATTTCCAGCACCTATTTAAGAAACTAAAACCCTTGGTTTAATTAGAAATTAATCGTTATTCGTTAAATAAATAGTCTCAAATAGTCAACTCAAATCCTAGCATAAAAACATTGACCTTTTAGCTTTAAAATCATTAAAAATTAACTATTTAAAGCTTATAAATAATCTAAATATTTAAGTTGATTCCCATAATTTAAATCGTCATTAAATTATGTGAATCAATCTATTGAACACTCGGAATTAAAACCCTACTAATAGATTATTAATAAAACCATGTTTTGACCTAAAAAATTGACACTTTAATTAATCTTGAAATCTGAAAATTATAATTCTTTTGAATCAAAACCAATATCATCAAATCAAATACGAAACATTAAAACACGGTGTTCATAACCGTTCCAAACAATTTAAATAATCCAAAACAATTAAATAATCGTAATTAAATAATTTAGAAACTGAATTTGAAAAGTTAAAAGTATACGGAATCGATTAACATCAACAACACACACACGCAACAACGAGTTATTGCGTGTGGGGCGGCGACGCAAATCACAACAGCAACACGAAGCAACAGCAGCTGGAGCACGAGCGCGACAGTGGCGGGATGCGCGATGTGGGCGAGGGCGAGGCAGGGGTGTGCGTTACGGGTGAGGGCGAGGGGTGTGCGCTGCTTGGCGCGACGAGAGCGAGAGGGAGTGAGGGTGAGGGTGCGTGTGAGGCGCGGCAAGGCAGGCACGGCACGCGGGGCTAGCAGCAAGCCAAGGCAACACTCGTTGCTTGGGGCCGAAGGCAAGGGCGGACAAAGGAGAGAGGAAGTGCCGCAAAGAGGAGAGAGAAGAGAGGGAGTGCTGAAAATTTGTGATGGTTCAATGAGGGGGTGTATTTATAGTTTTTCCTTCCCACATGGGCTAGGTTTTGGGAGTTTTGAGTTGGGCTTGCTTTCGGGCATTACTTAAATTAATCCCTGCAAGACTTGCTGGGTTTGACAATGAAATTGGGCTAGGCTTAGATTAGAATTAAATTCATTTTCAAAGTACGACCCAACAATTCCCGAATGAATAAATTCGTTGAATTTATTTAATAAAAAGATACGGTTTTCGTAATTAATTACTAATAAAATTAATTAAAAATAAAAACACATTTAATTCTCATTAAATGGAATTAAATTCATAAAAATACTTTATAAATATAATGAAATATATTTATAAATACAGAAAAATACGAGGTATTACAGCAATGCTTTTGACTCCCATGCAAAAGCATTTACTTCTCAAGATGGTGTGCCTAACGCCCGTGGCCGAGTTCTTCAGGGCAGCAGCACCATAAATGCTGGATTCTACAGTAAAGCTGATCAATATTTTTATGCAAAGTCTGGGCTGAGTTGGGACTTAACATTGGTGAACCAATCCTACGAGCAAATTGTTTTCAAATGTAGTAATCAAATGGCCGCAAACAATAACAACTCGTTCAACTTACGTTCAATTCTCGACAAAGAGAAGTTGAACGGAAACAATTTCCTCGACTAGTAAAGGAACTTGCAAATAGTTCCAATGCATGAGGAAAAAGAATATGTCCTTGAGGAAGAGTTACCAGAGGCCGCCGGGCCGGAGGTGACTCAAGCTGCCCTTAACCGTTGGATCCAGGCCAACAGGGATGTCAAATATGTGATGCTTGCAACCATGAATCCTGAACTTCAGAAAACATTCATTAACTCGGATGCTAACCAAATCATCTCGGTGTTGAAGAAGATGTTTCAAGATCAGGACAGAATCGAAAGATTCAAGACTCAGAGGTTGATCCTTGCGACTAAGCTCAAGAAAGGAGAACCAGTGAGCCCGCATGTTCTTAAGATGATTGGATTGTTTTAGAACATGAGAACTCTAGATTCTGACGTCTCAAATGAAATGGCCATTGACATCATTCTCCATTTGCTTCATAGTGGATATGATCAGTTTAAGTTGAATTACAACATGAACAACATAGAGAAAACTCTTACTGAGCTTCACAGTATGCTGAAAACCGCCAAAAAGACGCTCAGGCAAGAGAATAAGCATGACATTCTTATGGTGCGTAAGGGAAAAGGCTTCAAGAAATATGGCAAGGGAAAGGGAAAGAAGGGTAAGGGCAAGGCTGCGCCCACACCTAAGTCCCACGGCACCAGTTATGGTAAACAGAAGAGGGTGACTTGTTCTCCTGCCGACTCTGAATGCTTCTACTGCAAGAAGAAGGGGCATTGGAAGTGGGATTTCCTGAAGAGAAAGGAAGATGAGAAGGACGAAAACGTCGCTTCTCCTTCAGGTATGTATGTTATACATTGTAATCTTGCAAATTCTACTTCTTGGGTATTAGATACTGGTTGTGGCTCACACTTATGTTCCAATTCGTAGGGACTAAGGAGAAGTAGAAAGCTTGATAAAGGGGAGATGGGTCTACGCGTGGGAAATGGAGCACGGATTGCTGCATTAGCCGTAGGATCTTATTTTATATCTATCTTTGCCTAGTGGTTTTGTTTTGGAACTAGAAAATTGTTACTATGTTCCTAGTATCACCAGAAACATTATTTCCGTTTCAAGTTTGGATTCTAAAGGTTTTAGTTTTCAATTTAAAGACAATAGTTATTCTTTTTCTTTGAATGGAATGTTTTATGGTTCAACACAACAAAAAAATGATCCATATGTGCTAGATACGAGCAAACACATTTATAACAGTAGGGGGGTTTTTTGTCCAAAACTTGTTTCCTGTTCTACAAGAGGGGCGGTTCTTTAGAAAACCATAGAATTTTTGTATCTCGAAGGAGTCGCCACCAAACATTGTTTAAAGTCTCGTTTGGAAAGACCGCAAGTGACTCTATTTTGGATAAGGCTTTGAATCCTCGAAACGGATGGGTGAGATCCGGGCACGGGAACAAAAATGCTTATTCCGCGAACTTTAGAAATATTCAAGTACGTTGGCACAACATTTTTTCGAAAATATACCCTAGATTAGACTATGTGGGTTTTAATTTAGAGAAAATAGAATCTCTAATTGTATGGTGGTCACTTTGCTTTAAAGATTGATTTAAGGAACCTAAGGCCAGTTTGTCCAAAACAATATCTTTGTTAAGCGTGATGTAACCTTTGTACTTTGTTGTATTTAGCATGTGCGGTGATGAAAGCAATAAAGAAAATAAAGCAACATCACAATACTAAATAAAGTGCGGAATTAGTAAATATAAGACTCCCTAGAAAAGGACTAGGGAGTAGGTCCACATTGCCTAGAAACGGACTAGGCAAGTAAAGATGCGGAATTGAAAGTGCGGAATTGAAATTGCGGTATTGAAAATGCGGTATTGAAAGTGCGATATTGAAATTGCAATATTGAAAGGTGCATAATTGAAATTTGTACTTGGGCACATGAGATTCGAACGCCAAGCATCTCCTTAAAAATAAGTGCGCCCGACACGAATTCAAAGCCAAAAATCTCAACTTGGGAGAGGTTGCTCAACCCATATATCCTAGATTTTGCATGTTAAACTTGAACTTGAAAGCCTGAATATTGAAGTTTTGAACTTGAAATAATTTGAAATTTGAACTTGAAAGGATCCTAGTTTAGGGAATTAACCATGAAAAACCTTAAACATGGTGGATCTTGAAAATTGAAAACTTGAACTTGTATATTGAAAAAGGGAGTTTTGAATCTCAAAAGACTAAACCTTTAAATGTTAAAAGGTGTCATCTTTGATTACCCCATGTTTGAAGGTGATTCTAGTCCAAGAGGTGATTGTAAACAACTTGGACATCCTTGAATCTTGAAAGTTTGCATTTTGTATTTTGAAAAAGTTTGTATTTTTGGAAAACATGTATGATTGTTGCAAGTGGTGTTTTTAATGATTTAAAAAAAACACCAACTTTCTAATCATTTAGAAATCAAAGCAACATAGTTGATTAGAATGGGATTCGGATTTTTCTAGTTAGGTTTAGGCAAGAGCTCCCAATTGCTTTTGAATTTAGGAATTTTGTATGTGTTTTTGAGTTGTATTTTGAGGCGTACTGTCAAAATTATGACGTTGTATTGTTGTCCCCCTCCTCATTATGCTGAAAATGAGGGGTATTTATAGGGGGAATGGGTGCAAGGCACCAGCACACGCCAGCGCAGGGCGCTGGACCAACGCAGTGCGCTGCTGACGTGACTTGAATGCTGCCAAAGTAAGGACGCGGGCTCCGTCCTTGTTTCGTCTTGTAGTGTTGTACCTGTTGTACGAATAGTACTAGGTTTGGAGTTTTGTATTTGCTTGGAGATTAAGGCATCATTTGGCGTCTAAAAACAAGCCTTTCTCGGGTTTTGAATTTCGGTTTTATGGGACGGGGCCCGGCATGCTCGGTTTTGTGGGTCGGCGCCCGAATTTGACTTGCCTTATATGATTTTGAGTGGAAAAGGCATAGTAAAACCAATGGGATGGTCTACTAGATGAGATTATACTTGGATTTTGAAATTGGATTTGAAAAGTTGTACTTTGTACCGAGAACCGAAAGGGGAACGGTCTCAGGGGTTGGATTTTGGATCTTGAATTTTGGAAGTATTCTTAGCAATTGGGATTTCCGCCTGGAGTTATTCCAATCACCTAGCAAGGATAATGGTATCGTCATCATCCCAAAGGGGACACACAAATTAGGTGTCTACAGAAGCCCCCACTTTGACTGAGCGTTCGGTTAGGAAAGCGCAAGTCAAAGTATTTCGAAAGGGACGGAGAATGATCAAGATGTTCTGCAATCGAGACCACTCTTTGTACGCCGGTACCTGCATAAAACAGGTGTTAGAAAAAAGGATAGAGTCTACCTCGGTGCGGTTGGTGATGACTCCGGTTTGTACTTGTATTTTTCCGCCTTCAGTTCAAGACGGAGCTTGGCATCAAAAATTTTGAATCTTGAATTTTTTTTTAATCTTGAATTTTTGAATACCCAGAGTTAATCCGTTGGGGATGTGCTTTGCTGGGGATTAGATCTTTTTACTGGCCCTTAAAATTTGGAATTTCGACTGACTTTCCCGGAGCTTGGGTCCGTTGGGAGTTGAACGCCTGAGTCGTTGTATTTTTTGGACTTTGTATTCTTGAAATATGCATTTGTTTGTACTTGGAGATACAGGTGTATACCCGTATTTTCGATGGATGGCCTGATGCGATGTTTGATGCTTGGTGCGGAAGACCGTAGCAGCAAAGGACGTGCAATCAGCACAGGAGACCGCGCGCTGAAGATTCGCGCATGCAGGAGGCAGCGCTGGGCGCTGGGGTGGCGTATGGCGCGGGGCTGCACTATATAAGTGCCCCTTGCCGTGTGTGGACACCTACTTTTGTCCCCATTCCCGAAAGGGAAAGGTTCGATGATGAAAGCATAAATCTCCACTTGACAACGCATCTCCTATAAAATAACGAATCTCAATTCCCCTTTTCATTTCACCCGAAACCTGCTATTTATAGAAACCTGCTATTTATGGAAACCTGCTAAAAATAGTAATTGCCGTAAAGGGTAGCTTCTAAAAGTGGCAAGTCATAAAAGATAGAAACCTGTCAGAATTAGGTGTTGCACTCCAACATAAATCCTAAATGAAGAATCCTATTCCTAATATGATTCGGAAATAAGAGTTACGTATTAATTAAAATCCTAACGAGCCTAGAGTTCGTAACGGGCCCAGACGCATTCCGTCATGAAATTGATACGCACTAAAAGACCCGATTAAGTCTCAAACACTACGGATTTCAGGAATCCGAATCTGACCAAGAAAACAGCCCAGACCCTATTTTCAACGCCTGGCTCTGGGCGCCGAAATCTTCGGCGCCCAGGCCTGGGCGCTGAAAATACCTGGGTACGTGTTTTTTTCCTAATTCTTTGTGGATTAGAACTCTGCAATTCTATCTTTCCACGAACTCTTCCCTATAAATACAGCCCCAAATTCGACGTGAAAGGAACACACACAATTTATATTCTGAGTATTGACTCCAACCCTTAGCCTAAGCCTCACGCTGCGAAATTGTTCACGCGTTCTGTCGCAATCGATCCATAAATCGAACAGAACTTATCCTGTCCCATAATTTGAGATTCGTTAAATAAAAAGGAGAAATAGCAAAGTCAAAGTGGTTAGTTTTCTGAGAACCGTGACGCACCTCTCAAGGGTGCGTCGTAATGTGTCCCTTTTCGATGATTTAATTGCTTTTCTCGCCCTTTTTATGAACTGTTAAACTAACTAAATCTGATTGTTCTATCACGCCTAACAAATATAATATTTTTGGGAAATTGGATTATCATGCTAGGTCCCTCAATGCTATTTAAATCAGATAATCGTGATCAATCTAGTATTATATGTTGCATATTGCTAAAATCAACTCAGATTAGTTTAATAGTTAACGCATGTCCCTTCAATTATTTATGCTGAGCTAGTAAGGATATCCTGCCTCTGGAGTTATCGACGAGCGAGTACTCCTCTCGGTAGTTACAGTCCCCCGAACCCTCAATCTCTACCTTGCGGGTGTATGTTGAGAGATCCCCACACCAGGGATCACAAGGGAACCTACGGCCGTCGTGGTCAAACATAATTGCACTCCCTTTATGTCACGATAACCGGGTTTTGTCAGTTTTTCTCATTGTCGTTAAAAACTGAATGGCGACTCCTATATTACTAGTCAATTGGGTGTAAACTCACAGGAAATCCAATTACACTTGATTGAATAAAAAGAATCGTCACACTCACGAGGGACGAGGTCACGCATTAGCCTCGTGCTTTTTCGACCCCCTCACAGTGGCGACTCCACTGGGGATAGTGAAGGAAATACTCGTGCTTGTAGGTAATCAAAATAGCCGAAGGGTGAAACGATCCTACCCCGCGTTTATTTCCCCATCAAGTTGGGACGACCTGAAAATCATCATATTTATGTGAACGGGCAGAACCGCATAACGAATCTCGGCTCCCTCGGGAGTTGGGACTAAGGATACCTTTTTTCGCCAATAGGGGGGGTGCATACGCCGCGCATGTTTCCCACTCGGTACTTGTGCAGGTAGTACACCTATCCCAAACCCAATCGCTCGCTCATTAGGTCCATCTCGCCTGCATGCCCCCTTGGCTTGTACTTGCGGGTTGGCCTCTTGAGCGAAATTCGTCTGTTGAAGACACTACCTCGACCGGGGCATGTGTTGGATCTACGATAGAAGCGGTACCAAGCCATGCGCAAATAACTACCCATAGAAGCCTATCATAAACTACATGACATGCTATTATCGCCTCATGATGAATGTTAGTTATGTGTAGCGAAATATGTGATTGTGTGTGACAAACTATCCTAGAAAACCAACGACCTTAAAAATTGCCCAAACATTCATAGACTAATTTGCCAAAGAGTTATACCGAAATACGTGTTCCGCAAACCCGAATGATCGCCACAAAAATAAGCGACGCTCGGAATGGCCTGCAACGAATCCCACAAACGCTGCACAACGCGTAAAGGACGTTATTAGGCAAGCACGCAAATCGAAGTCGCATAAACAGAAGTAGACGCAAACAGAAAACGAGAACCAGCCAGGGACGCATTTTCAACGCCCCTGGCTGGGCGCCAGAATTTCTCACGCCCCTCGCTGGGCGCTGAAGTTGCTGCTTGGCCTTCTGGTCAAGCGCAGCAGCCTCGGTGCCCGCGCAAAATGAAAATACGTAGCACAAAAAAAATGTTCATAAAAAGAATTGCTACGAGGGCGTAAGAAAAGCACTCGATTTCAAAAGTGACTCGTAAAAAATTAATAACTCTTTGCGTCGTTGTTAGGCCTCCTACGACGACTATGCTCGACACTAAAAAACCGAACATGCTAATAATTATGAATGTCACACGGGCAAATGTTTCGAAAATCCAAAGAATGACCAAAAGAAAGAACTAAAAAGTGTACCGACAAAAGAAAGAGTGAAAAACCAATAGAGAGAGTCGAAGTCCAGACTAAGTAATGCTTGAAACTTTGGGAACCTAAACTTTAGCTTATCTTATGCCTAGGACTGGTCCTACCACTTGGTGCCGATCAGGGAATCAACGGTTAGTGCGTCTCGAAGATACACCGCCAACATCAGGTTTAGTGACTCCAAGCTCCGTCCGTCGTCCCTCATTTCAAGGATCTCCGCTTCCCCAACCTCGATTCGCACCTTCAAACATGTCCATCGAAGATTTGCGAGACTAGATGGTCCAAATGACCCAACTTATGGGCCAATTGAAAATGAAAAATGAAGCTTTAGCGGCTGCGCAAGCCAAAAATGACCTCGATAACGAGAAGAGGATTGAAAAAATGGTCCTACAGCAAACCATGGGGAGAAAATACTTCTCCCTCGATCCTGAACCTTTTCCTAGCAAACTACCAGAAAAGTTCAGTTCATCTGACTTACCAAAGTTCAAGGCCACGGACAACCCCCGTGATCATCTACTGAGCTTTGTGAATGCCATGAACTTGAAAGGCGTGGACAAGTCCATGTATTTACCTGCCTTTCCTTTGTCCTTGGAACCTGTGCCGCTCAAATGGTACTATCACCAGGACCCTAAGCTCTTCCCCACTTGGGAAGACTTTGTCAATGTCTTCATCAAGCAATACTCGTCGAACATGGATTTCCATGTCACCATGCGCGAGCTGGAAGTTCTCTTCCAAAAGAAAAATGAGGGTTTCACAACCTACTTTGCTAGATGGAGGGACCAGGCGGCCCAGCTAATCAATAGGCCTCCCGAAACAGAATTCGTCCAAAAATTCATTGACAACCTGGACCCGGCTTACAGACAACACCTTAGGTACCTGGGACTTGACACTTTCAAAAGACTTTATGATGTGGGAATAAAGATCGAGGACGACCTCGCCAAAACCATAAAAAGCAAACCCACATATAAAAACAACACCTATAATCGGGGTAACACATCCCAAGCCCAAGAAGTCCATGCTGTAGAAGAGACTCCCGCCCGAAGAAGCCCTGGAAGATGGGTCCGAGACCGAAAGTTTGCCCCACTCGGGTCGACTTTGGTACAAGCCTTTGAAAGATTAACCATCAAGGAAAGTTGAGACCTATAGGCCCCACCCGTGACCCTCCTGTCAAAAGCAAATATTGGGTCGAAGGTACTTACTGCAGATTCCATCAAGGAAATGGGCATGACACTGAAAACTGCTGGAACCTAAAGAATACCATCCAGGACATGATAGAGGATGAAGTGATACCTCTCCCTAACGTTGGCAAACCCAACAACAACAAGAGCCCACTCGGCTCTTGTCATATCTCTCTCGACCAACCAGAAAATGAGAACTTCGACCCTACGGTGTACATTACACCTCAAGGTGTACCACTCGCTGTGGTCCCTATGGATAAAATCGAGAGAGAAGTGTGCGGTGTGTGGGATGATGATGCTGAAGATATCTACCTATCTCAAGTGTCGGGCCAGGACCTCTTTACTGAAACTTGGCCCGGGTATGCTCTCATTGACACCACCACTCAAGAACCCGAAGTCGATAACCTCACCAGATTAGGAAGAATATACCAGCCTGACATTCGCCCACCTCCTATGGACGATATCCCAGTCAGACAAGCTCCTGAGAATGGACGGCACACCACCGTCGCAGAAGTCATTGAAAATCCTCTTTTGAAACAATTGAAAAGAACCAAGGCTGAAATTACCATCTGGGATCTCATGTGTACCTCAAAAGAACATCGCGAAAAGCTTATTCGCTCACTTGACCTCATCTCAGTGCCTACAGATATCACACCTGACTCATTGGTTAACCACGACACGAGAGATGCTGGAGAAAAGGCCATAGTTTTCACTGACAAAGATTTATCCAGGGAGGGGGGTGCCCATAACAAAGCCCTCTATCTAGTAGTTGGATGCAAAGGGCAAAACATCCCCCTAGCGCTCGTAGATAACGGTTCGGCGGTTAACGTTTGCCCGTTGCGAACCGCCCATTGCCTGGGACTAAGAAGCGATGACTTCCAAACCTCCACACAAGGGGTACGAGCCTATGATAACTCTCGAAGGCCTATGTTGGGAAAATCAACCTTACCATACAAACCGGGCCTGTGGCACGCACCACGGAGTTTCAAATAATCGACATCAAGCCCACTTTCAACCTCCTATTGGGGCGACCTTGGCTCCATGACTTAGGAGGTGTGGCTTCTACCCTGCACCAAATGGTTAAACTTAACCATAACGGGGTAATACTAGAAATCCGCGCCCCTTCTCTCGACATCAGCTGTACTATGGTTGGAACGGCCGAAACTGCAGACGACCTTTATGGGTTTCAAATGGAAGAAACAATCCAGTTCATTGAAGACTATGATCCAGCATTCCTAGACCCGCATGCATCCCGGGTCATCCCTAGAATGCTGCTAGCTCAAGGTTATTTCCCAGTAACCCCATTGGGCATAAGGAAGAAGTAATGCACATTCCATCCTTTACCCAACAAATCTACTCCCTTTGGCTTAGGCTATGAACCAACGGAGGAAGATATTGCTGACCGCCTGTCTAGGCTACGCCTTAACAAAGTCAAGCAAACCACCCTCCTTCCCCCGTATCAAAGAACCCTTAACGGGATGTTTGTTCGGAAAGGAGAAGAACACCCATCCTGCGATTTCCCTGAACCCTTCGTTCAGGATGGCTTGCTAAAACCCGGATTTGAAATTTTCCATGACTGCCACACCTTGGATGAGGCACCCCACCTCACCAAGACTAAAACAGCTGAAATATTGGACAACCAGGCTCTATGGACATTGTTTAACGAATCGAGGCCTATGGAGAACGAGACTGTGATGACTACCCTAGCTTTACAAGATGAAGGTTTCGATCCAACCCGGTTAATCTCTCCTGCATCAACACTAGAAGAGGTCGAGAACGGATGGGTGAAGACATATCAGTGGGTCAATGCAAAAGGAATGGAATTCAAGATGAGTACCGGTGAAGGACCGAAGTTTTATGAGACTAAACCCAAGGCTTGAGCCACATAGAGCACCATTAGTAAAAAACGCCTAGTAGTTCTTTAGATTGGTAGAAAAAACAATAGAGACTTTAGATGGTCCTAAGGCCCCTTAGAATATAGGTCAGTTTTATTTCAGTGTGTTTTCCTTACTTTCCGAATCAATAAAGGCGTAATATTTCTCCTAATTTTTTTTTATTCTAACACTAAATAAAGCACCAAATGTACTTGCAAAATACAATAATAAAGAGGCGGCCCACTCTAGGCCAAACAAACAAAGCCCACTCGGTTTTGAAATAGTGCCATGGGAGCCAATTCCCGAAACTCACAAAATAAACCGCACCATCCCATTCATATCCCCAAAACATAAAAGTCAACCAGTGTAACCATAAAAATCAACCCATACAACCCAAAGAAGTCAAAGGAAACCAAAATCCAAAACGAAAGCAAATGTTGCTTAAAAAAGCAATTAATAAAATATAACCCCCACCAATCCTTCAAAAACGACACGCACCTCAACCCACCTCAAAAGCCTACACAAGGGTCTTCATAACTTCCGCACCCTAACTCCATTTTCAAAACTGTTTTGAGTCACGAATAGAAAAAATTAATCCGGACAAAAATTGCATTTCACGCTAACAGCCAAAAAAGCCTCCAAAATAGCCTCAAAATTGACTTTAAATACGAGCAAAAAAATCAAGGCACAAAGAAAAGAAATAAATGCAAGAACATGTGAAGCAAAGCGTCAAAAATTGACCGCCCAAGTCATTTTCAGAGCCCAGGGCTGGGCGCCGAAATCTTTGACGCCCCAGCCTGGGCGTTGAAACTCTTTGTCTGCCAAAAATTTTCTTTTCAGAAGTGCTCGTCATTTTATCCGCATACAACGGAAAAATAACGAACACTTGGGGGGTACAATACGTATCCAAATAGGCTTACCAAAAATATAGCCATACAAATTAGTCGAATTTCATTTTGTCGCGACTTATGGCAAAAAACGGCAGATGAAAATAATGATAATACTTCACTCATTTGACCGATTAAGTAATATGCTTCCACCTCAGGGCGTATCTACCGAAATCCGGCATACTAGAACTTATTCTAAAGCTAGAACTACGCGCGACCTGATTCTGACAAGATATGTAGGCAATCCTTACCAAGGATTCGGTCCAATAAAAAAAAAACATATTCTTTGGGCAAAAAGTGTTAGACATATAAAAACATAAAAAAGAGGAGAGACAAAAATAAATGAAAATGAAAAATAAAAATACGCCTTTATTGAAAAAAATAATAAGAAGGAAAACAAAGTGCTAAGAATAAAAACAAACACAACCGAAATAAATAAAGGGAACCTACACCCTAGCAAGAACTACACTACTCTAGTTCTTCCGGATCATCAAATAAAGTCTTGTAGAGGGCAATGTTTGCAGGATCCACCCCCACAGTCTTCTACGCTGCCCCAATATCAATCTCCATAAGAACCGGCTCTTGGACACTAACTTCCAAAGATGCCAAGGCTTCAGATACATTCTCAGTTATAGCCCGCTCAGCCTCAAGGGCACAGACAATGGTGGGAGAAGGATTATTATCATCAACTAGACTAGCCACTGTTTCTACAGGCGGCTGAGCCTTCCTAACCCATACATTGTTCCGGCGACGATCTCCGCGAGAGCTTGCTTTTCTTTTAGCAACAGCAGGCCCCTTCATGTTTGGCATCTTTTTAGGCCTGAAACTAGAACGGGGAGGAACTTCCTTTCGCTTTCGATCAGGACGAGCTTTCACAGTCTTAATACTATAGGTACGAGGTTTGGCAGAATCAGGACCCTCATACTTAACACGAATACGAGGTATCAAAAGCTCAGCCGGCTCCCCATTTCGAGCCTCGGTCCTCACATCTTTATCATCGGAGCTCATCCACAACTTGTAGTATTCAGAAAGACCCACAAAGCCATTTGTAGCTACGGCCCAACGCGGGAGACCATCATAATACTTAGCCCACGCTAGAACCCGTGCTTGTGAAAAGGCCGCTACCTTAGGTCGTACCGCATCAGAAAAAGGGATAGTCTGCCTTAAACCATATTGACGCATGACTCGGTAAGGGAAAATATAAATGGGACGAGATAGCCCCAACAAAGAAACATAAACCGATACATCAGAACCCCCTGTCATAGTAGTCAAACCCCACCACGGTACCACCCACTTAATAGAATAAATGCCATAAGTAAAAAAGGAGGTCCATTCGGCCTCGTCTTGGCCTTGGTGCAAGCATTTTCGGTTACCCAAGCCTATAGGGCGATAATGTTTAGGATCGGCAGGAGCTTCCAAAAGTCTAAGCCGTTGCGCGAGCCAAATCTGCAAAAAACGGGCACGATAAAAAAATAATAATAAAAGAAAACGGTTCCTTGTGCACAGTTTCAACGCCCAAGACCAGGCGCCGAAAATTCCAGCGCCCAGCCCTGGGCGCTGAAACTCATTATGTATGCAAAAAACGTGTATACGTGCGCAAGGAAAAATTGATTACCTGCAGTAAAAGGGGGCTTCCCTTAAAATGTTCAGATTTGGCATCCTTCTTCAGCTCATCCGCACTCAGCAAAGTCTCGGCAACAACCAACGGCATAATAGAATAGCAACTTTCAATCTGGCTAATCAAGGGGATCAACCTTATGTCACCGAACGCGCCATTGTTATCCGACAGCAAATAGTGATTCAACAAGCAAAATACAAGGGCTCGAATATTCAATTTCTGTTCATTATATTCTTACTAGGCCTAAAGTGATGTTTTACAAGTTTTGCCAAGTTAACCTCGTCACCTACAACAATTTCAACAAACGTGTTATCATCTAGTCCTAGGAAAGCCCCTATGGTTGTTTTACCCTCTTCAATAGTGCCAGGGGTAACAGGAGTAGCATTAGTAGGATAACCAAGGATCGCAGCAAATTCATCTGGCAAAGGACATATTTCGTTGCCCCGAAAGGCAAAAACATGATGATCGGAGTCCCAAAAGCTTAGCGCAGCATGCAGAAAGTTATAATCAATATTAATTTGTTGTAAGCCTCAAAGTGCCTCTAAGTGGTATTATTTTAACAAAGCCTTTTCTGTGGGAGTAAGGGCCCGTAGCCAACGCCTAACAGTCCGTTGGAGTGAGAAAGTGGGGATCGACATGGCAAAGCAATGAGTAATTAAAACACAGCAAAAAAGAGAGAAAGAAATTAAGAGTGGTGGAAAATAGGGACGTATCTAGCCCCTATATATAGCTGAACGCACCCAGTGACATCCTGATCCCATTCGGAAACGTGTTAGGAAATCCAAAAATCAAAATATCACCAGGAAAAGACTTACAGCGCCCATGGCTGGGCGCTGAAATGTTTAACGCCTAGCCTTGGGCGCCGGAAATGCAGCCCAAGGCCCAGATTTCACAAAACGCGGAACAGGAAAGGACTTAAAACCGTGTTGCTAAACACGAGGCCCTATTGCAAGTAGGATCAAGCCCAAAGCACCTTTAGCTCCCAAATAAGCAAAAAAATAAACATTAAAACTTGGTCGAAACTTAGACTTGTCTCAGAAAATGCTTATGTACACTTTTCAAAAACAAATTAAATATCATGGTCATTCTTCGAAACACCAAAAATGTGTGTCGTTAAAGGATTAATCCGGGCCAAGCTAAAACCGGATGTCGCCTGAAAGCTAAAGTCGCACTCCACGGCTTCGCTAAAGTAGCACACTACTATAAAAGGTTGCTCGCACATACGAGCATGACCCTAAACATGATTACAAGATGCGAAAAACGACCGACGAGCCCCAGTGCATGGGGGCTCGCGAAAAAATATACTCCAACAAGGAGCGCACAATCAAAATCACATTCCCGAACTACGCCATACACCATCTCATGTTTGGATATCTCAAAAAAAAAAGCGCAGGTTCGACCTCAGAGACAATGGTCCGTCTAAGCACGTTGTCAACCCACATTCAGGTTGCAACTAAATCCGAGCATCCCTCGAAAGAATTCGCTCTTGCAAGAATAAATAAAAGAAATTCTCAAAAAAAGAAATCACAATGAACAAAAAATAGAGACTTGCCCACCTCAATCAGGCAAGATCGCGCCGCGAACCACGCAAGTTCCAAATCAAGGAAAAAACGAATTCAGGGATGTCCACCCTTAGCGGACAGGGCTCGCCCACCTTCAGCGGGCGGGGTCTGCATCACTAGCCGCGCAGGTCCTCAGTTTTCCAAAAAATGAAATTTTCAAAAGTCAAAAATGAAACAGGCTCGCCATCTTCAGCCGGCGGGGTCTACGTCACAAACCACGTAGGTCCTTATTTTCAAAAAGCACAAACAAATTTCAAAATAGATTCTTCCACTTCTATCGGACGGGGTGTCCACCCTTAGCGGACAGGCTCACCATCTTTAGCCGGCGGGGTCTGCGTCACTAACCGCGCAGGTCCTTAGTCGCTGCAGCGATAACTTTCTTTGGTTTTCCGTTTTTCCCAAAAACTATGTGAGTAGCCTTTGGTTTTCCGTTTTTTTCCCAAAAACGATGTGAGTAGCCTTTGGTTTTCCGTTTTTCCCAAAAACGATGTGAGTAGCTTTTGGTTTTCCGTTTTTTCCAAGAAAAGTGATGTGAGTAGTTTTCCCTTTTTTCCAAAATTTAAAAGATTGGTTTTCCGTTTTTTCCAAATAAGAACGATGTGCTGGATTTTCCTTCGTTTTACGTCCCATAAAAACAAGGGGGTTTTCTCGTTTAGCTAACCCTGAAAATGAGAATCTTTAAAAATATTTTTACCTCGTGGTTGGGCTTGGCCAGGCCCAATTACACTTTATAACTTTGATTTCGAAAACATTTGTAGCTACTCCCAATGACAAAGTGAGGGAGTTTCTACGCCTCTTTAGATACTTCCAATGACAAAGTGAGGGAGTATTCTATACTATCCGTTGACAAATCCCAATGACACGTAAGGGATATGTCGACATTTCAAGTGATGACCCTTAAGTCAAATGTTATCACTCGGGGGCTCGTGAGACCCTCGCAAAACAAGTCACATACATCATGGCTTGTGTGACGCACTCCGTCTAGTACTTTGACCATCGTCTTACTCCAAGACTCAGTCAAAGTGGGGGCTAACTGTAGACACCTACTTTTGTCCCCATTCCAGAAAGGGAAAGGTTCGATGATAAAATCATAAATCTCCACTTGACAACGCATCTCCTATAAAATAACGAATCTCAATTCCCCTTTTCATTTCACCCGAAACCTGCTATTTATAGAAACCTGCTATTTATGGAAACCTGCTAAAAATAGTAACTGCCGTAAAGGGTAGCTTCTAAAAGTGGCAAGTCATAAAAGATAGAAACCTTTCAGAATTAGGTGTTGCACTCCAACATAAATCCTAAATGAAGAATCCTATTCCTAATATGATTCGGAAATAAGAGTTACGTATTAATTAAAATCCTAACGAGCCTAGAGTTCGTAACGGGCCCAGACGCATTCCGTCATGAAATTGATACGCACTAAAAGACTCGATTAAGTCTCAAACACTACGGATTTCAGGAATCCGAATCTGACCAAGAAAACAGCCCAGACCCTATTTTCAACGCCTGGCTCTGGGCGCCGAAATCTTCGGCGCCCAGGCCTGGGCGCTGAAAATACCTGGGTACGTGTTTTTTTCCTAATTCTTTGTGGATTAGAACTCTGCAATTCTATCTTTCCACGAACTCTTCCCTATAAATACAGCCCCAAATTCGACGTGAAAAGAACACACACACAATTCATATTCTGAGTATTGACTCCAACCCTTAGCCTAAGCCTCTCGCTGCGAAATTGTTCACGCGTTCTGTCGCAATCGATCCATAAATCGAACAGAACGTATCCTGTCCCATAATTTGAGATTCGTTAAATAAAAAGGAGAAATAGCAAAGTCAAAGTGGTTAGTTTTCTGAGAACCGTGACGCACCTCTCAAGGGTGCGTCGTAATGTGTCCCTTTTCGATGATTTAATTGCTTTCCTCGCCCTTTTTATGAACTGTTAAACTAATTAAATCTGATTGTTCTACCACGCCTAACAAATATAATATTTTTGGGAAATTGGATTATCATGCTAGGTCCCTTAATGCAATCTAAATCAGATAATCGCGATCGATCTAGTATTATATGTTGCATATTGCTAAAATCAACTCAGATTAGTTTAATAGTTAACGCATGTCCCTTCAATTATTTATGCTGAGCTAGTAAGGATATCCTGCCTCTGGAGTTATCGACGAGCGAGTACTCCTCTCGGTAGTTACAGTCCCCCGAACCCTCAATCTCTACCTTGCGGGTGTATGTTGAGAGATCCCCACGCCAGGGATCACAAGGGAACCTACGACCGTCGTGGTCAAACATAATTGCACTCCCTTTATGTCACGATAACAGGGTTTTGTCAGTTTTTCTCATTGTCGTTAAAAACTGAATGTCGACTCCTATATTACTAGTCAATTGGGTGTAAACTCACAGGAAATCCAATTAGACTTGATTGAATAAAAAGAATCGTCACGCCCACGAGGGACGAGGTCACGCATTAGCCTCGTGCTTTTTCGACCCCCTCACACCGTGCCATTTTGAGGAGCAACATCTTGCTTTCTTGCTCTCTTTCTCTCTCAAAGGTCGAATTGTCTTCCCTTGGTCTTGCTCTTGCCTTATCCATGTAAGTGTTTCATGTTTTTGCCTATGAAATAACTCTAGGATTGCATGTAGTTTTGATTTTCTCGTACTTTGAAATGATGCTTGTATGCTTAAGCTTCTTGAATCTTGTAGAAGACTGTTTGATAGCCACTTGAACTTGAACTGTTGGAACTTGTAGTTTTGAATTTTTTGAAAGTTTTCTTGAATGTATATTTTTGTATCGGCTTCGGCATGGATAGCCTAGGCTTTGATGTGGAACTTGTATACCTGCTTTGGCATGGATAGCCTAGGCGTTGGTGTTTGAACTTGTATACCTGCTTTGGCGTGGGTAGCCTAGGCGTTGGTGTTGAACTTGTATACCTGCTTTGGCATGGGTAGCGTAGGCGTTGGTGTTGAACTTGTATACCTTCTTTGGGATGGGTAGCCTAGGCGCTGGTGTTGAACTTGTACCTTGAACTAGAGGTCCATTGGGGATTTGTCTTGAATTTTTTTGACTTTGTTTAGGCTAGTATAGGATAGCCCCCAGTTTAGAATTTTGACACCTTGTACTCCACTTGATTTAGTATGCCTCGTCACACTCGTAGGAAGCTCGCCGAATCGTCGGTAGTTCGAGCTGCTGAGGAGGACGCTTCGGATGATGAAGCGGCTGAAATAAACGCGCCCGACGGGGGTATGGTTCCCCGGGATGCGCCTACTTTTGGTGGTACTGGTTGGATCCCTTCCGACCTGGTGTTTCGGCCGGTGTGGCACTTGTCTCAGCGGCCTCGCGCTGGCATGGTGAGTCTTGTACTGCGCTTTGAATTTGTATTTTGTATTTGTATAGGTTTGGAGTTAACTCGTTGACCTGTAGGCCAATGGATAGTCGTTTCGTACTTTCTGGTCCTTGGTGGAGGTTCAGAGGGCTTTTAAAGCTCTTCGTGCTGATGAGGAGGCCATGGAGATTTGGTCGCAGACGGGCCTGGCCGACTTCTGGCGTACCACGGGAGGCACTTCGAGGATAACGAGGATCAAGCCCCGACTGTGGGCTCTGTTGGAGCGGTGGTGGGATACCACCAACACCTTCCACATGGCATGGGGGGAGATCACCATTAACCCATTTGAGTTTGCTATGATCACGGGTCTTCCTTTTTCTGAGAGGAACGTGACCTTTGATCCGGAGCTGACGTGGCGCTCTGCCGCTGCCAGGGATTAGCTTGGCCCTGTTGTTGACTTGACAGATGACGATGCCCATGCTTCTGTGACGGTGATCATGGAGGCTATCTGCGGTGTGGGTGTTTTCGCGGAGCAGAGGGTTAGGCTCTTTCTCCTAGCCTTGGTGAGCAGAGTGATGGTCCCGAGTAGGAACAGTCGAGTGCACATCCGGTTCCTATCCGTTCTGAGGGACTTGAGAGCTGTTTCGAGCTATAACTGGGGTGGCTTGGCATATAGCCACCTTTTGTATGAGATGAAGCGGGCTTCCCGGACTGCGGTGGGGAGTGACCCGAGCATGGATGCTCTGTGGAGTGTGCTGGAGGTATTTAAGACTCCTTGTACCTTGTACTTTGTACTTGTATGCTTGTATTTGAACTTGACTGATGTTTTGTTTGCTTCTTGAAAGATTTGGATATATGAGCACTTTCCGACTTTGGCGCCGGATCGTACTAGAGATGCGGCTTACCCGTATGCTGCCTCTTGGATAGGAGCGGTGCGCAGGAGTTTGCCTCTGGCGGCCTCTCCCAAAGCTTGGAGATTCCTTCCTGCCGACGAGGTAAGATTCATGTACTGTTGTGCCCTCCTTGTATTTGTATTTGTGTTGTTGCCTGAGTTGTCTGTTTTGCTGGTGGTATGGCGTCCTTTTGCCAACGCGCTTATACCTGCGTAGCCTGCTCGTGCCCATTTCCTGTCTGGGCGGAGGGTTTTGCTTCCAGGTGTGTACCTCCATATGTGGTACCTAGGGGAGAGAGTGTCCCCTCAGCACAATTCGGGGAGAGACTTATCCCCAAGGACCCACCGGGGTCCATGCTGGCGTTGGATGAAGAGTTGGCCCGACTCTATGTGGAGGCTAGGGGCGATGCTGTTTGCCACTCTTGGAGGGATTTTGTACACAGGAAGGGGAGCTATGACGACTTCCTGAGGAGGCTGGCTCCACCAGTACGCTTCGTACTACCGGTGAGCTTTGAACCTTGTATTCTTGTATTCTCATATTCTTGTATTCTTGTATTGATGTATTCTTGTATTGATTGGATGATTGTATGATTGTATGATTGTATGTAGGAGGAGGAGGTTGATCTTGAGGACATTCCCTATGCTGATAGGATCCTCCGCTATGAGAACTCGGACGGGGAAGAGGTGGTGGAGACCATCCCTTTTGCTTCTCATCCGCACCAAAAATCATATGATGCTGTACTGAGCATTATGCCGCTGTAAGTACTGTTGCATTTTTTGAAATTGTTTGTAGTCTTGTACTGGGAAATTGATCCTGGATTTTGTATGCAGGCGCCTCGGGCGAGAGTGCGTCGCTGGATGCTCTTGCTTGATTCTCGGAAGAGGCATTGTGCCAAGCTAACCCGGAAGCTTTCTGACCGGGACATAGAGGTGCCTTTCTTGATCTTGAAATTTGTATTCTGGAAATTTGAACTTGGATGTTGATTCTTGAAATTTTATTTTGTATAGGAGCGCCGTCGAGACCGTAGAGGATCTGTTGACAGAGAACCCCAGGCGGAGACGTCCTTGAGGCAGGAGGGGCCGAGCTTGGATCTGGGACAGGGGTCCGGTGCTGGTGCTCATCAGAGGCATTCTGATGCTGAGCGGGGAGCTTCCCCTTTTGTACATATTGATCCCACCAGGCATTCGTTTGGAGGTGCAGACAGTTTAGGACCCTTTGTTCCTTCCCCTGGTTACTATTTCGAAGGTAGTGGTCCTCAGCCTTGGGGTGCAGATTCCTGGGCTTACTATGCAGAGATGGAGAGGATGCGCCAGACTCAGATGTTAGGGTCGTACCAGTATATGCCGATGCCGCTGCCGTATCAGTATTCCTCTCCTCAGCAGGGAGTTCATCCCTCCACTGGCACACTTCGTATCTCGGAGCAGGATCCTAGTACCCCTGGGACGGAGCTGGATCAGGAGCTGGAGCGCCTCAGGAGGCGGAACAGGGACAAGGCACCTGTGGTTGATATCACTGCTGATGACGACTCAGACTGACCCTGCATGGTAGCGAGTTCCAGCTTGCCTGGGTTGATTTTGTATAGGCTGTATTGTATTTGTATGGATTGAAACTTGAATTTTGGTATGGTTGTACGGTTTTTGAACTTTGAATTGGTTTGCAAAATTTTAAGATTGGTTTTTTGTATGCTTGAATGTTTGAATTGTATGCGTTGTGTGTGCCTTGAAATTTGTGGCTACATGTATGCATGAGAATTTTGCCAAAAAATTTTGAAAAAAATTGCCCCATTTTTTCGGGTGTATATACCCACTATAAGCCCCCACTTTGACTGAGGTTTTTTGGTTAGGAAAAGCGCAAGTCAAAGTATATTCAACTCTTGCTATGCATATGCAGACTCGACTTAGGACGCCGATCTAGGACTAGAATGCTTGAATTTTGAAATGACCCAAAATCTGCCCGAAGCGTTGATCCGGACTGCTTGAAGTTGCGCGGCTTGCGGCTTTGGAATCTTGAATAATGGAGGTTGTACTCTGCTGTCCGAAACACTAAAGAGTGTGTACTAGGAGTAGACCTGTCAAACGGGTCGGTCGGGTCGGGTTGTAAAAAATTATTTTCGGGTTCGGGTTGAATCGGGTCGGTCATTTTCGGGTTCGGGTTTACAAATGCTTGTTCAAGACCCAGAACTTTCGGGTTCGGGTCGACCCAACGGGTTGAGAGATTTTAAAACGCGCATTATATTTTCATTAATTTAGGTGATAAATATACAAAGTATTAGCAGAAATTAACAAATTTTCCTACACAAGTTTATATTTAGTCAAATTCAACTATAAAATGACGTATAAGTATAAACAAAATCATATTACACACAACAATAGTAAAAACAACGTGCTTATTATGCTTAAATTTTCTCATAATCTCATTTTTCAGTATAAATACAATGATTTTCAATCGGTCGGGTCCAAAACGGGTTCGGTCGGGTTTTGACCCATTACTTTTCGGGTTGCTTGGGTTCGGATAAAATCGGGTTACGGGTCACAAAATCTTGTTCAGGACCCAGTATTTTCGGGTCGGGTTCGGGTCGGTTTTCGGGTCGGGTCGATTTTTGACAGGTCTAACTAGGAGTCATAAGAGAGGACGGTGGCCTCGTCCTTAGATGCAGGCCCCTGCGCCTGGCGCTCGTGGGCTGTCGTGCAAGCCGACTCTTGTATAAATAGGGAGCTTGTTGGATCATTTCTTGCATCAATCCTTCCCTGCTATCATTGCATACTGCTTCCTCTCGAAAAGAAAAGAAAATATGGCTGTGTCCTTTGAGAGTGCCTTGAACTCGTGGCTTGGTTCGTTAGGCAAATTGGAGAAAAGGGAGCTTGATGGCATGCATCTTGGGGTGCTCGTCTCTTTCCGGTTTGTAAACTGGATTTGCACTTCATTCATGCTGCTCTGGAGGCTTGGGATCCGAATCATCATGTATTCCGTTTTGGAAATAATGAGGTATGTCCCCTCCCTGAGGAATTTAGTACTATATTGGGGTGGCCCATCATGCTGGAGCCATGCATGCCCAGTGTTGAAGAACACTTTTTCTTGAGTTTTGAAAGGTATTTGGGCTTGAAGCCCCCATTTTTTAGTGCTGTTGTATATGACAGAGGGGTGGATTTGTCCCATTTTGTCACCTACTTGCTGGGCTTGATGTTCCCAAAGTATTCCGCCTGAGAGCCTTGAGTTTTTGTATATTCGCTCGCTTTCTCTTTTCGAAACAGGGGTTTGGCAATAGTGATGCCTCCCTAATAGAAATTGTAGAGCATTTTGCTAATGGTCGGGACCCAATGCCGCTTGTGATTGGCGAAACATTGACGGGCCTTGATATGCTGAAGTCGGACCCCTCTTCTTTGCCATCGGGAAGTCCGGTGTTACTCCAAGTAAGGATCTGGAGCTTTCTTGTATGTGCTTCTTGTATACTCCCCAAGGTTTGGCTTATGGAGAGGCTCATGTTGGTGGCACCACACGAGAACATGGCAAGCTATAATAGAAAGGGATTCACGGTGCGGCCCATGCTGCATGGCCGGCTTTCATTGGATGAGTGGCGGTGTTGAAGGAAATATGTCCTTCACCCAAGGTGCATTAAGTCTAATACCAAGGTTCAGATTAATTGAGAACAATTAATTCAGTGAGATCAAGTGATCGGAACAGCTAGCTGGAGCAATGCTTCCGATCAGTGAGTTCTAATGGATATTAAACTCACAGCTTACTCTTGACTGAACCTACAAGGTCACACCAATGACACGTAACAGATCACCGGATTAAATGAATCGGAAATTCATTTAATATCTTTTCGGGAATTAGTTGGAAAACGTATTATACGATACGAACTTGCATCGGAATCGTATATCGTATCGCGAATATTCGTAAGCTAGGCGAGACGAATAAATTGTATCGTATGACGGTGATTCGTCGTATACGAAACGATAAATAATATATCGGAAATATATTAATCGCGAATACGAAGAGCGGCTCACGAGCCGAGTGCACGAAGCACTCAAGGCCCATGGGCGCGCGTGCTAGGCAAGCAAGCAAGGCAACGACACAGCAGCGCTGGCCCATGGCCGATGAGCTGTGTGCGCGCGGGCCAAGGCCACGACACAGCAGCAGCAGCGCGGCCCACGGCCCAGCTCGTTGTGCGTGTCCGTGTGGTGTTGCGCGGGCTTGCTAGTCGGCCTTGCCTTATGGCTTTGTCGATTAGTAAGGTTATGTAAATAACCTTCTAACCACTTTTTCCAACACAACATAATTCAGTTTACACACAACCCTAGGAGAAAACAGAGAACCCTAATTCTCTCTGTGCCTCCAAAGTGTGTTCATCCCAAAAGCACAAACTCTTGATCGATTGTCTAAGCTACGATAATCAAGACGGATCTGATCGTGTCGGTGAACCAAGTAGAGGAACGACAACTGGAGTTCTAAGTTCGTGTTCGTTGACAATTTGTGGAAAGCACGCTTCAAACGTAAGTCTGCTTAATCTGTGCTTTACACATGCTTCCTGGCTTTGGGGATTGTTTCCGCACATGTTTTTATGTTTAACTGTATTCCCCTAATCTGATTGAAAAGGATTTTCTAAGATCAAATCATGGGAACGGAATTACAAAAACAGGCCTCGAATTGTCGTTTTTTGGGCGTTTTTGTTAATTTTTCATTAAAAATTAAAAGTGTCGGACAGTAATTCAATTAAAAGCTCGACCTAAACTACTCGGAATTGCTTGAAATTTTGACACAAAGTTTCTGGGTATATTCTTGATCTATGGTAAACATTTCAGATTTTTCCGATAAGTATAAACCCTAACTTTGCCTTTCCCCAATTCGTAAAATTTGAAATCCTAATTGAATTTTAATTAATTTTGGTTTAATAATTCGGTTAATTGGGAAAGGAGATATAATTTCATGGGTCAGTGGCTAATTTTAAAAATTATTGGATTAAAATTTTGAATGGTTTTGTTAATTTTAATCGCACCTAAACCTAATTATTAAAAATCTGAAATTTAAATGTTAATGAACGATTTAAAGCTTCGGATTTTATTAATTAAAAGTTCAAATTTTAATGTTGATTCGTTCGTTCCTAAAAATTTGAATAATGTTAGCCGTTGATTTAATAATTTTACTAAATTGGATTGTCGTTGAAGTTTATTAAATCATTAAAAATCGTTGTTTTTCGAAAATAAAAATCGTAACTTTTTGAAAAATAATATTAATGCAAGTTCGTGAAATTAAATTTATTTTTAATTAAGTTGGTCCGTAGGCACGAACCAAAGGCACGAACACGATGTGTGGTGGACGTATGGCTCGACGAGCCATGCGGGCTGCTATACGATGGCCGAGCCGCAGCGACATGGGCACCAGCAAGCGTGCTGCGTGCCTCGTGCGCGCTGGGCTAGGATAGGGCGAGCGAATTCTTTCGGGGGGCTGCGACGAAGCAAGGCACAAGGCCATGCGACGTCCAGCGCAGCGATGCACGACGACGCAGCGCAGGGGCAGCGACTGCTGCGGGGTGTGCGAGCTTGCTTGTGCTCCTCGTAGGCCACACGCAAGGGCTATGGGGCTGGGCGCAAGCCTAGCCCAACTACGTAATTGAAATTTTTCGTTGAAAATTGTTTATTTCGTTGGGCTTCGCATATTTGCATTAATTTGGGCTAACGAGATATTTAATTTAATTTTTTATTTGCTTGGGCCGGGCCGCGAGTTTTAATTTAATATTTCATAATTAATTATCCGGAATAATTATTGGTTTGAGTGGGAGCCACTAAATGAAATTAAAATGAAATAATTAATTAATTTTAATTATTTTCGTAGGTCGCATTATTTTAATTAAATTCAATTTTAATTAGAATAAAGTCTAAGAATTAATAATTTGGAAATTGATTAATTTTTTAGGACGCGTTATGGGCCATTTATACTTGCATATTTATATGGGCCATTCGTTTTAGCATATTTATATGGGCCATTCGTTTTAGCATACGAATGGGTGAATGCATATAATGTATATTTTATGTAATGCAAGTACTCCAAGTGACTAGTATGGCCATTTAGGATAGTTAAATACGATCTGCGAACCGTTCTATATTTGAATGTAAAAGTTTTAAATATGGTCTGCGTACCGTGGAAATTTTGATGTAATTTTATTATTTTCAAGTATTTCTAAGTTTAGAACTTTAAGTTAGCATTTGATCGAAGATTCAAGACGATGTCAAGCTAACAAGGAGGTGATGAAGATTGCATGCTTCAAGACAAGATGTTTTGGGCCATACTAGATCACCAATTCTTTATGCAATTTAATATATATATATGAATGTATGTATGCTTTGCATGAACAGGTTGTTTCATATGACTCGATTAGATTGAGTTTACTAAATAATCGAACCAACATAGAAACAACTAGGTCCAAGTAATATTGAGTTTAAAAATTGCCTTCCAAATCAAGCACTTACAAAAATCTAGGGATCTAAGATAGTAGGTTTCCGCCAAAGCGAGGTGTTATTTTAGTAGACTTAGGTGGTAAGGCGTCCCAAAGGAGCACGTTGATTGTGGTTTCAACTCAAACAACAATGGCATTATGTTGTGGCAATGGGATAAATTATGGCATTAATTTGTTAACCAAGAGTAATTTGGAGATTACTAGGAATACGTTTTGCTTACTTCAAATCTTAAACTACTTAAGACATGCCAAAGCTGCCTAAGGATTTAGGACTTTTGGGATCTTGGAATCGTTTCATTCATTTTTGGACCATGCTTTTGCTTTTGCATGAATGAAATGTTTTAATAGCTTTAATGATTGCATGTTTGCTTTTATTTCAAAGTTATTGAAATTTATGAATGGTTATTTATTGCAAATTCTTTTCGATTGTAGTAATCAAATGGCCGCAAACAATAACAATACTTTCAACCTACGTTCAATTCTCGACAAAGAGAAGTTGAATGGCAACAATTTCCTCGACTGGAAAAGGAACTTACAAATAGTTCTTATGCATGAGGAAAACAAATATGTCCTTGAGGAAGAGTAACTGGAAGAGGCTGGGCCGGAGGTAACTCAAGCTGCCCTTAATCGTTGGATTCAGGCCAACAGGGATGTCAAATGTGTGATGCTTGCATCCATGAGTCCTGAACTTCAGAAAACGTTCATTAACTCGGATGCTTACCAAATCATCTCAGAGTTGAAGAACATGTTTCCGGACCAAGCCAGAATCGAAAGATTCGAGGCTCAGAGGTTGATCCTTGAGACTAAGCTCAAGAAAGGAGAACCAGTGAGCCCACATGTTTTTAAAATGATTGGACTCTTTGAGAACATGAGAGCTCTACATTCTGACGTTTCAAATGAAATGGCTATTGACATCATTCTCCATTCGTTTCATAATGGATATGATCAGTTCAAGTTGAATTACAACATGAACAGCATGGAGAAATCTCTTATTGAGCTTCACGGTATGCTGAAAACTGCTGAAAAGACGCTAAAGCAAGAGAATAAGCATGAAATGCTTATGGTGCGTAAGGGAAAGAACTTCAAGAAATCAGGCAAGAATAAGGGCAAGAAGGGTAAGGGCAAGGCTGCGCCCTCATCCAAGTCCAACGGCACCAGTTCTGGTAAACAGAAGAGGGTGACTCATTCTCCTGCCGACTCTGAATGCTTCTACTGCAAGAAGAAGGGGCATTGGAAGAGGGATTGCTTGAAGAAGAAGGAAGATGAGAAGAACGGGAACGTTGCTTCTACTTCAGGTATATATGTTATACATTGTAATCTTGCTAATTCTACTTCTTGGGTATTAGATACTGGTTGTGGCTCACACTTATGTTCCAATTCGCAGGGACTAAGGAGAAGTAGAAAGCTTAATAAAGGCGAGATGGATCTACGAGTGGGAAATGGAGCACGGATTGCTGCATTAGCCGTAGGATCTTATTTTATTTCTTTGCCTAGTAGTTTTGTTCTGGAACTAGAAAACTGTTACTATGTTCCTAGTATCACCAGATGTTAGGTTATGATACATATGAATAAACATAAATCATGCGGAAAAACCATAAAGCCAGGAAACATATTATTTACACATAATCATTTAGCATAATTCAGATGCATACACTGTGTAGCGTGCCCTCCCTAGCTGCGCCCGAACCGAACAAGAACAAGTCTTTAGGACTCCAAGTGTCGTCCCTCCGTAGGTAGTCCACAGCACGTCCGGATCCGCCTTAAGATTGACCAACTAGAATCGCCCTTAAGGTACTATATATTTTCAGCTAATAGGGCAAGAATATAGCTGATTTTTCTACTTAAAAATCTTAGCTTTTTATTGTTTGAATACTTGAAATCCTCGATATAAATATGTGACCCTAGGCACCTATTTATAGAGTTTATGGAAAGGAATTATAATCCTATTAGGATACTAATTTATTTAATTAGAATTTTATTAAAACACTATTAAACAAATTCTATCTTTATTAGGATTAGGATTTAATCATAGAACAAATTCTAATAGCCTTAGGATTTGTATTGCACACAACCGCACACGAGCAAGAGCACGAGCACAGCCCGCGCAAGCCTCACGGCCCACGCGAGCTGCTCTTGCTCGCAGACCATGTCGCAGCCCACGACTGCTCCGCGCGCGCCACAGGCCTTGGCTGGGTCTGGCATGTTAGGTTATGATACATATGACAAAACATAAATCAAGCGGAAAAACCATAAAGCCAGGAAACATATTATTTACACATAATCATTTAGCATAGTTCTGATGCATACACTTTGTAGCGTGCCCTCCCTAGCTGCGCCCGAACCGAACAAGAACAAGTCTTTAGGACTCCAAGTGTCGTCCCTCCGTAGATAGTCCACAGCACGTCCGGATCCGCCTTAAGCTTGACCAACTAGAATCGCCCTCAAGGTTGCTTAGGAATTTCGGCTATTTAGGTGTAAGTGTATGGCTGATTTTTCTTCAAAATCTTACCTTTAGAATACTTCAATTGTCTCTATAAATTATGACCCTAGGCACCTATTTATAGAGGTATGGAAAAGGAATTATAATCCTACAAGGATTCGGATTTATTAATTAGAATCCAACTTGAACTCTAAATAATAAACTTAATCTATTAGGATTAGGATTTACTCAATACACGAATTCCAATAGGATTAGGATTCGTTACGAACATGAGCATCGTAAGGCCACGAGCATCGCACCACCCGCGCAGGCCTTGCGATCGACACGAGCAGTCGCTGCTCGCAGCCCAACAGCACGCCTAGCGTGCGAGCGCTAAGGCCTTGCTGGGCCTGGCCTTGCGATGGGCCTGGCGAGGCTGTGGCAGCTCCATGTTGGGCGCTCGGCTTGCTGGACGCGGGCCTGGCTTCGAGCTGGGCCTTCGTCTAGCAAGCCTCGTCCGATGCTAATTCGTACGATGCGCTTCCGATTAAATTCCCGGTTCAGGAATTCATTTCTGATACAAACAATATTTAATATTTCCGATTCCGGAATTAATTTCCGTTTCGAACAAATATTTAATATTTCCGTTTCCAGAATTATTTTCCGATTCCGATAATATTTCCGATTCTGACAATATTTCCGTTTCCGGCAATATTTCCTATTCCGGTAATATTTCCTTTTCCAATAATATTTTCCGATACGTACCATGTTTCCGTTTCCGGCAACATCTACGACTTGGATAATTTTATATTTCCGATACGATCCATATTTCCGTTTCCGGCAATATCATCGTTTCCGGAGTATTCATTTCTTGCTTGTGACGATCTCAGCTCCCACTGAAACCAAGATCCGTCGATTCCGAATATCCACAGATGGAGTATTTAATGCCATTAAATACTTGATCCGTTTACGTACTATATGTGTGACTCTACGAGTTCAGTCAAGAGTAAGCTGTGGATTAATATCATTAATTCCACTTGAACTGAAGCGGCCTCTAGCTAGGCATTCAGCTCACTTGATCTTACTGAATTATTAACTTGTTAATTAATACTGAACCGCATTTATTAGACTTAATATTATATGCATACTTGGACCAAGGGCATTATTTCCTTCAGTCTCCCACTTGTCCTTAGGGACAAGTGTGCATTTCCTAATTCCTTTGTCACTCGATGCTTGCTCTTGAACATAAGGTAAGAGTTGTCATCCTTATTATGTCCAGAGGTCTTTCTCGGTTTCAGAGTTCAACTGATCAAATAAGCAGATAATCATAGCCTATGATTCATCTGAGCACGGCCATGCATTTCACAGTTTCTAGCTCTCCGAGTGGCCTTGTACAACTTTTAAGCATCTCATCCCGATTTATGGGATGACAATCCCAATCTTATGATCTTGAGATTAGACTTTGTTTGATAGGTCATTACCTGAGCGTTGCCTTTATAGCCTCCTTTGACGGTGCGACGGTTGGTCAACGTCAAACCAACCAGTTCTCAAACAAGTAATCTCAAATCACTCAGGTATTGAGGATTTAGTGTCTAATAATTTTAATGAAATTTACTTATGACAGATTTTCATCTCTTACAGTAAAGTTGTCGGATACTAGTCTTCCCAAAGTAAGTATCTATGAAAATGATTACGACATTGCCATGTCCACATAGTTCAAGAAACAGAACTACTAGTCATCTTGCATTCTAGTCGTCTAACGTTTTCTATGCGTCCATCTTTATAGAAAACTCTGACCAGGGACCTTTTTTCAACTTTTGACATTCAAGTTCACTTGATAGACATTTCTTAGTCACAGGACTGGTCCTGACAGTCTATCTTGAATATATTGTCAAATTGAAGGGACTCATCATTTAATACTAAACCAAGATTAAATGGAATATGAAAATGCATTTCACGTATGATAAATGTTCAACCCCAATGTTTTACAACCATGGGCCTCAAACCCATCTTTAAAACAGTTCATGGAATTCAAAGCTATGCTTGATTTCTCACTTGTTGCATAGGTTTAGTTATCATGCTTTGCCAATCTTAATATCCTTTTCATCGAATGTTCTTTGAGATAGATGATAAGATCTTTTGAGTATGTTTATTTTGTGATCTAGTCTTTCTTGCTACAATAGTGGTTCTACGCATTTTGCAATGAAGAACCATTAAGTCAACAAACATGTGATATTCCCAAGTTCAATGAAGAACTCATTAATATAAACAACTCTGTTTTATTGCTTCTTAGGCAATAAGTACTTTTACTTCAACTGTTTAGGTTGCTAGTGATGCTTTGTTTGGATTTACTTATCCAAGCAGTTCACAGATATGTGGAATACTTTCCAGCTGTATCTTAGAACGTAGAAATAATTTTTTAATTTCCCACGCAACAACTCATGGTCTCCAATCCATGTTGCCATTTCAAAACATGATGCTCTATAGCTCGTCCTTATTAATGGTTAACTCCAAAGGGTCTTGCTTGATCCTTTGCCAGTGTTTATGCGTGTAGCATCAATATTTAGCATATCTTTATTTCCTTGAATCAAGAACTATTCCTATGTACCTTTTCATGTACCATAAGTGTTCTTGATCTCAATCTAGTTGATCTTCACTTAGATCAATAGAGATTGGTATATGTTCGTCATGCCTAAAGTCATTCGATACGTTTTTGGCGATCCTCATATTATATCATACATGATAAATTCTTTTGCAGAATAATTCCCAATTGAATTCTATTCATGTAACTTTAGCTCATCTAGTTTCAGTAGATACTAATTCCAGCTAAATTCTTTGACATATAATATAGGTTAAGAATCTCATTTAGACTCTTTGATGTTTAACTTAGTAAATGCTTATACATAGTTCAAACATCCTTTACTTAGATTTATTCATATGGGTCGAATATCTCCAATGGAGTCTTTCGTGTTTGATTTAGTAAATGCCATTACTTAATCCAAAACAATATCATAAGATCTTTGTAAATAGATCTTAATACCCAGTATGTACTAAGTTTCGCCTTGGTCCATCATTGATGAATAATTTCAAACCTAAGTTATTAGAATTTGAATGTTATTTCACAATAGAGAGATATGTGTGTGATACACATAGGACCAATTAAGTTTTTTATGTACTAAAACTAAACTTCTTATATATCTATAAGAATCATGTACATTTTATGAAACTGAAATAATTATTAGCTTCACTAAAATACAATTCCCAATTCCCAATTTCTTGCTTAAATCTGTACTTAGATTTCATAAGCCAGCTTTCCCTTTCAAGCATTTATTTGGATCCACAAATCCTATGACATACCATGTACATAGTTTCTTCCAACATTTGATTGAGGAATACGTTTTGTCATTCAATAGTCATATGTACCAATATGTAATTATTGCTTGATTTATAGACTTGAGCATTAAGATTATGCATAAGGTTTCAACACAATCCATGCCATGAATTTGCTTGTAACCTTTAGCAACTAATCTAGCTTTGTGTGTGAACACAATTTCATGTTTGATGGTTTTTATCCTTAAAACAAACTTGCAACCAATAGGTGTGAAACTATTCTTGCAAATCAACAAAATTTCAATTTTGTCATCAAAACATTGAGTATGTTTTATGGCCTCTAACCATTTAAAACATTTGAGTCTATATATGGCCTCTAACCATTTTAGGGAATCTAGGTTTTGTCATAGCTTTCTTACAAGTCACAAACTCATTAATCTACATGATAATAGTTTGACTGCAAGTTGTACGTTTCTTCACTATCTAATAGAAGAATCGCATAGCTTCAGTGACTTGAACTCTATGCCTACATGGGTATAGAACATCAAACAATAGAATATCAATAGCCACTTGAAAGTCCTTTGAATATTCTGTTCTCCTTGAAGCACTTGTAAAGTCTTCTAAGAGATGTCTATTCTTTAAAAGCCACTTCTAAAGTCCTTAAAGAATAAGTTCGGATTTTCTAAAGCACTTCGAAAAGCCTCCGGAATGTCCGTTTATGTTTGTTCTTCGCCTCGAAGACTTTCGAGGTCTATTTTCTCCCACTTGTCATTTTGGAAACGAATCTCCAAAATGACATTATTTCGAGCAAACAAACATTATGTTCTCAAAATTCGTGGTAGAAACAATACCCTTGTGTCTCATTTGAATAAATCACAATGAAACATATATCTATACTTGGGCCTTAGTTTGTTGAATAACAAACACTAAGCTCCCACTGAGTTTAGGAACTCTTTAGATATATTATGAAAAGATATTATGAAATTACTTTTCAATAGCTTTGACAAATTTGGTTTAGTTTGGTGGTAGTTGAGCATTTTGTTTTAGAAATTATAGGAAAAGTCTTTATGGTTCATCATTGATCGAATCATGTACTAATTGACTTCGATCATTCTAACTTAGACATGCCATATCTTATGGAGCTAGATTGTGAATTTACTACACACAATCATTGATGATCATTCTTGACTTAAGTAATGATCAACATGATCTGACCTAGATCTTTATGATTCCTTGCCAAGTGGATTTTATACTTCTGAATCTTTGAACTAGCCAAACAGATTCAAACTTATATCACTTTTGAGTAAATAAACCAATATGCACTCAAAACCATGTGAAATAATAAAGTCATAAAATCTTTCTTTAGCTTTGAACTCTATTGTCTAGGCGTTCTAACAATAGTTCATATCTTTTGTTACTTTCAACAAGTAAGACTAGCTTGTCATGAATTGATCTAGAAATCAATCAACTTTCAAAAGTCCATCAAAATAGACCTTATGAATGTTAACTTGTTGATATGGTCTAAGCAACAATGCCAAATATTAGTGGAACTCAAATCAAGGGGTTGATTTGAACCTAGTAAAGTTTTTATTGTTAAAGAGTTGTTTGTTTTTAATCAAGCATATTGAATCAACCCGTAAATGACCATTTCATTCAAATAAACAAACAAACATTGTTTTTGTTTTTCTTGAATGTGAGTCTTTTTGTGTTTGAAGCAGAAATTTAGGTATGCTGATTATGGAACAAAATAGCCATTAAGTTCCAGCCTTGAAAGGAATTAAAACAAACCTGATGACCCTACAACTAATGTAGCATTGCCATGCTTCATTTCCCACTTGTAGGCCATTAGTGTAGCCTAGCTTCCATTGTTTGAGTTATTACCGAAGTAAGAATCTCAAGCGGTATATGATACCAAGGAAGTTTGATTGCTAGGTCACTTCTCTTTAAACATAAACTTATAGGTAGAAACGGAATTGTAAATCCCTTTCATTTGTTCCTTTTTTTTCCTATTTCTTATACCCTTTCTTATAGTCTTAAGAATTGAATTCTTTAGTGTTGACTTTTATACTTTGTTAGACATGTCCAATGTCAGTCCAACAAGGTTTTTACCATTTAATTTATGTTGAATATTTTGTTTCAACTAGATGATCTTACCAGAAGCTTCTAAAGTTCTCTAAGCATCGATGTATTCGAATGTCTATGGACTAGACTCATTCGAGAATTAAATGGACAAAGATATTAGGTTGTTAACCATTGGTAAAGCTGAGCGTTTAAACTCAATGCTTTATGATCTCAAAACTACATTGTATTTTGAATTCACAAGCACCAATCGGTTTGCCATTCGACTTTGATATTCGAAAACAACCATAAAAGTCTCTAAAAGAAACGTACATTTTAAATTGCTCATTTTCTCTCATTTCCGTGAATCGTTCTTGGATTCACTACCAATCGAGGAAATTTACTGTTACCTTTCAAAAAGGATTTAATGCAGTGCAAGATATTTAATTATAAACAATAATTAAAACATACATTGAAGCATGCAAAGTCTAAACATTTATCATGAATAATAACTTGAAAATTAAAGCAATCATGCAATTTAAACAAGTCATTGGCATTTTATTCAAATTTATTGTTCCTGCAGGTGTGAATGAAATGATTCCAAGACCCTAAAATCATTGAAGAATTAAGCACATTATGTATTTTGACTCAATTCTAAAATATTTTAGGTAAGCAAAAGCCTTTTGCTAATAGTCTAGAAACTACTCTTGGTTGATAGGTACGTCTAAGAACTTATTAGGTAAACCTATCGAATTTGCCACGACATAAAAGGACTCCTTACTTATATCGTTGAGTTTCACCAAAACTAACATGTACTCACAATTATTTGTGTACCTTACCCCTTTAGGACCAATAAGTAACACCTCGCTGAGCGAAAACTATTACTAGATTGATGTAAAGGATATCCACGTAAGTGTTTATTTTGGCATGGCACCTTTTAACTCAATTTTTAAGTTTGGAACTTAAGGCTCTTACTATGTTGGATAGATTTTAAGTGAACTAAAATCCTTAATCATGCAACATAATCAAGCCACAATCTCATGCATAATTAAGACATATTTAAAGCAATAAATAACTTAAAGCATGCATAAGATAAATGTGATCTAGTATGGCCCGACTTTATCTTGAAGCTTCAACTTCAAAGTCCGTCATGAAAATGGATTGAAAACTCCGTCTTGAATTTCACCGTGGGAGGCGCCATTTTCTTCAAATAGGATAAGCTATAATTAAACTAATTACAACTATTTGATGGTACGCAGACCATATTTGAATTGAAAAACAAATTTGGTGCATTAGACCAATTACATTCAAATTAATGGTACGGAAACCATATTTTCTATCCTATTTGGGCCATACTATTCACTCCATAACCTGCAAAACAGTACATATACAATATATACCATTCACCCATTCATTATCATGAATGGCCCACATAGCTGGTTAGTAAAACACGTTATGCATCACATAAATATTTGCAGCAATTAATTAAGGGCACCAATAATCTACCAATTATTCAGTCCTTATTAATTCTAATCAAGTTGTTTAACCTTAAAGGATTTGTAGACCTAATCAAGAGTTTATGACTAAAAATGCTCCCACTTAAACCAATAAATTCATATGCTTTACTAATTTTAAACATAAAAATGTATTTCTAGTCTAACCGGAAACATACAAATTTGATTAAAATTTAAAGCTCATATAAATTTATAATCGAATCCATTAATTTAATTTATTTCAGTTGAATTAAACGAATTTAAATTAATTCAAGATTTAATTTTAGTAAAATAGTTAGTATAAATAAAATTTATAATAATTATAATATTCAAAATTAAAATCCAAGAAAATAATTTAAATTACGAATTTTAAAATTTAATTAAAATCGTTCCCGAACTGAAAATTTAAAAAATTAAATTCAAAGCGCATCAATCGGGTCAAGACGAGGCCATGGGCTTGCGCCCATGCCCCGTCGAGTCCACGAGGCAGCATCTCCCCTCACGAGTGATCGCACAGCAAGGTACGAGCACCAGCCACGCGCAAACGCAGCAAGCCAAGCCACGCATGCGCGCAGCATTGCTCGTTGGCTTCGTAGCGCAGCAGCTGCTTGGCGAGGCTGGGCGAGGCAGCGCTCGTGCTGCGAGGCACCTGCCTTGCTCGCTCGCCTTGCTTCTTCGCCTATCCGCTCATGCATCATCGCATCACTCGACGCAAGGCTGGGTTGCTGCCTTGTGCTCGCGTGCTACTCGCCTTGCTCGTTGCATTCATACCGCATGGGCGACGAGCTCCTTTGCTCGTCGTCGCATGCCCGCACTATACAACACCCCTTAAGGGTAACACGTAGCGTCCATTGCTTTGTGCGTGCAAGTTTTATGAGCGAATTGCATAAAAATTAAAACTTTTATTTCCAAAATTAATGACAAATTAATAAATCATATTAATTTCATAATTTTAGGGCGAAAAATCGAAAATTTATTAATCAATTAATTTCCGATTAATATGGATTCAAATCTAGGTCATAAAAATTTAAAATTTAACACAAATTAACAATTTTTATGGTGGTTTTTAATCATTGGTACCTAATTAAATTATTAATTAATTATGAAAATCAAATTAATTCTAAATTATTCGAATTTCAACAAATGAATCATAATTACAAATTAGGTTGTATAATTAACAAGGCTAGGCATTCAAACTTGTTAAACATATACTGTAGGTCAATAAAAAACTCAAGATTTGTCAACAAGAATCGCAAATAATTAATTTAGCATCTTAAATTTACAAACTTTTGCGTTCGAAAAACTAAAACCTCCAAAAAGTCATAGTTAGGCTTCGAATTTGGGAATTCTGGGTTCGGCCGAAAATTAATATTTTTGTCAAAAATTTAGAATGCCTTTTACATGCGGAATTGACACAAAAATCACTCGATTTGGTTGAGTAACGAACATTCTGCCGAAAAACTTCGTACATATAATTAAATAAACGCAATTTGCAATTAATTAACAATTACGAAAATTAATCACCCCTTTTAATTCCTTGCAAATTGGTAATATTTAACCATGTTTATGCAATTTAGATTATGAAAATAATAAGAGGCTCGTGATACCACTTTTAGGTTATGATACATATGAGAAAACATAAATCATGCGGAAAAACCATAAAGCCAGGAAACATATTATTTACACATAATCATTTAGCATAGTTTAGATGCATACACTTTGTAGCGTGCCCTCCCTAGTTGCGCCCGAACCGAACAAGAACAAGTCTTTAGGACTCCAAGTGTCGTCCCTCCGTATATAGTCCACAGCAAGTCCGGATCCGCCTTAAGCTTGACCAACTAGAATCGCCCTCAAGGTTGCTTAGGAATTTCGGCTATTTAGGTGCAAGTGTATGGCTGATTTTTCTTCAAAATCTTACCTTTAGAATACTTCAATTGTCTCTATAAATTATGACCCTAGGCACCTATTTATAGAGGTATGGAAAAAGAAATTATAATCCTACTAGGATTTGGATTTATTAATTAGAATCCAACTTGAACTCTAAATAATAAACTTAATCTATTAGGATTAAGATTTAATCAATACACGAATTCCGATAGGATTAGGATTCGTTACGAACATGAGCATCGCAAGGCCACGAGCATCGCACCACCCGCGCAGGCCTTGTGGCCCACACGAGCAGTCGCTGCTCGCAGCCCAACAGCACGCCTAGCGTGCGCGCGCTAAGGCCTTGCTGGGCCTGGCGAGGCTGTGGCAGCTCCATGTTGGGCGCTCGGCTTGCTGGGCGCGGGCCTGGCTTCGTGCTGGGCCTTCGTTTAGCAAGCCTCGTCCGATGCTAATTCGTACGATGCGCTTCCGATTAAATTCCCGGTTCCGGAATTCATTTCCGATACGAACAATAATTAATATTTCCGATTCCGGAATTAATTTCCGTTTCGAACAAATATTTAATATTTCCGTTTCCGGAATTATTTTCCGATTCCGATAATATTTCCGATTCTGACAATATTTCCGTTTCCGGCAATATTTCCGATTCCGGTAATATTTCCATTTCCAATAATATTTTCCGATACGTACCATGTTTCCGTTTCCGGCAACATCTACGACTTGAATAATATTTATATTTCCGATACGATCCATATTTCCGTTTCCGGCAATATTATCATTTCCGGAGTATTCATTTCTTGCTTGTGACGATCTTAGCTCCCACTGAAACCAAGATTCGTCGATTTCGAATATCCATAGATGGAGTATTTAATGGCATTAAATACTTGATCCGTTTACGTACTATTTGTGTGACCCTACGGGTTCAGTCAAGAGTAAGCTGTGGATTAATTTCACTAATTCCACTTCAACTGAAGCGGCCTCTAGCTAGGCATTCAGCTCACTTGATCTTACTGAATTATTAACTTGTTAATTAATACTGAACCGCATTTATTAGACTTAATATTATATGCATACTTGGACCAAGGGCATTATTTCCTTCATGGCATTGCGCTGGGCCTGGTCGAGGCTTGGCGTGTGGCTTGTTGCGCTTGGCTTGCTGGGCGACGGCCTGGCTTCGTGCTAGGCCTTCGTCTAGCGAGCCTCGTCCGATGCTAATTCGTACGATACGCTTCCGATTAAATTCCCGATTCTGGAATTCATTTCCGATACGAACAATATTTAATATTTCCGATTCCGGAATTAATTTCCGTTTCGAACAAATATTTAATATTTCCGTTTCCGGAATTATTTTCCGATTTCGATAATATTTCCAATTCTGACAATATTTTCGTTTCCGGCAATATTTCCATTTCCAATAATATTTTCCGATACGTACCATGTTTCCGTTTCCGGCAACATC
The DNA here is from genome assembly GCF_020520425.1 of Spinacia oleracea. Taxonomy (NCBI): domain Eukaryota; kingdom Viridiplantae; phylum Streptophyta; class Magnoliopsida; order Caryophyllales; family Amaranthaceae; genus Spinacia; species Spinacia oleracea. The sequence continues at coordinate 76,152,982 of NC_079490.1, forward strand.
TACGTCTTGGATAATATTTATATTTCCGATACGATCCATATTTCCGTTTCCGGCAATATCATCGTTTCCGGAGTATTCATTTGCTTGCCTTTGACGATCTTAGCTCGCACTGAAATCAAGATTCGTCGATTCCGAATATCCATAGATGGAGTATTTAATGCCATTAAATACTTGATCCGTTTACGTACTATTTGTGTGACCCTACGGGTTCAGTCAAGAGTAAGTTGTGGATTAATACCATTAATTCCACTTGAACTAAAGCGACCTCTAGCTAAGCTGTGGATTAATACCATTAATTCCACTTGAACTGAAGCGACCTCTAGCTAGGCATTAATTATTAACTTGTTAATTAATACTGAACCGCAGTTATTAGACTTAACATTATATGCATACTTGGACCAAGGGCATTATTTCCTTCAGTCTCCCACTTGTCCTTAGGGACAAGTGTGCATTTCCTAATTCCTTTGTCTCTTGATGCTTGCTCTTGAACATAAGGTAAGAGTTGTCATCCTTATTATGTCCAGAGGTGTTTCTCGGTTTCAGAGTTCAACTGATCAAATAAACAGATAATCATGGCCTATGATTCTTCCGAGCACGGCCATGCATTTTAAAGTTTCTAGCTCTCCGAGTGGCCTTGTACAACTTTTAAGCATCTCATTCCTATTTATGGGAGGACAATCCCAATCTTGCGATCTTGAGATTAGACTTTGTTTGATAGGTGATTACCTGAGCGTTGCCTTTATAGCCTCCTTTTACGGTGCGACGGTTGGTAAACGTCAAAGTAACCAATTCTCAAACAAGTAATCTCAAATAACTTAGGTATTGAGGATTTAGTGTCTAATAATTTTAATGAAATTTACTTATGACAGATTTTCATCTCTTACTGTAAAGTTTCATAGGACTGTCCGATACTAGTCTTCCCAAAGTAAGTATATATGCAAATGATTACGACATTGCCATGTCCACATAGTTCAAGAAACAGAACTACTAGTCATCTTGCATTCTAGTCGTCTAACGTTTTCTATGCGTCCATCTTTATAGAAAACTCCGACCAGGGACCATTTTCAAATTTTGACATTCAAGTTCACTTGATAGACATTTCTTAGTCACAGGAATGGTCCTGACAGTCTATCTTGAATATTTCGTCAAATTGAAGGGACTCATCATTTAATAAACCACAAATTAAATGGAAAATGAATTCTATTCATTTATTGTGAATGATTAACCAATAATGTTTTACAAAGTATTAAACTCTAAAACTTTAAAACATTAAACAAGGACATCAAAGCCATTCTCCAATATGCTTGATTCCCATAGCTGCAGTGTGCGAGTTGTGCTTCGCCTGCGGCAGAGGTTTAGTCAATGGATCTGATATGTTGTCATCAGTTCCAATCTTGCTTATCTCGACTTCTTTTCTTTCAACGAACTCTCGTAGAAGGTGAAATCTACGAAGTACATGCTTGACTCTTTGGTGGTGTCTAGGCTCCTTTGCCTGTGCAATAGCTCCGTTATTATCACAATGCAGGCTATTGGTCCTTTAATGGAGGGGACTACACCAAGTTCACCTATGAACTTCCTTAGCCATATAGCTTCCTTTGCTGCTTCATGTGCAGCAATGTACTCCGCTTCAGTTGTAGAATCCGCAATAGTGCTTTGCTTAGCACTTTTCCAGCTTACTGCTCCTCCGTTGAGGCAGAAGACAAACCCAGACTGTGATCTGAAATCATCTTTGTCGGTTTGGAAACTTGCGTCCGTATAGCCTTTAACAATTAATTCATCATCTCCACCATAGACCAGGAAGTCATCTTTGTGCCTTTTCAGGTACTTCAGAATATTCTTGGCAGCAGTCCAATGCGCCTCTCCTGGGTCTGACTAGTATCTGCTCGTAGCACTGAGTGCGTACGCAACATCCGGGCGTGTACATATCATAGAATATATTATTGAACCAATCAATGATGCATACAGAATCCCATTCATTCGTCTACGCTCATCAAATGTTTTTGGGCACTGAGTCTTGCTTCGAGTCATTCCATGAGACATGGGTAGGTAGCCTCGCTTGGAGTCTGCCATCTTGAATCTATCAAGAACCTTATTGATATAAGTGCTTTGACTAAGTCCAATCATCCTTTTAGATCTATCTCTGTAAATCTTGATGCCCAATATGTACTATGCTTCTCGTAGATCCTTCATCGAAAAACATTTCCCAAGCCAAATCTTGACAGAGTTCAACATAGGAATGTCATTTCCGATAAGTAATATGTCGTCGACATATAATACTAGAAAAGCAATTTTGCTCCCATTGACCTTCTTGTATACACAAGATTCATCTGCGTTCTTGATGAAACCAAAGTCACTGACTGCTTCATCAAAACGTATATTCCAGCTCCTCGATGCCTGCTTCAATCCATAGATTGATTTCTTTAGCTTGCATACCTTTTTAGCATTCTTTGGATCCTCAAAACCCTCAGGATGTGTCATAAACACAGTTTCTGTTAAAACGCCGTTTAAGAAAGCAGTTTTTACATCCATCTGCCATATTTCGTAATCGTTATATGCAGCGATTGCTAACATTACCGAATAGACTTTAGCATTGCAACTGGTGAAAAGGTTTCATCGTAATCCACACCGTGGACTTGCCTGTAACCTTTTGCAACCAATCTAGCTTTGAAAACTTCAAGTTTCCCATCCTTGTCCTTTTTTAGTTTGAAAACCCATTTTCTTCCAATGGCTTGGTAGCCATCTGGAAAATCGACCAAATCCCATACTTGGTTTTCAGACATGGAGTCTAATTCAGATTGCATGGCTTCTTGGCATTGCTTAGAGCTAGGGCTCGTCATAGCTTGCTTGTAAGTCGCAGGTTCATCACTTTCAAGTAATAGAACGTCATAGCTCTCGTTCGTCAAAATACCTAAGTACCTTTCCGGTTGAGATCTATATCTCTGCGATCTACGCGGGGTTACATCTCTAGATTGTCCATGATTCTCACCAGAAACTTCTAAAGATCTCTGAGTTTCATCCTGAATGTCATCTTGAGCATTCTCTAGAGTTTGTTGTTCGACTCGAATTTCTTCGAGGTCTACTTTTCTCCCACTTGTCATTTTGGAAATGTGATTCTTTTCCAAAAAGATACCATCTCGAGCAACAAACACCTTGTTCTCAGATGTATTGTAGAAGTAATACCCCTTAGTTTCCTTTGGATAGCCCAAAAGGATACATTTGCCAGATTTTGGATGAACTTTGTCTGAAATTAATCGTTTGACGTATACTTCACATCCCCAAATCTTAAGAAAAGACACTTTTGGAGGCTTTCCAAACCATAACTCATATGGAGTCTTTTCAACAACTTTTGTAATACCTCGTATTTTTATAATATTTAAAAATATATTTTATTATATTTATAAAGCATTTTACGATTTATTAACATTTAAATAATATTTAAATGTATTTATTTAATGTATTTTAATTAATTAGAATATTTATTATTTTAATTAATTACGAAACGAATTTAATTCTTGAGTCGGGAAATTAAATGAGTTGCAAATGATTTTATGTGCTTCGGGTTTTAAATAAAAAGTCCAATTCGTTTTATTAAACGAGCCCAATCAAAAGAGTTTAAATTAAATCCTAAGCTAGCCCAATCATTTGTTTCCTAAGCCCAACTCAAATCTCCTAAGCCTATCCCATCAAGAGATTAGGGAGCCTATAAATAGGACTCCCCCATCATTAAATGAGCCCCTAAAATTCATAAACCCTCTTTTGTTTTTCTTGCCCCTCACTCCATCTCTCCTTTCCTCTCTTTGCTCGGCACCGCACGCCTCACAGCAGTGCTCGTGCCCTCGCGAGCTCGGCCACACGCCCGCACGCTGCCTTGTGTCTTTGAGTGTGTCGCGCCCCGCGCTGCACTCCCTCTCGCCCTCGCTCGCTCCCTCTTCGCGCGCGCCCAGCGCCCACACCCCCTTCCTCTCCTTGTTGCGTTGTTATTGTGTTGTGTGGTTGTCGCTGCTGCCCTCACTCGCCCGGCCTCACACCCACACTCGCTCGCTCTCTCTCTTCGTCCGCGCGCCTAGAGCCCTGCTGCCTTGTCTCGCGCGCACCTAGCGTGCCCTGCTGCCTTGTCCCGCGCGCCGACCGTGCTCGTCGCCCCTCTCTCCCGCGCGCGCACACACGGACGTGTGTGTGTGTGTGTGTGTGTGTGTGTGTGTTCGTATTCGATTTCTTTTTCGCCCAATCACATTAATTCATGGTTGTTCCGTGCTATAGGCCGGATTGGTATAATTCTCTTCTTCCTTACCTATTCTATTTAAATTCTGTATTTTAAATTATTATATTAATATTGTTTTGAGTAATTAAAATGCTGGAAACCGGTTATGAATACCGTGGTTTGAGGATTTGTGTGTTGTGATTCAATAGGTTTGTTTTAATTATTAAATGATACATTTTCAGATTTGTTTATTTAATAAAGCATGGATTTTTATGATATTAAACTAGTGTTATTGGGATTTTCAAGTTGGGGTTTTAACCTAGACCTAATGAGTCAATTGATTAGCATAATTAGGTTATGATTTTAATTATGATAATCAATTATATTTTCAGATTTGAATAAAGGTTTAAAGTGTTGATTTTTATTGATTTTAAATGCGGAAAAAGTATGTTTTTGTACTAGGGATTGATTTTGCAAATTGAGACGACTTTATTATTGAAAAACGATTGAATTCTAAAGTCTAAAGGAAGTTTTAATTTTTATAAAGTTGCTGGAAATTTAATGAACATGGAAATAATTTAAGTTTCATTATTTTGATGATAGGAGGTGATTTCTAGTTGAGTGCTCGTTATTGCAAAGTGGCCCCTACGCTTAGGTATTCAAGGTACGTACAAGTCTAGGGCGACCACACCTTTTTGCCAATGACATTACATGATTGTTGATGATGTGAATTACATTATGTGGAATCATGTTTATTTTGATGAACGAGCATGTGATTTGTGATGTTGGATTAATTGTTGAACAAGCATGTTGAAATTATTATGAGTATGGATTTCATTGAAAATCATGTTGTTCAATATTTATGCATGTATGGTTCAATTCACATGCAAGGGATGTCTAGCATACTTTGAGCCATTTGTCTGTACCTCGTCGTACTATTTATTTTACCACATGTGAAGGGTTAGCTCACGTAAGCTACTGCACATGTAGGGTTCAGTTGGGAATATTATGTATGAAATGAATTAGGATTTTTCGTGCAAGGGCACAACCCTCATGTTAATATGCATGATGGAGTCTCACTTTGGTGAGGAGGAACATGGTAGTAATATGACAGGTGTCTTGCTTGGTTGATCACAAGTCTTAAAGCATTAAAATAAGATTGTTTTGGTTGTCGTTTATTAATTGTATGTGTGTACGTTGTCGAGTCTTGAGTTCGCCTTTAATAAAATATTATTAAACGGAAAGTGCAACCGGAACAAGCTTCAAAACTCTTGGAACGTATATACCTTGAGTATGAACAATGGGGGGAGTCTTGCCGGAAAGCTCGTACTCCTACTAATGATACAAGACGTTGTTTCATTTATATTATGCGCAGGAATTCCGTCGGTATGGCCCGACACTCGGTATGGCCCGATTTTATTATTTATATATTTGGTGTATGGTTGGCTCCCATCACCTTTTCCCTTTACGGATTATTATTTTGGTCCGTTCGAAGCTTATTCTAATTAAATTGTGAGTCAAGAGTCGAGTCAAGTGTCGAGTCTTGTATTCATGATTGGCTGTTAATCATTATATGGCTTTTGCATGTTGATTAGTACTTAGTGAGTGATGCATGTTTTAGTTTCTTTCACTCTATGCTTGTAAGTACTCAGCTTTTGCTGACTACGTGCTTTGTGTGTTTCTGGTCATGGCCTTTGCCTTAATGACCCTATGATGATCCATCATTTGCACTTGCATTGTTGGGGAGTAGAATAATATAGCAGGTTGGTAGATCAAGTACGATCGAAATCATGTGGCTTGGGATGATTGAGAGAGTTGCATGTTTTCGTTCTTTGAAACTGTTTTATTTAATATTTTAATTATGTTTGAAATGTTTGAATTATTTATATTTTGGGTTTTGGGCCATTATGGTTCCAAATTGTAGGAGGCCTCGATATTTCATTTATTATGTTTTTAAAGGTTAGTTGACATTTATTTCCGCTGCGTAATTCTGGTAATAGCCTTAGCCGTTATCACGGTGGCGGTAATACTTTAGTAATTCTTTTATTTTAAGTTGGAAAATGGGTTTATAAAAGCAAGGAATTATTAGGGTGTTACAAAGTGGTATTTGCAGAGCTATAGTTTGAGAGCTGCTTTGCATTAATTAATAGTGCAAAGTGGTAAATCCTTAAACTACGATTGCGGAACTTTAGGATTTTCGAAAATTATTTTCCTAAAGTCAAAATGTATTATTTTGAGTATTCAATATTTTAAAGGTCAAATATCAATTATTTTCGGTCGTTTGAAATAAGTTGAAAAGTTTGGATTATTATTTAATTTAATTAATTTTTCCGATTTTTTTTTTTATTTATTCGAAAATTTCAAATTAAATTCGAATTTATTTTATTAATTTCGGAAATTCTTTTATTTAATTATCCGAATTTTTTTAATTATATTTATTTATTTAATATTATTCGAATATTTTTTTTTCTTTTTTTCTTTTTTTTCGAATTTATATTTTAAATTTTTTTCGGATTTCTTTTTATTTTTAATTATCTGAAAATTATTCATTTATTTATTTAATTAATCGATAATTTTTATTAATTTTTGATTTTAATTTAAATAATTTCAACTAAGTTAGGAGTTATTTCTTAATTAATTTCGAAAATTAATATTATTTTCAAGTGAGAAATGGGTAGATTAAGAAAGGGCATATTAGTTTAAGTATGCATTTTATGTGATTATGTGGATTATTAATTGCCATGTATATGTTCTAACCATGTTTTATCTTGCTTTATGTGATTAATTGCATCATATTTCATGTTGAGCATATATTTGTGCATTGAAATTGTTTGGCTCCACGAACTATTTATTGTATCCTTTTTGGGGTTGCAATTTTTATGGAAACGCGTTAGTAAGACTTTTGAGTTGTGAATTTTCAGGAATTAAGGATGCTACCTTCTAAGTTCACCAGTTTAGGATACTTAGAGAAGATGGATAATGAGACTCCTCGCACGTATGTTCGAAAGATCGTGTTTGCTTGTGACTATTTGGCTTCGACCAAGAATATGCCCCACCTTAGACACAAAGATCTGATGGCTAGTATGATTATACATTGCTTACCCCATAAGAACCCCTACATAGACCTCAAGAATCGGTTTAGTGACATGCATTATAGTGATGGTACCCCTAATAGGTACAAATATGGGACTAGTGATGGTAGGTGGAAGTATGATGTTGAGGTTCTTGCTACTATCCTAGAGGTTGCGGAAATTAGCTATGAGGATGGAAAGTATTCTGCGGGTCTAGGTATGGGCTATGGAGGAATAGAAAGTGATGGTGAGGATGATATGATCCATGATGAGCAAGCTAGTGATGTTGAGGAGGATAGTGATGATGATGTGGTAGAGATTGAGAATCCTAACCCTATAGTTCCTGAACCAACCATTGAGATATTCAGTGGATCTGAAGATGAGCTTGAAGAGAATAATGTGGTTGATACTGAGCTACAGCATAATAATGAGGCTATGGATGAAGACTCGGATCCGGAAGAAGACTTGGATGATCCTAATGATCAAGACTTTACTCCAGAGAAATACAAGGAAAGAAATGATCATCGTGATGACGTTAGTCTCTAGAGAAATGTAATCCTTAGTTTATATTATTTTTTTTCTTTTCGTTGAAGTAATAAAGTGGCAAAGCTACTATTTATGGTTATGGTTATTATAGTTGGAGAATAAATGTTATGGCATTAGTGGATGTAAGACTTATTCATTGGAGTTTTAATAAAAGAATAGAATTTCCTTTTTTTTCGTTATCCTTTAAGTTTAATTCTCGATTCTAAGTCGTGTGGGTATCGCAAAGGGATTATTTGTTATTTCTTCAATGAAATATTATGTGCAAGGTGGTTTAGTAGCAACCATCTAAATTTACTTGCATCGGATAGTGGGGTGAGAAGGCCCGAAAGTGGCGCCAACTCTTCCCCCTAGGTGGCGCCTAAGTGTGTTCTTGTTGTGAGTAGGTTCGTTGTAGAACCAGTACCTTAGTAATATCGTGTCCAACCAATATTAAAGTTAGCCTTTTTATTTATCCAGGAGAAGGGATATGGCTAACCAAGAGATTTCTGAAGTGGTTAGACAACTAGCTGAGGTAGTTTGAGACCTAGCTCAAACCAGAGCCAACCCAGTGCATGATCCGGCTGGGGAAATGTTTAAGAAAATAGCTCAAAGCAAGCCTCCACTCTATAGCGGAGAGATTGAACCAAGTGTGTTGGAGAACTGGTTGAGAGAGTTTTATAAACTCATTGTAGCTGTGAATTGCCCCGAAAACCATAGGGTGAATAGTGCTGTGTACTACCTGAGAGGTGAAGCTGATTTGTGGTGGCAACGATGTGAAAATACCCTTAGAGCCACACCTAACTTTGGATGGGAAGCATTCAAAACTGCACTAAGGAACAAGTTTTACCCACCCTACCTAAAGAAGCAAAAGGCGCAGGAGTTCATTGAACTCAAAATGGGAAATCTGTCTGTGATGGAATACTATTCTAAGTTTATAGAACTGTCTAGGTTTGCACCCGAAGTGGTGGCAACGGAAGAGCTCAGGGCTCAAAGATTCGAGAATGGTTTGACCATGGACTTACAGCTGTTGTTGTCTGGAGAGACCTTTACCTCATTAGACACCCTGTACGGAAAAGCTGCTCACCTGTATGGGTTACAGCAAAGGAAGAATGGTAGTGCTGAAAAGAGAAAGGATGGTGGAAACTCAAATCAAGGAAATAACCATCAGAATCAGGGGAATTTTAAGAAGCACAAAGGAAATAGGAATTTCCAGTTTAGGGCTAACAATGGTGGTAATCGCAACAACCAAGGTGGTGGAAATCAGCCTGGAAGGAATGGAGTACGGACCTACGAATGTAGGCGTTGTAACATGAATCACCCTGGAAAGGATTGTGATGGGAACTTGGTGACTTGTAGATTCTGTCAGAAGTTCGGCCATAGGGAGTATGAATGCTATTCTAAGAATGGAAAGCCTAACCAAGGTAACCACCAAGGCAATGACCGGAATAATCAGAACCGGAACGGGGAAAATGGAGGTGGAAATCAAAGGAACTACCAAAGTGGTAACAATGGCAATAGCAATGGCAATCACCAGAACCATGGAAAGCCTGGAGGGAACCAACAGCAAAATGGGAATCGAAACAACAATGGGAACACCAATGGAGGTGGCTATAACAAGGGAGTTGCCCAAGGAAAGTTGAATGTGATATCTAGGCAAGAAGCGGAGACTTCCTCTGACGTCATAGCGGGTACTTTTTCTATGAATTCCGTTTCAGTTAAAGTTCTATTTGATTCTGGTGCGACTTATTCTTTTATATCAGTAGATGCTTTGGGGAAATTAGGGTTGAAAGAGCCTGAATCGATTGAAGTACCTATAGTCATACCTACTGGTAGTATAGTGAAGTGTACCAAAATCCATAGAGATGTGCCTATGACCATAGCCAAGACCGTATTCTTATCTAACCTAATCGAGTTCGAGTTAGGAGAGCTAGATGTAATTCTAGGGATGGATTGGTTGGCCAAGTTCAGAGCCAAAATAGATTTTGAGAAGCAGAAGGTTCACTTGAGGTCTAGCCTAGGCAAAGTGGTGTCATATCGTCGTTTTGGTAAACCTAAGAACATAGGAATCATCACGGCAATGGAACTCGTGAAGCTAGTCAGTAAAGGGAACCCAGCTTTCTTATGTAATGTAAGGAACTTAGAGCATGTGATCAAGGATCAGCCTGAGGATATTGCAGTAGTCAATGAATTCCTTGATGTATTTCCAGAAGAGATCGCGGGAATGCCTCCCAATCGACCTATTGACTTCACCATAAATTTAGTGCCTGGAACCGCCCCTATTTCAAAAGCACCTTATCGAATGGCTCCAGCAGAAATGAATGAATTAAAAAGCCAACTAGAGGATCTATTGGAGAAAGGTTATATTAGGCCAAGTGCATCGCCTTGGGGAGCACCAGTGTTGTTTGTGAAGAAAAGGGATGGCAGTATGAGGCTTTGTATAGACTACAGGGAGCTCAATAAGGTCACAATCAAGAACAAATATCCATTACCTAGGATAGAAGACCTATTTGACCAACTAAAAGGAGCAGGAATCTTTTCAAAGATCGATTTGCGTTCGGGTTATCATCAATTGAGAATCGCTGACCATGACATACCAAAGACCGCATTCAGAACTAGATACGGACATTATGAGTTCACTGTTATGCCTTTTGGGTTAACCAATGCCCCTGCAATATTTATGGACTTAATTAACCGTGTATTCCATGCCTATTTGGACAAGTTTGTAGTGGTTTTCATAGATGACATCCTAGTGTATTCAAAGAGTGAAGAAGATCACGCGGAAGACTTGAGATCGGTGTTGAGTACCTTGAGAGATAACCAGTTGTATGCCAAATTCTCAAAGTGTGAGTTTTGGTTAGAAAGAGTTGCATTTTTGGGACATTTTGTGTCAAAAGAAGGAGTGGCAGTGAATGGCCTACGCCCAAGAGTGTGACTGACATTCGTAGTTTTCTGGGATTAGCTGGCTACTATAGACGATTTGTTCAAGACTTCTCTAGGATAGCCAAGCCCATGACTACCTTGATGAAGAAGGAAACCAAGTTTGAATGGAGTGACCAGTGTGAGGAAGCATTCCAAGCCTTAAAGACGCGATTGACAACCGCGCCAGTGTTAACCTTACCAGATGAGAGTGGTGCATACGATGTGTATAGTGATGCCTCTAAGAATGGTTTGGGGTGTGTATTGATGCAAAACGGGAAAGTTATTGCGTATGCGTCAAGGAAATTGAAGCCATATGAATCCAATTACCCTACCCATGATTTAGAACTAGCGGCTAAGTATTTGCATTGAAGATATGGAGACACTACCTGTACGGTGTGAAGTGTAGGATATTTACAGACCACAAGAGTTTGAAGTACATCTTCACACAGAAGGATCTGAATATACGCCAACGAAGGTGGTTGGAGTTAATTAAGGACTATGATTTGGACATCCAGTACCGTGAGGGAAAAGCCAATGTAGTTGCGGATGCCTTGAGTAGGAAATCAAGTCATAGTGTTAATGAGGTAGTAGTTGCTAACGAGCTGTGTAAGGACATGCAGCGTTTGAACCTTGAAATAGTAAGTGGTAAAAGCCTTGTGGGAATAATGAATGCCTTAACCATCCAACCGTCAATATTTGATGAGATTAGGGAGAATCAAGCTGGTGATGTGAAGTTGGAGCGAATCAAGGAAAAGATTTCGCAAGGTAAGGAGGTAGATTTCCGAATCCATGATGATGGAAGCTTGAGGTACAAAGGCAGGTAGTGCGTGCCTCAAAAGTGTGGAGAACTGAAAGAGAGATTGATGAAAGAAGGGCATAATACGCCATATTCTGTGCACCCAGGGGGTGACAAGTTGTATAAGGACTTGAAGAAGGTCTATTGGTGGCCAAGGATGAAGAACGAAGTGGCTGAATTTGTGGCTAGATGTTTGACTTGTCAGAAGGTTAAAATTGAGCATAGGAGACCTCAAGGGAAGGTCCAACCTTTAGAGATTCCAAGCTGGAAATGGGACTGTATTTCTATGGACTTTGTCACTTGTTTACATAAGCCAAAGACATAGGTTGACCAAGTCAGCAGTGTTTATACCAATGAAGGAAACCTGGAAAATGGAACAACTTGCTAAAGCCTACATTAAGAATGTTGTGAGGTTACATGGAGTTCCTAAGGATATCGTATCAGATAGAGATTAAAGGTTTCTTTCGAATTTCTGGAAAAGTGTGCAGAAGAGCTTTGGTACGACATTGAAAATGAGTACAGCCTTCCACCCAGCCACGGATGGCCAAACTGAAAGAACTATCCAAACCCTGGAGGACATGCTTCGGGCATGCGTTATTGATTTCCAAGGAAGTTGGGAAGATAGCCTAGATTTGATTGAGTTTTCCTATAACAATAGCTATCATGCTAGCATTGGAATGGCACCATTTGAGGCTTTGTATGGACGAAAGTGTAGAAGTCCACTTTGTTGGAACGATATTAGTGAAACCGTAGTGGTGGGACCTCAAATGATAGAGGACACCATGAACCAAATCCGAACCATCCAATCAAAGATTCAAGCGGCGCAGGATCGCCAAAAGAGTTATGCAGACTTGAAACGTAGGGATGAAGAGTTCAACATAGGTGATAAAGAGTTGCTCAAAGTGTCACCAATGAAAGGTGTCATGAGATTTGGGAAGAAAGGGAAGTTAAGCCCTAAGTACATAGGCCCATATGAGATCTTAGAAAGAATCGAAAAGGTAGCTTATAGACTAGCCTTGCCTATGGACTTGCATAGAGTGCATAATGTGTTCCACATATCTCAGTTAAGGAAATATATCCTGGATAAATCGCATGTGTTGCAACCGGAGACCATAGAATTAGACCAAAGTCTAACCTTTGAGCAAAGTGCGTAGTACGCTTACTAAAGATGTGAAAATTGTCAAAGTGTTGTGGTCTAATCAAGAATCTGAGGAAGCCACTTGGGAAGCGGAGGACGAAATGAGAAAGAAATATCCCGAGTTTTTTCCCGAGGTTAGTTGAGTTACGGGGTCGTAACTCGTGTCTTTTAAGGGGGGTAGAGTGCGGTAGAATTTCGCGCTTTTTACCTTGTTTTCCCCTATTTTATGTTTAATTTAGTGCTTTCTGTTAAATTTGCACTTATTATTGTCCTGTTTAATCATGTAAAGAGTACAACAACTTAAAACTTTTGTAAATGAACGTATTGAAAGTCTCAGAAAGTCTCAAGTTTTGAGTTGAATTTTGATTTCCGAACCCAAGTTTCGGGACGAAACTTCTTTTAAGGAGGGTAGACTGTAATACCTCGTATTTTTATAATATTTATAAATATATTTTATTATATTTATAAAGCATTTTACGATTTATTAACATTTAAATAATATTTAAATGTATTTATTTAATGTATTTTGATTAATTAGAATATTTATTATTTTAATTAATTACGAAACGAATTTAATTCTTGAGTCGGGAAATTAAATGAGTTGCAAATGATTTTATGTGCTTCGGGTTTTAAATAAAAAGTCCAATTCGTTTTATTAAACGAGCTCAATCAAAAGAGTTTAAATTAAATCCTAAGCTAGCCCAATCATTTATTTCCTAAGCCCAACTCAAATTCCTAAGCCTAGCCCATCAAGGGATTAGGGAGCCTATAAATAGGACTCCCCCATCATTAAATGAGCCCCTAAAATTCATAAACCCTCTTTTGTTTTTCTTGCCCCTCACTCCATCTCTCCTCTCCTCTCTTTGCTCGGCACCGCACGCCTCACAGCAGTGCTCGTGCCCTCGCGTGCTCGGCCTCACGCCAGCACGCTGCCTTGTGCCTTCGAGTGTGTCGCGCCCCGCGCTGCACTCCCTCTCGCCCTCGCTCGCTCCCTCTTCGCGCGCGCCCAGCGCCCACACCCCCTTCCTCTCCTTGCTACGTTGTTGTTGTGTTGTGTGGCTGTCGCTGCTGCCCTCACTCGCCCAGCCTCACACCCACACTCGCTCGCTCTCTCTCTTCGTCCGCGCTCCTAGCGCCCTGCTGCCTTGTCCCGCGCGCACCTAGCGTGCCCTGCTGCCTTGTCCCGCGCGCCAGCCGTGCTCATCGCCCATCTCTCCCGCGCGCGCACACACCGACGTGTGTGTGTGTGTGTGTGTGTGTGTGTGTGTGTGTGTGTGTGTGTGTGTGTGTGTGTGTGTGTGTGTTCGTATTCGATTTGTTTTTCGCCCAATCACATTAATTCGTGGTTGTTCCGTGCTATAGGCCGGATTGGTATAATTCTCTTCTTCCTTACCTATTCTATTTAAATTCCGTATTTTAAATTATTATATAAATATTGTTTTGAGTAATTAAAATGCTGGGAACCGGTTATGAATACCGTGGTTTGAGGATTTGTGTGTTGTGATTCATTAGGTTTGTTTTAATTATTAAAGGATGAATTTTCAGATTTGTTTATTTAATAAAGCATGGATTTTTATGATATTAAACTAGTGTTATTGGGATTTTCAAGTTGGGGTTTTAACCTAGACCTAATGAGTCAATTGATTAGCATAATTAGGTGATGATTTTAATTATGATAATCAATTATATTTTCAGATTTGAATAAAGGTTTAAAGTGTTGATTTTTATTGATTTTAAATGCGGAAAAAGTATGTTTTTGTACTAGGGATTGATTTTGCAAATTGAGACGACTTTATTATTGAAAAACGATTGAATTCTAAAGTCTAACGGAAGTTTTATTTTTTTATAAAGTTGCTGGAAATTTAATGAACATGGAAATAATTTAAGTTTCATTATTTTGATGATAGGAGGTGATTTCTAGTTGAGTGCTCGTTATTGCAAAGTGGCCCCTACGCTGAGGTATTCAAGGTACGTACAAGTCTAGGGCGACCACACCTTTTTGTCAATGACATTACATGATTGTTGATGATGTGAATTACATTATGTGGAATCATGTTTATTTTGATGAACGAGCATGTGATTTGTGATGTTGGATTCGTTGGATTAATTGTTGAACAAGCGTGTTGAAATTATTATGAGTATGGATTTCATTGTCAATCATGTTGTTCAATATTTATGCATGTATGGTTCAATTCACATGCAAGGGATGGATTATTTATTTGTATGCTATTGTACGGGATGTCTAGCATACTTTGAGCCATTTATCTGTACCTCGTCGTACTATTTATTTTACCACATGTGAAGGGTTAGCTCACGTAAGCCACAGCACATGTAGGGTTCAGTTGGGAATATTATGTATGAAATGAATTAGGATTTGTCGTGCAAGGGCACAACCCTCATGTTAATATGCATGATGTGGAGTCTTACTTTGGTGAGGAGGAACATGGTAGTAATATCACAAGTGTCTTGCTTGGTTGATCACAAGTCTTAAAGCATTAAAATAAGAGTGTTTTGGTTGTCGTTTATTAATTGTATGTGTGTGCGTTGTCGAGTCTTGAGTTCGCCTTTAATAAAATATTAATAAACGTAAAGTGCAACCGGAACAAGCTTCAAAACTCTTGGAACGTATATACCTTGAGTATGAACAATGGGGGGGAGTCTTGCCGGAAAGCTCGTACTCCTACTAATGATACAAGACATTGTTTCATTTATATTATGCGCAGGAATTCCGTCGGTATGGCCCGACACTTGGTATGGCCCGATTTTATTATTTATATATTTGGTGTATGGTTGGCTCCAATCACCTTTTCCCTTTGTGGATTATTCTTTTGGCCCGTTCGAAGCTTATTCTAATTAAATTGTGAGTCAAGAGTCCAGTCAAGTGTCGAGTCTTGTATTCATGATTGGCTGTTAATCATTATATGGCTTTTGCATGTTGATGTACTTAGTGAGTGATGCATGTTATAGTTTCTTTCACTCTATGCTTGTAAGTACTCAGCTTTTGCTGACTACGTGCTTTGTGTGTTTCTGGTCATGGCCTTTGCCTTAATGACCCTATGATGATCCATCATTTGCACTTGCATTGTTGGGGAGTAGAATAATATAGCAGGTTGGTAGATCAAGTACGATCGAAATCATGTGGCTTGGGATGATTGAGAGAGTTGCATGTTTTCGTTCTTTGAAACTATTTTATTTAATATTTTAATTATGTTTCAAATGTTTGAATTATTTATATTTTGGATTTTGGGCCATTATGGTTCCAAATTGTAGGAGGCTTCGATATTTCATTTATTATGTTTTTAAAGGTTAGTTGACATTTATTTCCGCTGCGTAATTCTGGTAATAGCCTTAGCCGTTATCACGGTGGCGGTAATACTTTAGTAATTCCTTTATTTTAAGTTGGAAAATGGTTTTATAAAAGCAAGGAATTATTAGGGTGTTACAAATATGATTGAGATTGAAAACTTGAAAAAGTTGTTGGCAAGTGAGTTTGATATGAAAGATCTTGGTGAAGCCAAGAAGATTCTTGGTATGGAGATTATTCGTGATAGGAATGCGGGTGTTTTGTATCTTAGTCAAAAGAGATACATTGAGAAGGTGCTTGAGCGCTTCTCCATGGTGCATGCAAAAACCGTTTCCACTCCATTGAGTTCTCACTTTAAGATCTCAAAGGAGCTTAGTCCTCAATCCAAGGAAGAAGAAAAGTCCATGACTCACATTCTATACACTAGTGCGGTTGGAAGTGTGATGTATGCCATGGTGTGTTCAAGAACGGATATAGCTCATGCTTTGAGTATGGTTAGTCGGTATATGTCAAGACCGAGAAAGGTCCATTGGGAAGCCGTGAAGTGGAAAATGATTTTATAAAAGCAAGGAATTATTAGGGTGTTACAACTTTAGACGGAGCTCTATTTATGGTGAGTGCGGCTGTATTTAGTGCATGTCCCCAAAATTCTATTGGAAGTTTGGCCTGGCCCATCATTGATCTAACCATGTCTAGCAAGGTTCTGTTTCTCCGTTCCGACACACCGTTCCATTGTGGTGTTCCAGGAGGAGTCAATTCTGATAGAATTCCACATCCTTTCAGATGGTCATCAAATTCATAGCTCAGATATTCACCGCCTCTATCAGACCGCAATGCCTTAATCTTCTTGCCTAATTGATTCCCTACTTCACTCTGAAATTCCTTGAATTTGTCAAAGGATTCAGACTTATGCTTCATTAGGTAGACATAACCATATCTACTGAAGTCATCAGTGAAAATGATAAAGTAGCTGAAACCACCCCTAGCATTTGTACTCATTGGTCCACATACATCTGTATGGATTAAACCCAATAGTTCAGTTGCTTTTTCTCCAACTTTAAAGAAAGGTTGCTTTGTCATTTTGCCAAGTAAACATGATTCGCACTTACCATAATCCTCTAAGTCAAATGGTTCTAGAATTCCTTCCTTTTGAAGTCTTTCCATGCGTTTCAAGTTAATATGGCCTAATCGACAATGCCACAGAGATCTGAATCATCCTTTTTGGCCTTTTTGGTATTTATGTTATAAACTTGTTCGTCGTGATCTAATAAATAAAGTCCATTGACTAATCTAGCAGATCAATAAAACATCTCTTTAAAATAAAACGAACAACTATTGTCTTTTATTAAAAAGGAAAATTCCTTAGCATCTAAGCAAGAAACAGAAATGATGTTTTTAGTAAGACTTGGAACATGGAAACACTCTTCCAGTTCCAAAACTAGCCCAGAGGGCAACGACAAATAATAAGTTCCTATAGCTAATGCAGCAATCGGTGCTCCATTTCCCACTCGTAGGTCGACTTCACCCTTGCTTAACTTTCTACTTCTTCTTAATCCCTATGAATTGGAACATAAGTGTGAGCCACAACCTGTATCTAATACCCAAGAAGTTGAATTAGCAAGTATACAATCTATAACGGAAATACCTGAAGATGGAACGACTGTTCCGTTCTTCTTATCTTCCTTTAGCTTCAAGCAATCTCTCTTCCAATGCCCCTTCTTCTTGCAATAGAAGCATCCGGATTCAGAAGTGGGTTGACTGACCTTCCTCTTTTCGGACTTGGCGCCAGTTTGCTTAGTTGGGCTGGCCTTTTTGCCACCTTTCTTAGCATTCCTCTTCTGTCCAGATTTCTTGAACTTGCCCCCACGCACCATAAGCACATCTTGCTTATCACTTTTGAGCGTCTTTTCAGCGGTCTTCAGCATACCGTGAAGCTCAGTGAGCGTTTTGTCCAGACTATTCATACTGTAGTTCAGCTTGAACTGATCATACCCGTTATGAAGAGAATGGAGGATGGTGTCTACAGCCATTTCTTGAGAGAATTGCTGATCCAGCCGACTCATATTCTCAATGAGTCGAATCATTTTGTGAACATGTGGACTTACAGGCTCGCCCTTCTTAAGCTTGGTCTCAAGAATTTGCCTACGAGTCTCGAATCTTTCGACCCGAGCCAGATCTTGGAACATGTTCTTTAACTCACTGATGATCGTGAAAGCATCTGAGTTGATGAACGTTTTCTGTAGATCTGCACTCATGGTTGCAAGCATTAGACATTTCACATCCTTGTTGGCATCAATCCAACGATTGAGGGCTGCCTGAGTGACCCCTTCGCCTGCGGCTTCGGGCATCGCCTCTTCCAGGACATACTCCTTTTCTTCCTGCATAAGAACTATTTGCAAGTTCCTTTGCTAGTCAAGGAAGTTTTTCCAGTTCAACTTCTCCTTTTCGAGAATTGATCGAATGTTGAATGAATTGTTGTTTGCCATAATTAAAACTACAATTGAAAAAGAATAAACAAATAAATAATCATTCACAGTTTTTCATAATAAACTTAAATTCTAGCATACATGCATAATTCAATGTTCATTAAGCATTTTATTCAAGTTATGTGTTCCGGCAGGTGTGAATAAAATGATTCCAAGATCCCAAAATCCATTGAAGAATTAAGCACATTATGTATTTAGACTCAATTCTAAAATCTTTTAGGTAAGCAAAAGCCTTTTGCTAATAATCTAGAAACTACTTTTGGTTGATAGGTACGTCTAAGAACTTATTAGGTAAACCTATCGATTTTGCCACGACATAAAAGGACTCCTTACTTATATCGTTGAGTTTCACCAAAACTAATATGTACTCACATTTATTTGTGTACCTTACCCCTTTAGTATCGATAAGTAACACCTCGCTATGGCGGAAAACTATTACTAAGATCGATGTAAAGGATATCCAAGTAAGTGTTATTTTGGCATGGCACCTTTTAACTCAATTTTTAAGTTTGGAACTCAAGGTTCTTACTATGTTGGTTAGATTTTAAGTGAACTAAAATCCTTAATCATGCAACATAATCCAGCTTCGATCTCATGCCTATTTAAGACAAATTTAAAAGCAATAAATAACTTAAAGCATGCATAAGATAAATGTGATCTAGTATGGCCCGACTTCATCTTGAAGCTTCAATTTCAAAGTCCGTCTTGAAAATGGATTGGAAACTTCGTCTTGAATTTCACCGTGGGAGGCGCCATTTTCTTCAAATAGGATAAGCTATAATTAAACTAATTACAACTATTTGATGGTACGCAGACCATATTTGAATTGAAAAACAAATTTGTTGCTTTAGACCAATTACATTCAAATTAATGGTTCACAGACCATATTTACCATCCTATTTGGGCCATACTAGTCACTTCATAACCTGCAAAACAGTACATATAGAATATATACCATTGACCCATTCATTATCATGAATGGCCCACGTAATTGGTTAGTGAAAACACATTGTATGCATCAGATAAATATTTGCAGCAATTAATTAAGGGCACCAATAATCTACCAATTATTCAGTCCTTATTAATTCTAATCAAGTTGTTTAACCTTAAAGGATTTGTAGACCTAATCAAGAGTTTATGACTAAAGGCTCCCACTTAAACCAATAACTTTATATGCTTTACTAATTTTAAACATAAAAATGTATTTCTAGTCTAACCGGAAATATACAAGTTTAATTAAAATTTAAAGCTCATATAAAATTATAATCGAATCCATTGATTTAATTTATTTCAGTTGAATTAAACGAATTTAAATTAATTCAAGGTTTAATTTTAGTAAAGTAATTAGTATAAATTAAAATTTATAAAAATTATAATAATCAAAATTAAATCCCGAGAACATAATTTAAATTATTAATTTTAACGTTAATTAAAATTATTTCCGAACTGAAAAATTCAAATTAAAATTAAAACGAACCAATCGGGTCAAGACAAGGCCATGGGCTTGCGCCCATACCTTGTCAAGTTCAACAAGCAACAAACCCCTTGTCACTCGATTGATCGTACCGCAAAGCCCAAGCAACAACGCACCAATGCGTCAGGCCCAGCGAGCCACGCTTGCGCGCAGCCCACTCGCCCATCGCCTTGGCGCGCTGCTGGGCAACGCTTGCTGGATAGGCCAGCCAACGCTGCCCGCGTGCACGTTGTTCTGCGCTTGTTGTTGCCTTGGCTACTGCCTTGGCGTGCTTGCCTCGCTCGCTGCACTTGCTTGCCCATCGCCCCATGCGCGTAGCACACAGCCCCTAGGCAGCCATTGCCTTGTGCATGCCACGCTCGTTGCTCGCTGCATTCGTACCGCATGGGCGACGAGCTCCCTTGCTCGTCGTCGCATGCCCGCATTATACAACACCCCTTAAGGGTAACACGTAGCGTCCTTTGCTTTGTGCGTGCAACTTTTATGAGCGAATTATATAAAAATTTAAAAAATTTAATTTAAAATTAACGACAAATTAATAAATCATATCAATTTCATAATTTTAGGGCAAAAAATCGAAAATTTATTAATCAATCTAGATGTGAGGGGGTCGAAAAAGCACAAGGCTAATGCGTGACCTCGTCCCTCGTGGGTGTGACGATTCTTTTTATTCAATCAAGTGTAATTGGATTTCCTGTGAGTATACACCCAATTGACTAGTAATATAGGAGTCGCCATTCAGTTTTTAACAACAATGAGAAAAACTGACAAAACCCGGTTATTGTGACATAAAGGGAGTGCAATTATGTTTGACCACGACGGCCGTAGGTTCCCTTGTGATCCCTGGTGTGGGGATCTCTCAACATACAGCCGCAAGGTAGAGATTGAGGGTTCGGGGGACTGTAACTACCGAGAGGAGTATTCGCTCTTCGATAACTCCAGAGGCAGGATATCCTTACTAGCTCAGCATAAATAATTGAAGGGACATGCGTCAACTATTAAACTAATCTGAGTTGATTTTAGCAATATGCAACATATAATACTAGATCGATCGCCATTATCTGATTTAGATTGCATTAAGGGACCTAGCGTGATAATCCAATTTCCCAAAAATATTATATTTGTTAGGCGTGGTAGAACAATCAGATTTAGTTAGTTTAACAGTTCATAAAAAGGGCGAGGAAAGCAATTAAATCATCGAAAAGGGACACATTACGACGCACCCTTGAGAGGTGCGTCACGGTTCTCAGAAAACTAACCACTTTAACTTTGCTATTTCTCCTTTTTATTTAACGAATCCCAAATTATGAGACAGGATACGTTCTGTTCGATTTACGGATCGATTGCGACAGAACGCGTGAACAATTTCGCAGCGTGAGGCTTAGGCTAAGGGGTGGAGTCAATACTCAGAATATGAATTGTGTGTTTTGTGGAAAGATAGAATTATAGAACTCTAATCCTCGAGGAATTAGGAAAAAACACGTCCCAGGTATTTTCAGCGCCCAGCTCTAGGCGTCAAAGATTTTGGCGCCCAGCTCTGGGAGTTGAAAATAGGACCCATGCAATTTCAGCGCCCAGGGCTTGGCGTTGAAATTGATGTTTGGGCTGTTTTCTTAGTCAGATTCGGATTCCTGAAATCCGTAGTGTTTGAGACTTAATCGAGTCTTTTAGTTCGTATCAATTTCATGACGGAATGCGTCTGGGCCCGTTACGAACTCTAGGCTCGTTAGGATTTTAATTAATACGTAACTCTTATTTCTGAATCATATTAGGAATAGGATTCTCGCAGTTTTCTATCTCATTTAGGATTTATGTTGGAGTGCAACACCTAATTCTGACAGGTTTCTATCTTTTATGACTTGCCACTTTTAGAAGCTACCCTTTACGGTAGTTAATATTTTTAGCAGGTTTCCATAAATAGCAGGTTTCTATAAATAGCAGGTTTCGGGTGAAATGAAAAGGGGAATTGAGATTCGTTATTTTATAGGAGATGCGTTGTCAAGTGGAGATTTATGTTTTCATCATCGAACCTTCCCTTTCGGGAATGGGGACAAAAGTAGGTGTCTACAGTTAGCCCCCACTTTGACTGAGTCTTGGAGTAAGACGATGGTCAAAGTATTAGACGGAGTGCGTCACACAAGCCATGGTGACCTATTTTTGCGAGAGTCTCACGAGCCCCCGAGTGATAACATTTGACTTAAGGGTCATCACTTGAAGTGTCGACATATCCCTCACGTGTCATTGGGATATGTCAACGGATAGTATAGAAACTTCCTCACTTTGTCATTGGAAGTATCTAAAGAGGCGTAGGAACTCCCTCACTTTGTCAATTGGAGTAGCTACAGATGTTTTCGAAATCAAAGCTATAAAGTGTAATTGGGCCTGGCCAAGCCCAATCACGAGGTAAAAATGTTTTTAAAGATTCTCATTTTCAGGGCTAGTTAAACGAGAAAACCCCCTTGTTTTTATGGGACGTAAAACGAAGGAAAATCCAGCACATCGCTCTTTTTTGGAAAAAACGAAAAACCAATCCTTTTAATTTTTGGAAAAGGGAAAACCAGAAAAAGTTATCGCTGCAGCGACTAAGGACCTACGCGACTTGTGACGTAGACCCCGCCGGCTAAAGATGGCGAGCCTGTCCGCTAAGGGTGGACGCCCCATCCAAAAAAGTGGACGAATCTTGTTTTTGAATATTTGAAAATAAGGACCTACGCGGCTTGTGACGTAGACCCCGCCGGCTAAAGATGGCGAACCTGTCCGCTAAGGGTGGACACCCCGACCGATAGAAGTGGACGAATATATTTTGAAATTTGTTTTGTGTTTTTTTTTTTTTTTTAAATAAGGACCTACGTAGTTTGCGCCGTAGACCCCGCCGGCTGAAGATGGCGAGCCTGTTTCATTTGTTTTTTGAAGATCCTATTTTTCGAAAACTGAGGACCTGCGCGGCTAGTGACGCAGACCCCGCCGGCTGAAGGTGGGCGAGCCCTGTCCGCTAAGGGTGGACGCCCCGCTCGCTGGAGGTGAGCGAACCTGAATTCGTCTTTTTGATTTGGGATTCGCGTGCCGCGGTCTTGCCTGATTGAGGTGGACAAGTCCCTATTTCATTTTTTTTTTCTTGTGATTTCTCTTGAGAATTTCTTTTCATTCATTCTTGCAGGAGTGAATTCTTTCGAGGGATGCTCGGATTTAGTTGCAACCTGAATGTGGGTTGACAATGTGTTTAGATGGACCATTGTCTTGTGGTCATCTTCTTTCATGGTTTTGAGCTAGTCTTTATGGCTCAATTTTGCCATTACCTGGGTCCTTGATTAGGGGACTATGTATAAGCATCAACGGCGACCTTTGTCTTGAGGTCGTAATCCGGTTTTATCTTTTGAGGTTATCCAAACACGGGACTTCGTACAGTGTAGTCTGGGAATACCGTTTTAACTTTGCACACTTTCTTTTGAAATATATATTTTCTTTCGAGCCCCCAAGCACTCGTGCTTGACGGTCATTTTTTGTCAAAGAGGTTCCTACGCATTTTGTGATGTCTTTGATCGTGTTTGGGATCGTGCTCGTATGTGCGAGCGATCTTTGTAGTGGTGTGCTACTTTGAAAAAGTCGTGAGGTGCGACTTTCGACAATTTTCAAGTCAAATGAGTATGGCAGGGCCCACTAGAAGTTAGGGCCTTTTTTTGAGCCTGGGTACATTTTCGGCGCCCAGGCCTGGGCGTTGAAATAATTCGCGCCCAGGTGGGGCGTTGAAAGTGTTGTTTGGGCTGGTCTTTTGATGACACAGTTGGCCTCTTGTTTATTCGTTTATTTCAATTGGAAGTTCTATGTATTCTCTTTTCTTTTGTTTTTTTTCTTTGTTTTTAGAACGTGATGATTTTTTTGAGAAGCTGTAGCCGATTGGTGGACTACGGTGCTTGTCGCTTTGGGGCGATTATTTTAAGGAACTATTGCTCTTAAGGCGTACAGTTATTGCGATAGTTGGGCGAGTCTATATGGCCCGAGAAACATACCTTGAGGCGTAAGACTTTGGCCGCTCTTGTTGTTGTATATTTTTCCTTTTGAACGCGTTCGTGAATGTTCGATACTTATAATGATGATATGTGTGTGCGAACGAGCGTTCATAGAATGGCCGTTGTGTGCGGTCCATTAATCAGTTTGCTTGAATCATTTTTTTGAGCAATGACTGATTTTGAATAGTTTGCTTAGAAGCTTGATAGGGTTCAGGCCCATTCATGAAGTGGGCTCAAACATCGTACCCTTTCGATTGTTCAAACATTTTCTTCGAGATTTTTTTTTTTATTTTGCTATGGTTGTTTCGTAGCTTGGAGCCCCCAAGTATGCATGTTGGGATGCTTCCTTTTGGCGTACGATTTTTGGTATGTTCTTTTGAGAAAGATGCCTTGGGGTTCCGCTCGTGTAGGTGCGAGCTATCCCTTCCGTGGTAGGTAATATTTGGCTACCTTTAATCCTTAATGTAGAAGTCGTGTGGCTTGCATTTTGAATTTGGGCGATAAGTAGTCTTTGCCTCTTACTTTTTTTTAGACTTGTACCGTGGGATGGTTGAATTTATGGTGCGACTTAAGGCTTGTGTGGCCTAACAACATGTATTAGAACATTCCTCCAGGCCTTGGGATATAATTATTATTTTTTCATTGGAGTACTTCATCACGCCTTGTTCAGGTGCTCGAACAAGTGTGGCACCTTCTGCGTGGGTTTGCACGGCTTATTACTTCGTTCGATGCGAGGATTCATAGGTGTTTCTTCCTCTTTTTTTTTATCTGGGCAAAACTTGGCTAGCAGAAAGATTCAGCGCCCAGGCTGGGGCGTTAAAGATATCGGCGCCCAGCTCTAGGCGTTGAAAATGATTCCTGAGTATATTTTGACAGTTCTTATCCTTGATTTTTTTCTTTCGCTTTTGTTTTGGAACGAGGTAGACTGTGTAACGGACGCTTGTAGGGCGAGCATTATGTGCAGTAGTTTGATCGGAGTTTTGGTGACTCGCGATTTTCAGTTACCCTTGTTAGTGGGGTGACTTTATATATTCTAAGTAGCGCTTAGAATTTGGGAGGGGTTGTAGCCATTCTAAGGTTCGTTTTACGCGATTAAAGCTTAGGATTGTGCCCCTATGATGTATGTATAGCATTAGCGTCAAGAATTTGCGATAAAATCGTCATTTGGAGTATTTTTAGAGTGTTTTTCTCAAGCCTCCAACTGTAGCTACGGAATTGGCTTGGTGCTATAATGCTTGGCATACGTTTCTATGCATTCATGATGACACGGATCATGAATAGTTTGAACCAGACTCGTTTAGTGCGAGGTATGTCCGAGTAGTGATTTTGCTACTTCTCTTGTAGATGTCATATTGTGCGACATTGCCTATGGTCAAGGTAGTCACATGTTGAAGTGTGCCTTGAATAAAAGCTAGGTGCCTTTCTTTACCCATAATCATATTTAGAAATCTTTTTGACTCATTTGCAACGTTGGGATGAACGCATACTTAGCTTAAACCAACGACACTTTATTATGTTCGAAGAAGTCTTTTGAAAATTATTTGAAATCCGAATCCTACTGTGTATAATCCGAGGTTTCCTATGTAAGTTGACTTATAGAAAGGTTCGTACAGGATTATATGAGTGAATCAAAATACTGTTACGATTTTTGGAATGCTGTCTAATGATTTGCTGGAAGCCAGGGTGCAGGCGTCAAGATATTACTTGTGCCCGTTTGGCATATGTTTTTAGCTTTTTAGGGCCATCTTTTCCAGAATTGCGGGAATATACCGTTTTCAAATTGACTTAGATTTACTTGGTGTATGTCTGCACAAAAGGTCAAGGTATACTTAGTTCTTTCCCTAGCTCTTTCATTTCAATCTTTAGCCCCAATTGTTATTATGTCTTCCCATTAATGATGCTTTCGGATTTCAATTTTAGATGCCCGTGTCATATGTCTGAGTAGAGTGACCCTTGGTTAAGTGCTAAGTCCTATTGACAATGTCTGTTTCTTTTCAAAGGGGATTCACAAGCATTTGAATTACCATGAACGGGTGCCCTGAGTTCGAAGGAACGATGGGGCAATGCCGTAGAATAATTCTCTTTATTGCAAGCTTACTGCCTTTACTACTTGTTGGCGATCATGACTGTGTCTAGTGGTGAAAGAAAGTCTTTAAGTGAGTTAGTTCGCTTTAGGGAGGGTCAAGTCGAGTTCTTTAGAGGTCATGGACGCTTGCGCTAGCCCCCACTTAATTGAGGCAAAGCGATCTTTTGAGTCTTGGCTAAGTGCTCAGGAGTGTGAGTGCTCCTTCTGGCGAGGGTACGTGCCCTTATTATTTTTCAATGTGTGCTCATTAATTTTGGCACCTTGATGACTTGGATTCTTCTTCGCGCTTTCAATTTTTCTTTCGACTTGGATTGCAAGTAATTAAATTTCAATAAGGGACTTTATTTCTGATTCTTGTTATTCTATAGGCTCTAACATTTTTGCAAATTGGTTGGACCGAATCATGGATTTCCTACTTATCCGCCTTAAATAGATTTAATTTGGAATCAGGTCTTGCGTAGTTCTTAGCCAGAAAATGGTTTCTTAGAATGCCGAATTCGATGAGTATGTTCTGAGATGGAAACATATTATTTGAAACGGTAGAATAAGTGAGGTTTATTATTATTTTAATCTGTTGCTTTGCCGTAAGCCAAAAATTTGTTTTATATACTTTTTGAGTACATGTAATTTTTGGTGGTACGTATGTCTGAATACGTGTTGTACCCCTCCAAGTGTTCGTTATTGTTCCGTGTATGTGCGGATAAAATGACGAGCACTTCTGGACAAATTTTAGCAGGCAGAGAGATTCGGCGCCCAGGCAGGGGCGCTAAAGATTTCGGCGCCCAGCTCTGGGCGCTGGAAATGACTTCTGGGCGGATCTTTTTTGGTGCACTAAATGCTTCTTTTTCTTTTTAGACTAACTTTAGAGGCGCTTTGCAAAGTTTCTTTTTTATTATTATTTTTTTTTTTACGTTAAGCGTAGAATGTACTTTTCATTTGTCTTTTTTTTTTATTTGTGACTCAAGACGGTTTGAAAGATGGGTTGAAGGAGATAGGGTAATTTGTATAGGTATTGGTCAAGCATAAGGATTACATCTGCTAGGATTCACATTTTACGGCCTCAGGCTAGTGTCACGAGTTTACATCAATCAAGGCCAATGAGTAGCATAGGGACGGCTCAAGGGTATATCAACAGGACGTATCCAAACCAGTTATATGGTCATTATGCTAATGGTGGTGTAAGAGCAGGTTTGGACTTTGGAAATGATGGGCATGACACACGTGTCAATGGCCGTGCGTGGTTTGCGGTTGATAACAAGTTCAAAAACTAGAGTTGAGGTAATGGTTTCTTGGGTTATGGCAATGAGAACATGGATGGGTTAAATGAGCTGCACAGGGACCCCAGAGCGAAGGCGTCTAAGAGCATAAGGATTGGAAAGGGTAGACATCGTAGAATTTTATGATTTGGATTGGTTGACTCAACTCTTTTCCTTCGTTTACTTGGGTAGATTTCGCACTTTGGGAGGTACGGGCTAAGTATTTCATGGCTCTTTCTTTTCGCTCTCCCTTTTCTCTTTCTATCTTGCTTGGGATTTCTCCATAAATCCTTCAATCAATTTTTTATTTATTTGGGCTAAAAGGTAGACGGTTGTGGTCTTTGAATCAAGAGGCGAGACTGAGTGAGCCTCGTTTGGTAGGCCTATAGTGGACCTTTAATTTTAGTAGGCCTAGGGTGGACCTTTAATTTTAGTAGGCCTAGGGTGGACCTTTAAATTGTCTTACTTTGCAAGTGTATTTAGTCGTTTCTTAAAATATGCAAATAGCGTAGATTCAAATTGTTGTTTTTACCTTATTGAAATTTAACGAAAGAATTACATCGAAAGTAATTTTTTGCTTCTTTTCAGATTCCAGTTTTCGGGATTTAATTGGAATTTGTGATTTAGACTCGAACTTTCATTAACTTTTCTGATTATAACCCGTGTATGAATACAAGGAGGTGGCCTAGACTCAAAATAATGACGTGGCGTAAGCCTATAATACTTGACCAAGCAACTCTCAGACTTAGGCTAATTGGACCATAACTTTCGTTGGTTGACACTTCAGATTTTAACCCTTGGGTGTTCATTTGTCATGCGCCATTTTGCTTAATGTTGGCAAGGTAGTTAATTGGGGAGATCGAATTTTTATTTTTGCAAGGCTAGAATCATTAGTGCGGCTTCTCTCTTAGTGTGTATTGCTTTACCCCAATGGTAGCCTTATGGTATGCCGATCTGGGTATTTTCATGGTTGGTCATGTTGTATTCATGGAAAATCTTTTAGTCCGTACTTAGGAGTATTTAAAGGAGCGGGTGGCTCGAGAGGACTATGATAGTCGTGACCCATGTGATCATTAGCCTTGAGGCCATTAACTTTTGCTAATGGTATTGACACTTTAGGTTCACTTTTGGGGTTGTGCGACTATGGGGAATGATTTTCAGAATGTGACCGTTTCCATTTTGCAAATACTATAATATATTCTTTTTATTGGTGAGAGAGAGTATTGAGGCCGTGGATTCTTAGCAAGGGATGACAATTACATATGGGTGCTTTATTGATTTAAATGTTAGGAAGGGAGACTCAACATGGTTTAACCTTTTAACTTGCAGAACGACACCAAGCATTAGGACCGATTCTATGGATAAGACAACTAAGACTTAAGATTTAGACTGTACTTTGGCATAGCCTAGTCTAGACTCGGATTTATTTATTTTATATTTGAACATTTATTTTTCTCTTGAAGACTTTATTCGAACATTATATTTTTTGAATACTTCGCCCATGTGACATTCAAAGTCGTTTAATTAGCATGCTCGGTTTTGGTGCCGAGCTTTGTCGCCGTAGGAGGCCTAACAACGACACAAAGAGTTATTTATTTTTATTTTTTAGTCGCTTTTAAAATCGAGTGCCTTTTCATACGCCCTTGCAGCAATTTTCACGAAAAGTTTTTTTTTTGCTACGTGTTTTTTATTTTGCGCGGGCACCGAGGCTGCTGTGCCTCACCAAAAGGCCAGGCAGCAATTTCAGCGCCCAGCAGTGGGCGTGAGAAATTTCGGCGCCCAGCCAGGGGCGTTGAAAATGCGTCCCTGGCTGGTTCTCGTTTTCTGTTTGCGTATACTTTTGTTTTTGCGACTTTAATTTTGCGTGCTTGCCTTATAACGTCCTTTACGCGTTGTGCAGCGTTTTTTGGATTCGTTACAGGCCATCCCGAATGTCGCTTTTTTTGTGGCGATCGTTCGGGTTTGCGGAACACGTATTTTGGTATAACTCTTTGGCCAATTGGTTTATGAATGTTTGGGCAATTTTTAAGGTCGTTTGTTTTTCTAGGATAGTTTGTCACACACAATCATATATTTCGCTACACATAACTAACATTCCATCATGAGGCAATAATAATATGTCATGTAGTTTATGATAGGCTTCTATGGGTAGTTATTTGCGCCTGGCTTGGTACCGCTTCTATCGTAGATCCAACACATGCCCCGGTCGAGGTAGTGTCTTCAACAGACGAATTTCGCCCAAGAGGCCAACCCGCAAGTGCAAGCCAAGGGGGCATGCAGGCGAGAGGGACCTAATGAGCGAGCGATCGGGTTCGGGATAGGTGTACTACCTGCACAAGTACCGAGTGGGAAACATGCGCGGCGTATGCACCCCCCTATTGGCGAAAAAAAGGTATCCTTAGTCCCAACTCCCGAGGGAGCCGAGATTCGTTATGCGGTTCTGCCCGTTCACATTAATATGCTGATTTTCAGGTCGTCCCAACTTGATGGGGAAATAAACGCGGGGTAGGATCGTTTCACCCTTCGGCTATTTTGATTACCTACAAGCACGAGTATTTCCTTCACTATCCTCAGTGGAGTCGCCACTGTGAGGGGGTCGAAAAAGCACGAGGCTAATGCGTGACCTCGTCCCTCGTGGGTGTGACGATTCTTTTTATTCAATCAAGTGTAATTGGATTTCCTGTGAGTATACACCCAATTGACTAGTAATATAGGAGTCGCCATTCAGTTTTTACCAACAATGAGAAAAACTGACAAAACCCGGTTATCGTGACATAAAGGGAGTGCAATTATGTTTGACCACGACGGCCGTAGGTTCCCTTGTGATCCCTGGTGTGGGGATCTCTCAACATACACCCGCAAGGTAGAGATTGAGGGTTCGGGGGACTGTAACTACCGAGAGGAGTATTCGCTCTTCGATAACTCCAGAGGCAGGATATCCTTACTA
Organism: Spinacia oleracea; assembly: GCF_020520425.1. Lineage (NCBI taxonomy): Eukaryota > Viridiplantae > Streptophyta > Magnoliopsida > Caryophyllales > Amaranthaceae > Spinacia > Spinacia oleracea. The sequence goes on from NC_079490.1 coordinate 76,183,192, forward strand.
GCTCAGCATAAATAATTGAAGGGACATGCGTCAACTATTAAACTAATCTGAGTTGATTTTAGCAATATGCAACATATAATACTGGATCGATCGCCATTATCTGATTTAGATTGCATTAAGAAACCTAGCGTGATAATCCAATTTCCCAAAAATATTATATTTGTTAGGCGTGGTAGAACAATCAGATTTAGTTAGTTTAACAGTTCATAAAAAGGGCGAGGAAAGCAATTAAATCATCGAAAAGGGAGACATTACGACGCACCCTTGAGAGGTGCGTCACGGTTCTCAGAAAACTAACCACTTTGACTTTGCTATTTCTCCTTTTTATTTAACGAATCTCAAATTATGGGACAGGATACGTTCTGTTCGATTTATGGATCGATTGCGACAGAACGCGTGAACAATTTCGCAGCGTGAGGCTTAGGCTAAGGGGTGGAGTCAATACTCAGAATATGAATTGTGTGTTTTGTGTGTTATTTCACGTCGAACTTGGGCTATATTTATAGAAAAGAGTTCGTGGGAAGATAGAATTGTAGATCTCTAATCCTCGAGGAATTAGGAAAAAACACGTCCCAGGTGTTTTCAGCGCCCAGCTGTGGGCGTCAAAGATTTTGGCGCCCAGCTCTGGGCGTTGAAAATAGGACCCATGCAATTTCAGCGCCCAGGGCTGGGCGTTGAAATTGATGTTTGGGCTGTTTTCTTAGTCAGATTCGGATTCCTGAAATCCGTAGTGTTTGAGACTTAATCGAGTCTTTTAGTGCGTATCAATTTCATGACGGAATGCGTCTGGGCCCGTTACGAACTCTAGGCTCGTTAGGATTTTAATTAATACGTAACTCTTATTTCCGAATCATATTAGGAATAGGATTCTCGCAGTTTTCTATCTCATTTAGGATTTATGTTGGAGTGCAACACCTAATTCTGTCAGGTTTCTATCTTTTATGACTTGCCACTTTTAGAAGCTACCCTTTACGGCAGTTACTATTTTTAGAAGGTTTCCATAAATAGCAGGTTTCTATAAATAGCAGGTTTCGGGTGAAATGAAAAGGGGAATTGAGATTCGTTATTTTATAGGAGATGCGTTGTCAAGTGGAGATTTATGTTTTCATCATCGAACCTTCCCTTTCGGGAATGGGGACAAAAGTAGGTGTCTACACTAGGTCATAAAAATTTATGTTTAACATAAATTAGCAATTTTTATGGTGGATTTTAATCATGGATACCTAATTAAATTATTAATTAATTATGAAAAACAAATCAATTCTAAATTATTCGAATTTCAACAAATTAATCATAATTACAAATTAGGTTGTATAATTAACAAGTCTAGGCATTCATAATTGTTAAACATATACTGTAGGTCAATCAAAAACTCAAGATTTATCAACAAGAATCGCAAATACTTAATTTAACATCTTAAATTTACAAACTTTTGCGTTCGGAAAACTAAAACCTCCGGAAAGTCATAGTTAGGCTTCGAATTTGGGAATTCTAGGTTCGGCCGAAAAATACTAATTTTGTCAAAATTTTAGAATGCCTTTTACATGCGGAGTTGACAAAAAAATCACTCGATCTGGATGAGTAACGAAGAAACTGCCGAGAAACCGCGTACATATAACTAAATAAACGCAATTTGCAATTAATTACGAAAATTAATCACCCCTTTAATTCTTTGCAAATTTGTAAAATTTAACCATGTTCATGCAATTTAGATTATGAAAATAATAAGAGGCTCGTGATACCACTGTTAGGTTATGATACATATGAATAAACATAAATCATGCGGAAAAACCATAAAGCCAGGAAACATATTATTTACACATAATCATTTAGCATAATTCAGATGCATACACTTTGTAGCGTGCCCTCCCTAGCTGCGCCCGAACCGAACAAGAACAAGTCTTTAGGACTCCAAGTGTCGTCCCTCCGTAGATAGTCCACAGCACGTCCGGATCCGCCTTAAGATTGACCAACTAGAATCGCCCTTAAGGTACTATATATTTTCGGCTAATAGGGCAAGAATATAGCTGATTTTTCTACTTAAAAATCTTAGCTTTTTATTGTTTGAATACTTGAAATCCTCGATATAAATATGTGACCCTAGGCACCTATTTATAGAGTTTATGGAAAGGAATTATAATCCTATTAGGATACTAATTTATTTAATTAGAATTTTATTAAAACTCTATTAAACAAATTCTATCTTTATTAGGATTAGGATTTATTCATAGAACAAATTCTAATAGCCTTAGGATTTGTATTGCACACAACCGCACACGAGCACGAGCACGAGCATAGCCCATGTCGCAGCCCACGATTGCTCCGCGCGCGCCACAGGCCTTGGCTGGGCCTGGCATTGCGCTGGGCCTGGTCGAGGCTTGGCGTGTGGCTTGTTGCGCTTGGCTTGCTGGGCGACGGCCTGGCTTCGTGCTAGGCCTTCGTCTAGCGAGCCTCGTCCGATGCTAATTCGTACGATACGCTTCCGATTAAATTCCCGATTCCGGAATTCATTTCCGATACGAACAATATTTAATATTTCCGATTCCGAAATTAATTTCCGTTTCGAACAAATATTTAATATTTCCGTTTCCGGTATATTTTTCCGATTTCGATTATATTTCCGATTCTGACAATATTTCCGTTTCCGGCAATATTTCCATTTCCAATAATATTTTCCGATACGTACCATGTTTCCGTTTCCGGCAACATCTACGTCTTGGATAATATTTATATTTCCGATACGATCCATATTTCCGTTTCCGGCAATATCATCGTTTCCGGAGTATTCATTTGCTTGCCTTTGACGATCTTAGCTCCCACTGAAACCAAGATCCGTCGATTCTGAATATCCATAGATGGAGTATTTAATGCCATTAAATACTTGATCCGTTTACGTACTATTTGTGTGACCCTACGGGTTCAGTCAAGAGTAAGTTGTGGATTAATATCATTAATTCCACTTGAACTGAAGCGGCCTCTAGCTAGGCATTCAGCTCACTTGATTTCACTGAATTATTAACTTGTTAATTAATACTGAACCGCATTTATTAGACTTAACATTATATGCATACTTGGACCAAGGGCATTATTTCCTTCACCAGAAACATCATTTCCGTTTCAAGTTTGGATTCTAAAGGTTTTAGTTTTCAATTTAAAGACAATAGTTGTTCTTTTTCTTTGAATGGAATGTTTTATGGTTCAGCACAACAAGAAAACGGTCTTTATGTGCTAGATACGAGCAAACACATTTATAACATAAATACCAAAAACGCTAAAACTGGTGATTCGGATCTCACATTTCTGTGGCATTGTCGATTAGGCCATATAAACATAAAGCGCATGGAATTACTTCAACGGAAAGGAATTCTAGAATCATTCGACTTAGAGAAGATTGATCAATGCGAATCTTGTTTACTTGGCAAAATGAAAAAGCAACCTTTCTCAAAGGTGGGAGAAAGAGCAAGCGAACTACTAGGGCTAATACATACAGACGTATGTGGGCCTATGAGTACGAAAGCTAGAGGTGAGTTCAGCTATTTCATAACGTTTGCGGACGACTTCAGTAGATATGGCTATATTTACTTAATGAAGCACAAGTCCAAATCGTTTGAGAAATTCCGAGAATTTCAAAATGAAGTAGAGAATCAACATGGCAAGAAAATCAATGCTCTAAGATCGGATCTAGGAGGTGAATATCTTAGCCACGAGTTTGATGACCATCTAAAAGAATGCGGTATTCTTTCTGAATTGGCTGCTCCGGGGACACCTCAATGGAATGGAGTGTCGGAACGGAGAAACAGGACCTTACTCGATATGGTCAAGTCAATGATCGGTCAGGCCAAACTTCCTTTACAGTTCTGGGGACATGCGTTGCAAACTGCAGCACTCACACTGAATCGTGCTCTGTCAAAAGCGGTTGAAAAGACTCCATACGAATTATGGATTGGGAAACTTCCAAAGTTGTCTTTTCTGAAGATTTGGGGTTGCGAAGCATATGTCAAGCGATTAATTTCGGACAAGCTACAACCTAAATCTGACAAATGTTTCTTCGTTGGGTATCCAAAAGAAACAAAGGGGTATTATTTCTACAACAAGTCAGACAACAAGGTTTTCGTTGCTCGTGACAGTGTCTTTTTGGAAAGAAATCATATTTCCAAATTGACAAGTGGGAGAATAATAGACCTCGAAGAGATTCGAGACGAAAAAAGAACTCAGAACTCTTTAGAAGAAGTTCAGGTTGATGAACCTCCAAGGTCTTTAGAAGAGCCAGTGGGAATAGTTCCTCAAAACGTTGTTGCCCCTCGTAAGTCAAGTAGAACTATTTTTCAGCCGGACAGATGGACAGGCGTCCTCTTGACTGAAAACTTAGACGTTCTCATATTGGATAGTGATGAACCTATGACTTACAAGAAAGCTATGACGAGCCCAAGCTCCACTAAATGGTTAGAGGCCATGCAATCTGAAATACACTCTATGTCTGAAAATCAAGTCTGGGATTTGGTTGATTTTCCGGATGGGTTCACACCTATCGGATGCAAATGGGTCTTCAAGTTGAAGAAAGACAAAGATGGAATTGTATACATATACAAGGCTAGATTGGTAGCAAAAGGTTACAGGAAAGTTCACGGCGTTGACTACGATGAAACCTTTTCTCCAGTCGCGATGCTTAAGTCTATTCGGATAATCCTTGCGATTGCCGCATTTCATGACTATAAAATATGGCAAATGGATGTCAAAACTGCCTTCTTGAATGGTGTTCTTGAAGAGACTGTGTTCATGACATAGCCGGAGGGTTTTGTCGATCAAACGAACCAAGGAAAGGTATGCAAGCTTAAGAAGTCCATCTACGGACCAAAGTAGGCATCAAGGAGTTGGAATAAACGATTTAATGAAGCAGTCAATAAGTTTGGCTTCATCAAGAATCGGGACGAATCTTGTGTATACAAGAAGGTCAATGGGAGTAAAATTGCATTCCTATTCTTGTATGTTGACGACATACTGCTTTTTGGAAACGACATTCCTATGTTGGAGTCTGTAAAGACTTGGCTTGGAAAGTGTATCTCAATGAATGACTTAGGAGAGGCACAGTACATATTGGGCATCAAGATCTATAGGGATAGATCTAAGAGGATGATTGGACTAAGCCAAAGCACTTACATTGAAAAAGTGCTAGCTAGGTTCAATATGATGGAAGCCAAGAGAGGCCATCTACCCATGTCACATGGCACATATCTAAGCAAGAATCAGTGTCCCAAAACATCTGATGAGCATAGAAAGATGAGTGGAACTCCATACGCTTCGGCTATTGGATCCATCATGTATGCTATGATTTGTACAAGGCCGGATGTTTCGTTCGCACTCAGTGCAACGAGCAGGTATCAGTCGGAACCAGGTGAGGCGCATTGGACTGCTGCCAAGAACATCCTAAAGTACCTGAAAAGGACTAAGGATCAGTTTCTGGTTTATGATGGTACAGATGAGTTGAATGTTAAGGGCTATACGGACGCAAGCTTTCAAACCGACAGAGATGATTTCAGATCACAGTCTGGGTTTGTGTTCTGCCTCAACGGCGGAGCAGTAAGCTGGAAAAGTGCTAAGCAAAGCACTATTGCGGATTCTACAACTGAAGCCGAGTACATTGCTGCCTCAGAAGCAGCAAAGGAAGCTGTTTGGATTCGGAAGTTCATCGAAGAACTTGGTGTTGTCCCCTCCATTAAAGGACCAGTGGCTTTGTATTGTGACAATAGCGGAGCCATTGCCCAGGCGAAGGAGCCTAGGAGCCACCAGAAGTCCAAGCACGTACTGCGGCGATTTCATATACTTCGAGAGATCGGTGAAAGAAAAGAAATCGAGATTTACAAGGTTGGAACTGACGACAACGTCACGGATCCATTGACTAAACCGGTACCACACGTGAAATACAACGCACATGTAGCAACCATGGGAATCAAGCATGTTGGAGAATGGCTTTGATTTTCTAAGTATTGTTTTAGAACATCTGTTAGATCTATGTTTAAAACAATTGGTTTAACCATTTCATATTTATGAAATTTATTATTTCATATTCATTTAATTGTGGTTTAAAATTAAATCATAAGTCTATGTGATTCAAATCATTCAAATGGGATGTCAAGATGGATTCTTTGACAAAGAAACACCCATAAGTGAACTTGAATATTGAAGTCACAAAGGATCCCTAATCCAGGTCATTGAAAGGTGGACGACCAATGACTAATGAAGATTAGATTGCAAGAAGATTACTTAGTTCTGTTTCTTGAACTAGAGTGACTGGATGTCAGAATCTTTTGCATAGATACTTATTGGATCTTGTATCTGATTTACCATGAGAACACTTTAAGATATTAAAGTCATGTCATAGGTAGTTCTCATTAATGGTGATTAGAAACCGTTCCTCAGAACATGAGCGATTATGTCTGCTCGTTTGAGAATTAGTTCGCTTTGATGCTAGCTAAACGTCGCACCGTAAAAGGAGGCTATAAAAGCAGTTATTAGGCGTACTATGAATCAAAGTGAGTGTTCATAGATTGCAAGAACGGATTGTCCTCCTATCTTTGATAGGATATGGTGTTGTTGTGTAACAAGGCCTCTCGGAGAGTTAGATACTGTAAAATGCATGGCCGTGCTCAGAATGGTTAAGGCTTAACCTTCTGCAAAAGTTTGACAGTTGAACTCTGTAATCCGAGAAACACTTCTGGACCTAATAAGGATGGCTTGGATCTTACCTTATGTTCAGTAAGTAACACTAAGCGACAAAGGAATGTGAATGCACACTTGTCTGAATGACAAGTGGGAGACTGAAGGAAATATGTCCTTCACCCAAGGTGCATTAAGTCTAATACCAAGGTTCAGATTAATTGCGAACAATTAATTCAGTGAGATCAAGTGATCGGAACAGCTAGCTGGAACAATGCTTCCGATTAGTGAGTTCTAATGGATATTAAACTCACAGCTTACTCTTGACTGAACCTACAAGGTCACACAAATGACACGTAACAGATCACCGGATTAAATGAATCGGAAATTCATTTAATAGCTTTTCGGGAATTAGTTGGAAAACGTATTATACGATACGACCTTGCATCGGAATCGTATATCGTATCGCGAATATTCGTAAGCTAGGCGAGACGAATAAATCGTATCGTACGATGGTGATTCGTCGTATACGAAACGATAAATAATATATCGGAAATATATTAATCGCAAATAGGAAGAGCGGCCCACGAGCAGAGTGCACGAAGCACTCAAGGCCCATGGGCGCGCGCGCTAGGCAAGAAAGCAAGGCAACGACACAGCAGCGTTGGCCCATGGTCGAGGAGCTGTGTGCGCGCGGGCCAAGGCCACGACACAGCAGCAGCTTGCTGTGCGTATCCATGTGGTGTTGCGCGGGCTTGCTAGCCGGCCTTGCCTTATGGCTTGGTCGGTTAGTAAGGTTATGTATATAACCTTCTAACCACTTTTTCCAACACAACACAATTCAGTTTACACACAACCCTAGGAGAAAACAGAGAACCCTAATTCTCTCTATGCCTCCAAAGTGTGTTCATCCCAAAAGCACAAAATCTTGATCGATTGTCTAAGATAAGATAATCAAGACGGATCTGATCGTGTCGGTGAACCAAGTAGAGGAACGACAACTGGAGTTCTAAGTTCGTGTTCGTTGACAATTTGTGGAAAACACGCTTCAAACGTAAGTCTGCTTAATCTGTGCTTTATACATGCTTCCTGACTTTGGGGATTGTTTCCGCACATGTTATTATGTTTAACTATATTCCCCTACAGGTGCGCACTCTCTGGGATTGAATCTTGTATAAGGTGGGTAGTTCCTTGGTGGGGAATTGCTGCCATGAGACACGCCCCTGGTTCCACCGCTTTGAGGGTGCCAAGCCTCACAATGTTGGTCTTCTACTTGCCTGCTTGAGTGATGAGACAATATGGCTTGAAACAGAAGATCCCGGACTGTACTGAAGAGAACCCGAAACCTGTTGTGCTGAATGCGAATCGACTTGAAGTTTCGAGGCGGTATTGGGTTGCCAAACCGTTCTTGAGTATCCAGTTCCCACCTGAGTCAGTTACTCTGTCTGCGGGGTATATCGTATGGATGAGAGGCCTAAGCCAGAGGGACATTTCTTTCTCCGGACCAGCTAGACTCCGAGGTTCTAGAGTTAGACGTCCTGCATCACCTGACTATGAGGAAGGTGACGGGAGTGTGGCCCATCCGGTGCTTGACCGTTCGGAATCCAAAGGAGGTTCGTCGTCCTCCCGTCTTGGAAGGCTTGCAAGTTCCTTCACCCGCCGCTTGGGCAAAGGGAAGATTGATGATTGATTGCGGGAGGAGGCAGGGGATAGTACTCAAGGTGCCAAGACTCGAGAGCATAGTCGCCCGACCCTATATCTTTGTAGGCTAAATGTGTTTGGAATGAATTGTGTTTGGAATTGTGTTTGGAATGTGTTTGGAATATGTGTTTGGAATGAATTGTGTTCGGTTTCTTGAACTAGATTGACTGGATGTCAAAATCTTTTGCATAGATACTTATTGGATCTTGTATCGGATTGACCATGAGAAAACTTTAAGAGATTAAAGTCATGTCATAAGCAGTTCTCATTAATGGTGATTAAAACCATTCCTCAGAACATGAGTAATTATGATTGCTCGTTTGAGAATTAGTTCGCTCTAATGCTCGCAAAACGTCGCACCGTAAAAGGAGGCTATAAAAGTAGTTATTGGGCGTACTATGAATCAAAGTGAGTGTTCATAGATTGCAAGAATGGATTATCCTCCTATCTTTGATAGGATATGGTGTTGTTGTGTAACAAGTCCTCTCGGAGAGTTAGATACTGTGAAAATGCATGGCCGTGCTCAGAATGGTTAAGGCTTAACCTTCTGTAGAAGTTTAACAGTTGAACTCAGTAATCCGAGAAACACTTCTGGACCTAATAAGGATGGCTTGGATCTTACCTTATGTTCAGCAAGTAACACTAAGCGACAAAGGAATGTGAATGCACACTTGTCTGAATGACAAGTGGGAGACTGAAGGAAATGTGTCCTTCACCCAAGGTGCATTAGTCTAATACCAAGGTTCAGATTAATTACGAACAATTAATTCAGTGAGATCAAGTGATCGGAACAACTAGCTAGGGCAATGCTTTCGATCAGTGAGTTCTAATCTATATTAGGCTCACATCTTACTCTTGACTGAACCTATAAGGTTACACCAATGGCATGTAACAGATCACCGGATTAAATGAATCGGAAATTCATTTAATAGCTTTTCGGGAATTAGTTCGAAAAAACATAAATATACGATATGACGTTGGATCGGAATTGTATATCGTATCGCGAATATTCATAAGCTAGGCGAAACGAATAATCGTATCATACGACGGTGATTCGTCAAGTACGATACGATAAACGGTAGCCGTAAGGCGATGGTCGCAAGCCGAGACAAGGCTGCCGGCCCATCAAGCTAAGCGCTCATGCGCGCAAGGCCCAACGAGCCAGCAGCTCGCCTACAGCGAGGAGCCAGTCCGCAAGGCATGGCGGTGTGCGCGCGCGAAGAGCAACAAGGAAGAAGGCAAAGTAGTGAGGCCCAAGGCCCACGGCTGCGATGCCCGCATGCTGCTTGTGGGCTTGTGGTGCATGTGTGTGGTCTGTTGAGGCCTGCCTTGGCCAGTCATGTTATAACTTTAGGGTTATAACACACCACCACACACCAATGTTTTTCCAACCCTAGACTATTCTAAAACTACGTAAGTTCAGTTTTGCCTCTGTTCATACAGTTCTACCCAAAAAGCTAAAAACTCTTGAGTATTGTCTAAGCTTCAAATCTCAAGACGGATCTGAACGTGTCGGTGAACCAAATAGAAGAACGACAATTGGAGTTCTTTGTTCGTGTTTGTGAATCGATAAACTAGGGAAAACACGCTTCGAATGTAAGTTTTCTTAATCTGTGCTTTATACATGCTTCCTAGCTTTGTGGATTGTTCTGCACATGTTAATATGTTTTAACTGTATTCCCTTACAATTTTTTCGTAGCACGAATTTCATTATTCTGGGCCCAGTTTAAGTGTTCGTGCACTCAAACGTTCAGCATTTCGACGCAAAAGGATATAATTCGCGCGTACTGGCCTTTGGGTTTGATTGGTAAAAGCTAATGCGGACTTTTATTAATTTTGACTTAATTAGGCTTAATTCCGTGAGAATACCTTCGACGGAATTTTGAATATGCGTTTCGTGATGGGTATTTTCAGCCAGACCTACGTGATGCTTAAAGAAGATGCGTTTTTTTGGTCTTTTAAATTAGTTGCACAAAGGTTCGACTCTTAACTTTTAAACCCTAGTTTACAGGCTTGAGTGCGAGGAATAAGCACGAGTGCACTGGAATAAAAGTAGCGCATCCTAGTACAAAGCCGAAAATTTCCAGCGCTTGCATGGTCAGCATAGTTTTTTATGGCGCTGGCCATATTGGCTTATTTGTTTCCTTGTTGAAGGTGTTAGAAATTTCTGTCGCTCCTAAGATGCGCACTGGAAATTTCTAGCGCTGCCCAGGGAAGCGTTGATTTATGCTGGCGCTTTGACCCTGGCTGCGGAATTTCATTCTGACTCGTAGCTTTATTATTATTATGATGTTATGAAGCACTTTTTGAATTTTGAAAAGCGTTGTTGACCTTAAACTAAGTGTCTGGTTGGTTAGTTTCACATAGCACATGAGACATCTATACGAAACTAACAACAAGCATGAATTCAAGTATAATGCGCATTTAGTTTATGCTATTCTCTAAGGTATAATAGGCTTGGGAGTCAAAGTGTACCAAACCTATCGCCAATCCCCTAACATGCACTTGTCAGAGTAGCCAGATTAATGACGAATTTTATCAAAGCTATTCGGTACATGCTGGAGTGGCATATACCGTGAATGGACTTAGGAGATAAGCGGTTCAATTTTGTTGGATGTGCTACATTGAGAATGTGTCGAGTTGACAACATCCGAAGTGCGTGCACCCCCGGGCTGATAGGTGTCCTTAGTCTGAGCTTCCGAGATGAAACATGCCAAGGAAGCCGAGATTAGGTATGCGGTTCTCTTGCGATCATTCGTCACATTGAATACTTCACGTCGTCCCAACTTAATAAGAAAATAATTATGGTGTAGCGTTCAATTTCTGCTATACGGCTTTCTCACCGATGCACTACATGCACAAATTACTTCAATATTGTCCCCAATCGAGTCGCCACAGTGAGGGGGTCGAAAAAACACGATGGGGCGCCTCTAAAAAGAGTATACGGCCCGCACGACTTTTCCCCTCTAGATGTGGCAAGCATATTAAGTAAATAGGAACTAATTGTGGGCGTTATCCTCTTTTTTACTAGTCTGTAGGAGTCGCCATTCAGTTTAAGAAAAATGACAAAACCCCGGTTATCATGATATGCCTGGAATGCAAACATATTTGACTCACAACAGCCATAGGTTCCCTTGTGATCTCTGGTGTCGAGATCCCTCAACGTACATCCAGCGAAGTAGAGATTGAGATTTTAGGGGACGCTTACTAATACGAGAAGTGCCCAGCATTAGCCCATGCGGCGGTCCTGACTAGTTCAATGCGACGACAAAAAGGACATGTGTCATGCTACATTACTAATCTGAGTTGATTTTAATGCACAGATAATTAAACAATGTCAAGATGGTGATTTAAATTGATTCAAGGTGCCTAGAAATAAACCGGTTTGTCTAGAAATTATCAGATTTAGGCGTGAGGTATATAGTAGATTAAGTGAACAGATTTATAGAGGTGATGAAAGCTGTAAAAATGTAGATTTCGGATTACAATACAGCTTAGGCTATACTGCGGTTCTCAGGAACACCTACCACTTGACTTTCCTAGCTTTCCTTTGAACTTTCGAACTTTCCCGTAACTCACATACTACGGGGAGGGATTCTTCTAGAGTTTTGTGTGTTTAGGCTAGGGATTGGGTCAGAACTTCAGCAGCGTCTGGACTGAATGCGGCGATCGTGCGGGGAGTGTCTACTTAACAGTGTGTTAATATGGCAGACAGATGAGAATGCGGGACAGAGAAAAGCTTCGGTCAATACTGAAGCTTAGTGTTTTTAGGATGGGATTGTGTGTTACAGTTGGATTAAAACTTTATCTTTGCATGATTGGGTGAGAACCAAATGGCAGCCCTAGAAAAATTTGGCGCTCTCTTTGGTGCCCTGGGATTATTGTAGCGTTGGTGTTTTGCTTCTACTTTTCCATAATTGTCCGATTTTATATGAATCTCACTCACGGTTTTATCTCTTAAGAAATTGGTTGGGATGCAACTCTTATTTTTTATTCAAGGATCCATTGTAATGCAATGTAATCACTTGAATATTTATCTTATGCGGTATTCTGGTCAGCAATTAAGTAGAGCAGTTACTACAAATAGCAGTTTCTAAAAATGGAAATATGGTTTCCGGAATTGTCAGTCAGTCACGGATTGTTCATCGCATACTTAGGAAAACTTAGTCAAGTAGTGTTTGGTTTCATCATTGAACACACTGAATCGGGCCTAGGGACAAATGTAGGCGTCTACAAGAGGTCGCTTCAGTTCAAGTGGAATTAATAATATTAATGCCACAGCTTACTCTTGACTGAACCCGTAGGATCACACAAATAGCACGTGAACGGATCAAGTATTTAGGTGAATATATTATTCAGTAAATACTATAATTATGGACATTCGGAAATGATGGATGTTGATTCTAGTGGAAGCTAAAATCATCAAAAGGCAAAGAAATAATATTTGTCGGAAATGAAGATATTGCCGTAAACGGAAATATGGTTCAATTGAGAATGAAATGAACAAGGGGAAAATCATGGATGAAGAAGGTTGTTTGAGTTATATTGTTGATGTTTTAAGATTGGGCATGCGACTTAGGCAAGCGAAAACGTTGTTGCTACCCTGTTTACCCTATCAACAGTTCATAACTATAATAAGAGAATTGCTGATGCAAATGGGGCATTTGAAGCTCTTACTAACCTGTTGAGGGGTACGACTCCCCGAGGGAAGAAAGATACATTGACTTCTCTGTTTAATCTTTCCACGCATACAGAAATTGTGTGCGAATGATACAAGCAAGGCCAGTGACAGAAGTTGTGGGAGCTATAGGAGTTGAGGGGGTATGAGAAGAGGAAGCAGGGGCATTGGCCTTGATAGTGAGGTATCCTGATAAGGTTGAGGCTTTCGGTAGGGAGGAGATGGCGGTGGTTGGTTTTCTCGGGTTGATGCGGGGTGGAACCCCCCGAGGAAAGGAGAATGCAGTTGCCGCATTGCTTGAGTTTTGTCGGAGTGGTGGGGTTGTTGCCACCGAGAAGTTTCTTAAGGAACAAAACTTAGAAAGTTTACTTCAAACCTTATTGTTTACTGCCCGGAAAGGCTTTAGACTCGTTGGGACTTGAAATAGTCTAAAAGTTTTGGCGATATATGTTCTACCTTGTGTATGTTTATTTTTGTAAGCCTATTAGCTCAACTGATTGAGAACCGTGCAACTTGTGTGGTGATGTGGATTCAAATCTGTTAGGTTATGAATAATACAATAATATAATTCATGCGGTAAAACCATAAAGCCATAATCCAAATTAACTGCCACATAGTCAATTAGCATAATTTAGGTTACATACAATGTGATGCGTGCCATCCCTAGCTGCTCCCGAACCGAACAAGAACAAGTCTTTAGAGCCCCAAACGTTGCCCCTCCATAGAAAGTCCACAACACGTTCGGATCCGCCTTAGGTTCAACCAACTAGGATTTTACTTAAGGTTTTATGTATTCGGGCTAGGCTATTTTCACTAGAGGAAAAATCCTTATAGGTTGCCCATTAAAGGTTGCCCTTATTAAACAAGTGCAACCTTTATGAACAAAAAAATTAAAAAAAAATTAAAATTTAAAATCTGAACTTCTCCCTCCAAAAAAACGCAACCTTTAACCTAGGAACTAAAAAAAACCCAACACTCTCACCCTGTAAACCATGTCCCTGCTCCCTCCCTCTCTTTGCCGCAGCCACCGCAGGCCGCAACCACCAGCGATCCGAGCAGTCGAGTTCGAGGAAGAGAAAGCGAGTCACCGACGATTCGCGAGGAAGAGGAACCGAGTCAGTAGTCACCGAGCAGGCGAGCCGCGAGCAGTCGAGGCGTCGAGCACCGAGGAAGAGGAGGAGCCACCTTTTTCATCATTTAAATTCTAGCCGAGCACCGTTGAAGCCCGATTTAGCAGTCGAGCACCGTCGAGCAGAGCATCGAGGAAGAGGAGGAGCCGAGCACCGAGGATTGAGGAAGCCCGATTCAGCAAGACAGCAACCGTGACCCTTGAGGTATTTTTGATTTGTTTGTAATTATTAAACATATAAATTTTTAACTATTGATAATAATTGAATATTTGAATTGTGATTTGTGAATTTGTGAGTTGTAATGTATTGATAATTTGTGAATTGTGATTTGTGAATTTGTGAGTTAGTAATATATTGATAGTTTGTAATCATTGATGTTTTATCTTGATTGAAATTTGACAACTATCTAAAAAATGTGGGAAATGGCTAGTATACGTTTAGAATATTTTTCTTCTTAAATGTATGCATTCTTAGGAATATGGATTGATGAAATTATGCTCATTCATTTGTTACTTTTCTGGAGCATATATTTGTCGGTCTTTTAATGTTCCGTTTATTGCTAACACTACGTCCCTAGCAGGCTAAAAATGCTGGCGGTGGTTCACATGAGCAGGTGAGTCTTCTAATTGCACCTTCATATGTGATTTGGAGTAGGATATTTATCTGGACTTGTTTTCCTTTCCTATTAGGTCTTCGTCAGGAAAGTGATTGAGTTGCATGAAAAATTTATGACCTATGTCACAGATTGCTTCAACAGCCATACCATTTTTCACAAGGTTGGCTTTTTGAAAATTAATTTGTGGGGTGTGGTTCCTGGTGTTGTTTTGAGCTAACTTATTGCTGATATGTAGGCTCTCAAGGAATCTTTTGAGGTATTCTTAAACAAGGGTGTTGTTGCCTTGTGCTCCTAGTTCATGAAATATTTTGCGACTTTTGAAATTTATGAGAATGGGAAAACTTATTATCAAGTGAATGTAACTATCTATGTTAGGTTATGATACATATGACAATTCATAAATCATGCGGAAAAACCATAAAGCCAGGAAAGCATATTATTTTCACATAATCATTTAGCATAGAATAGATGCATACATGTTGTAGCGTGCCTTCCCTAGCTGCGCCCGAACCGAACAAGAACAAGTCTTTAGGACTCCAAATGTCGTCCCTTCGTAGATAGTCCACAGTACGTCCAGATCCGCCTCAAGTTAGACCAACTAGAATCGCCCTTAAGGTTACTAGGAATTTAGGCTATGTGTTTGCAAGTGTATGGCTGATTTTTCTTTCAAAATCTTACCCTTTGAATACTTCAATCGTACCTGCAAATAATGACCCTAGGCCCTTATTTATAGAGGTATGGAAAAGGAACTGGAATCCTATTAGGATACTAATTAATTAAACTAGAATCCTAGTAGGACTCTAATTAATTAATTTTATCCTTTTAGGATTAGGAATTTTAATCATCAAACAAATCCTATACAATTTAGGTTTCGTATGTGAACACAAACTCTACACGAGCATGACCCACGAGCGTGCAGGCCATGCCCGCGCACAGCCCACACGGCCGCTCGGCCCACGCGAGCAGCAGCACAGCTCGCAGCCCATTGCTGCGCGCGCTGCCAGGGCCTGCTGGGCCTGGCCTTGCGTTGGGCCTGGCGTGGCCTTGGTTGTTCGTGTGGCGCGCTTGGCTTGCTGGGCGATGGCCTGGCTTCTTGCTGGGCCCTCGTCCGGCAGGCCTCGTCCGATGCTTATTCGTACGATACGCTTCCATATTTAATATTTCCGATTCCGGAATTAATTTCCGTTTCGAACAAATATTTAATATTTCCGTTTCCGGAATTATTTTCCGATTCCGATAATATTTCCGATTCTGACAATATTTACGTTTCCGGCAATATTTCCGATTTCGGCAATATTTCCATTTCCGATAATATTTTCCGATACGTACCATGTTTCCGTTTCCGGCAACATCTACGACTTGGATAATATTTATATTTCCGATACGATCCATATTTCCGTTTCCGGCAATATTATCGTTTCCGGAGTATTCATTTCTTGCTTGTGACGATCTAGCTCTCACTGAAAGCAAGATCCGTCGATTCCGAATATCCATAGATAGAGTATTTAATGCCATTAAATACTTGATCCGTTTACGTACTATTTGTGTGACCCTACGGGTTCAGTCAAGAGTAAGCTGTGGATTAATATCATTAATTCCACTTGAACTGAAGCGGCCTCTAGCTAGGCATTCAGCTCACTTGATCTCACTGAATTATTAACTTGTTAATTAATACTGAACCGCATTTATTAGACTTAACATAGAATGCATACTTGGACCAAGGGCATTATTTCCTTCAGTCTCCCACTTGTCCTTAGGGACAAGTGTGCATTTCCTAATTCCTTTGTCACTCGATGCTTGCTCTTGAACATAAGGTAAGAGTTGTCATCCTTATTATGTCCAGAGGTCTTTCTCGGTTTCAGAGTTCAACTGATCAAATAAGCAGATAATCATAGCCTATGATTCATCTGAGCACGGCCATGCATTTCACAGTTTCTAGCTCTCCGAGTGGCCTTGTACAACTTTTAAGCATCTCATCCCGATTTATGGGAGGACAATCCCAATCTTGCGATCTTGAGATTAGACTTCGTTTGATAGGTGATTACCTGAGCGTTGCCTTTATAGCCTCCTTTTACGGTGCGACGGTTGGTCAATGTCAAAGCAACCAGTTCTCAAACAAGTAATCTCAAATCACTCAGGTATTGAGGATTTAGTGTCTAATAATTTTAATGAAATTTACTTATGACATATTTTCATCTCTTACAGTAAAGTTCCATAGGTCTGTCCGATACTAGTCTTCCCAAAGTAAGTATGTATGCAAATGATTATGACATTGCCATGTCCACATAGTTCAAGAAACAGAACTACTAGTCATCTTGCATTCTAGTCGTCTAACGTTTTCTATGCGTCCATCTTTATAGAAAACTCCGACCAGGGACCTTTTTCAGCCTTTGACATTCAAGTTCACTTGATAGACATTTGTTAGTCACAGGACTGGTCCTGACAGTCTATCTTGAATATTTCGTCAAATTGAAGGGACTCATCATTTAATACTAAACCAAGATTAAATGGAATATGAAAATTCATTTCATATATGATAAATGTTCAACCCCAACGTTTTACAACCATGGGCCTCAAACCCATCTTTAAAACAGTTCATGGAATTCAAAGCTATGCTTGATTTCCAGTGCTACAATGTGAGTGTTGCTTCTCACTTGTTGCATAGGTTTAGTTATCATGCTTTGCCAATCTTAATATCCTTTTCATCGAATGTTCTTCGAGATATGATGATAAGATCTTTTGAGTATGTTTATTTTGTGATCTAGTCTTTCTTGCTGCAATGAAGAACCATTAAGTCAACAGACATGTGATCTTCCCAAGTTCAATGAAGAACTCATTAATATAAACAACTCTGTTTTATTGCTTCTTAGGCAATAAGTACTTTTACTTCAACTGTTTAGGTTGCTAGTGATGCTTTGTTTGGATTTACTTATCCAAGCAGTTCACAAATATGTGGAAGACTTTCCAGCTGTATCTTAGAACATAGAATTTAATATTTAATTTCCCACGCAACAACTCATAGTCTCTAATCCATGTTGCCATTTCAAAACACGATGCTCTTTAGCTCGTCCTTGTCAATTGTTAACTCCAAAGGAATCTTGCTTGATCCTTTGCTAGTGTTTATGCGTGTAGCATCAATATTTAACATATCTTTATTTCCTTGAATCAAGAACTAATCTTATGTACCTTTTCAAGTACCATAAGTATTCTTGATCTCAATCTAGTTGATCTTCACTTAGATCAATAGAGATTGGTATATGTTCGTCATGCCTAAAGTCATACGATACGTTTTTGGCGATCCTCATATTATATCATACATGATAAATCCTTTTGCAGAATAATTCCCAATTGAATTCTATTCATGTAATTTTTAGCTTATCTAGTTTCAGTAGATACTAATTCCAGCTAAATTCTTTGACATATAATATAGGTTAAGAATCTCATTTGGACTCTTTGATGTTTAACTTAGTAAATTCTTATACATAGTTCAAACATTCTTTACTCAGATTTATTAATATGGGTCGAATATCTCCAATGGAGTCTTTCGTGTTTTATTTAGTAAATAGATCTTTGTAAATAGATCTTAATACCCAGTATGTACTAAGTTTCGCCATGGTCCATCATTGATGAATAATCTCACATCTAAGTCATTAGCATTTGAATGTTATTTCATAATAGAGAGATATGTGTGTGATACACATAGGACCAATTAAGTTTTACGTACTCCCACTAAACTTCTTATATATCTATAAGAGTCATGTACATTTTATGAAACTAAAATACTTATTAGCTTCACTAAAATATATTTCCAATTCCCAATTGCTTGCTTAAGTCTGTACTTAGATTTCATAAGCTAGCTTTCCTTTTCAAGCATTTATTTGGATCCACAAATCCTATGACATACCATGTACATAGTTTATTCCAACATTTTATTGAGGAATTGTTTTGTCATCCAATTTCCATATGTACCAATATGCAATCATTGCTTGATTTATAGACTTGAGCATTACGATTATGCATGAGGTTTCAACACAATCCACGCCGTGAATTTGCTTGTAACCTTTAGCAACTAATCTAGCTTTGTGTGTGAACACAATTCAATGTTTGATGGTTTTTATCCTTAAAACAAACTTGCAACCAATAGGTGTGAAACTATTCTTGCAAATCAACAAAATTTCAATTTTGTCATCAAAACATTGAGTATGTTTTATGGCCTCTAACCATTTAAAACATTTGAGTCTATATATGGCCTCTAACCATTTTAGGGAATCTGGGTTTCGTCATAGCTTTCTTACAAGTCACAAACTCATTAATCTACATGATAATAGTTTGACTGCAAGTTGTAGGTTTCTTCATTATCTAATTAGAAGAATCGCATAGCTTCAGTGGCCTGAACTCCATGTTTCTTTACTATCTAATAGAAGAATCTCATAGTTTCAGTGACTTGAACTCTATGCCTACTTGGGTATAGAACATCAAACAATAGAATATCAATAGCCACTTGAAAGTCCTTAGAATATTCTGTTCTCCTTGAAGCACTTGTAAAGTCTTCTAAGAGATGTCTATTCTTTAAAGCCACTTCTAAAGTCCTTGAAGAATAAGTTCGGATTTTTTGAAGCACTTCGAAAAGCCTCCGGAATGTCCGTTTATGTTTGTTGTTCGCCTCGAAGTCTTTCGAGGTCTATTTCCTCCCACTTGTCATTTTGGAAACGAATCTCCAAAAGGACATTATTTCGAGCAAACAAACATTATGTTCTCAAAAGTTCGTGCTAGAAACAATACCCTTGTGTCTCATTTGAATAAATCACAATGAAACATATATCTATACTTGGGCCTTAGTTTGTTGAATAACAAACACTAAGCTCCACTGAGTTTAGGAACTCTTTAGATATATTATGAAAAGATATTGTGAAATTACTTTTCAATAGTTTTGACGAATTTGGTTTAGTTTGGTGGTAGTTGAGAATTTTGTTTAGAAATTATAGGAAAAGTCTTTATGATTCATCATTGATCGAGTCAAGTATTAATTGACTTTGATCATTCCACTTAGATATGCCATATCTTATGGAGCTAGATTGTGAATTTTACTACACACAATCATTGATGATCATTTTGGTCTCAAGTAATCATTAACATGATCTATCCTAGATCTTTATGATTTCTTGCCAAGTGGATTTTATACTTATGAATCTTTGAACTAGCCAAACAGATTCAACTTATATCATATTTGAGTAAATAAACCTATATTCACTCAAATCCATGTGAAATAAAGTCATAAAATCTTTCTTTAGCTTTGAACTCTATTGTCTAGGCGTTCTAACAATAGTTCATATCTTTTGTTACTTTCAACAAGTAAGACTAGCTTGTCTTGAATGATCTAGAAATCAATCAACTTTCAAAAGTCCATTAAAAAAGAGCTTATGAATGTTAACTTGTTGATATGGTCTAAGCAACAATGCCAAAGATAAGTGGAACTCAAATCAAGGGGTTGATTTGAACCTAGTAAAGTTCTTATTGTTTAAAGTGTTGTTTGTTTTAATCAAGCATATTGACTAAACCCGTAAATGACCATTTCATTCAAATAAACAAACAAACATTGTTTTTGTTTTTCTTGAATGTGAGTCTTTCTGTGTTTGAAGCAGAAATTTAGGTATGCTGATTGTGGAACAGAATAGCCATTAAGTTCCAGCCTTTGAAAGGACTTAAAACAAACTAGATGACCCTACAACTAATGTAGCATTGCCATGCTTCATTTCCCACTTGTAGGCCATTAGTGTAGCCTAGCTTCCATTGTTTGAGTTATTACCGAAGTAAGAACCTCAAGCGGTATATGATACCAAGGAAGTTTGATTGCTAGGTCATTCCTCTTTAAACATAAACTTATAGGTAGAAAAGGAATCGTAAATTCCTTTCATTTGTTCCTTGTTTTCCTATTTCTTGTACCCTTTCTAATAGCCTTAAGAATTGAATTCTCTAGTGTTGACTCTTATACTTTGTTTAGACATGTCCAATGTCACTCAAACAAAGTTCTTACCATTTATGTTGAATATTTTGTTTCAACTAGATGATCTTACCAGAAGCTTCTAAAGTTCTCTAAGCATCGATCTATTCGAATGTCTAGGGACTAGACTCATTCGAGAATTAAATGGACAAAGATATTAGGTTGTTAACCATTGGTAAGGCTGAGAGTTTAAACTCAATGCTTTATGATCTCAAAACTACATTGTATTTTGAATTCACAAGCACCAATCGGTTCGCCATTCGACTTTGATACTCGAAAACAACCATAAAAGTCTCTAAAAGAAACGTACATTTTAAATTTCTCATTTTCTCTCATATCCGTGAATTGTTCTTGGATTCACTACCAATCGAGGAAATTTACTGTTACCTTTCTAAAAGGATTTATTGCAGTGCAAGATATTTAATTATAAACAATAATTAAAACATACATTGAAGCATGCAAAGTCTAAACATTTATCATGAATAATAACTTGAAAATGAAAGCAATCATGCAATTTAAACAAGTCATTAGCATTTTATTCGAATTATGTGTTCCGGCAGGTGTGAATAAAATGATTCCAAGACCCTAAAACCATCGAAGAATTAAGCACAGTTTGTCGACTCAATTCTAAAACATTTTAGGTAAGCAAAAGCCTTTTGCTAATAGTCTAGAAACTACTCTTAGTTGATAGGTACGTCTAAGAACTTATTAGGTAAACCTATCGATTTTGCCTCGACATAAAAGGACTCTTTACTTATATCGTTGAGTTTCACCAAAACTAACATGTACTCACAATTATTTGTGTACCTTGCCCCTTTAGGACCAATAAGTAACACCTCGCTGAGCGAAAACTATTACTAGATTGATGTAAAGGATATCCAAGCAAGTGTATATTTTGGCATGGCACCTTTTAACTCAATTTTTAAGTTTGGAACTTAAGGCTCTTACTATGTTGGTTAGATTTTAAGTGAACTAAAATCCTTAATCATGCAACATAATCAAACTTTGATCTCATGCATTTTAAGACATATTTAAAAGCAATAAATAACTTAAAACATGCATAAGATAAATGTGATCTAGTATGGCCCGACTTCATCTTGAAGCTTCAACTTCAAAGTCTGTCTTGAAAATCTCCGTGGGAGGCACCATTTTCTTCAAATAGGATAAGCTATAATTAAAACTAATTACAACTATTTGATGGTACGCAGACCATATTTGAATTGAAAAACAACTTTGGTACTTTAGAACAATTACATTCAAATTAATGGTACGCAGACCATATTTTCTATCCTATTTGGGCCATACTAGTCACTTCATAACCTGCAAAACAGTACATATACAATATATACCATTCACCCATTCATTATCATGAATGGCCCACATAGCTGGTTAGTAAAACACATTATGCATCACATAAACATTTGCAGCAATTAATCAAGGGCACCAATAATCTACAAATTATTCAGTCCTTATTAATTCTAATCAAGTTGTTTTAACCTTAAGGATTTGTACACCTAATCAAGAGTTTATGACTAAAAAGGGCTCCCACTTAAACCAATAAATTCATATGCTTTACTAATTTTAAACATAAAAATGTATTTCTAGTCTAACCGGAAACATACAAATTTAATTAAAATTTAAAGCTCATATAAATTTATAATTGAATCCATAAATTTAATTTAATTTCAGTCGTATTTAAATTAATTCATGATTTTAATTTTAGTAAAATAATTAGAATAAATAAAATTTATTATAATTACAATATTCAAAATTAAAATCCAAGAAAATAATTTAAATTATTAATTTTAAAATTAATTAAAATTACGTAAACTGAAAATTTCAAATTAAAATTTCAAAACGATCTAATCGCAACGCAACAACCCCACGCAACGCACGCCCATGGGCCACACGCACACAGCCATCGCTGGCCATGTGCACGCAGCCCATGCGCTGCGTCGCATAGCTGCTGCTCCCCATCGCAAGGCGCGCGCCAGCGCTCGTCGCAACAAGCATGCTGCTGACCATCGCTGGGCGCAGCGCTCGTCGCACGTCGCAACAAGCACGCTGCACGCCATCGCTGGGCGCAGCGCTCGTCGCACGCACACTTGCGCTCGCTGCGCCCGAGGCTCCGCACGCTTGCTCGAGGCAGTGCACGCTGTGGCGCAGCTCGCTTGCTGCCCACACGCGACTGCTCGTGCCTTGCTCTCGCCCTTGCCCATGCGCCCATTGCTCACAGCCCACGACACAAGGCAGGGCTGCTGCCTTGTGCTCGTGCACCATGACCTTGCTCGCTGCATTCGTACCGCATGGGCGACAAGCTCCCTTGCTCGTCGTCGCATGCCCGGACTATACAACACCCCTTAAGGGTTACACGTAGCGTCCATTGCTTTGTGCGTGCAAGTTATATGCGCGAATCGCATAAAATTAAAAATTTATATTCAAAATTAATGACAAATTAATAAATAATATTAATTTCATAATTTTAGGGCGAAAAATCAAAAATTTATTATTTAATTGATTTCCGATTATCATGGATTCAAGTCTAGGTCATAAAAATTTAAAATTTAACATAAATTTACAATTTTTATGGTGGTTTTTAATCACAGGTATCTAATTAAATTATAACTAATTATGAAAATCAAATTAATTCTAAATTATTCCAATTTTCAACAAATTAATCATAATTACAAATTAGATTGCATAATTAACAAGGCTAGGCATTCAAACTTGTTAAACATATACAGTAGGTCAATCAAAAATTCAAGATTTATCAACAAGAATCGCAAATATTTAATTTAACATCTTAAATTTACGAAATTTGCATTCGGAAAACTAAAACCTCCGAAAAGTCATAGTTAGGCTTCGAATTTGAGAATTCACATATGAAAAGCTTTGGTCCGTGGGCCGTGAATTGTTTTTTGACCCTGCCCTCTAGGCAAATCATAATAGTGTGAGCACCCTTGCTCAGTCTGCACTTGATGCTGCTCTGCTTGATTCCAGCCTTCCGAGATTATGCATTTCCTTTACGAAGCTAGTTGTTAGGCTTGACTGCTTAAAGACATCCATTTCTACATAATATTTTATGATGTGATGTGGTTGCTTTTCTCATCTCTTTACTTTTTCTGTATTTAAGAATAGGACTTTGGTACCATGTTTTTCTTACGCTTGCTTGACTGCATGAGAGTTGAATGTTTGTTTTAAAGCCATGTTTGGCCTATTTTGGATGCTTGCATGATTTTAAACTGTGTTTCTGCTGATCACTTGATAAATAATCTGAGTCGTGAATTTTCTCATGCTGCAACAAGATCAGCAAATGGGTAGTTTTCATCTTTACTTTTCCCCAAACCCCTGTTGACAGAAGAAAAAAACACTTTCCCATGTTTTAAATAACATTGCTTGGCCCAGAAACGAGATCTGATGGTAGACATGGTGTGATGATGACACTATAATGGTTTTGGATTAAGGAGTTTCTGGATAAGTCATTCTAAATATCTCAGGTGTGAAGAATGCAAACACAAAGCTTGAGAAGTTGAAATTTTCTGATGGTCAACATGTCATCATACCGCAGCATATCCAAGTCCCTGATGCCATAAAGAATGTATTAAGCTTTGGAAGCCTTGATGCAAGTTTTGGGGTCGGGGAGAACTGTGTAGTAGACGCTGAAAGCAATGGGAGCTTTAACCCTGTTACCGATTCAGTTCACGAGGAACCTGTGAGCGAGCTTTCTTTATGGTCAGTGTACTTCAAATCGTTAGGGTTTTATGTTTCCTCATATTAAATACGGAGTATCCTATTTTAACATGATCTTGCTGATGACTGTTTTGATATCCAAGTTGATAATACCGTTGAGAATAAACATCTCAAGATTATGAAAGTTAAGTTGCAACATTTTAGTGATTTTTTGTATCTGAGAGATAACATTCTCATTTTAAACATGGAAACTGAGATCTTGAAATTGGAGAACTTGGTGGTCTCTGGATGTTTACATTGCATGTTTATTAATATTTGTCTTTCTACTTGTGGATGTGTGTTTTTTGCATCTTTTAAATAAGATGGCTTGTGAAGCTTATTGAGCTTTTATCCCTCTGGCTCTAAATTTGTTTTGTTATCTCAAACTTTGTGCAGTGATCAAGATGCAGTTTCTACTGCACCAAATGCGAACCATGCAGATCATTCACATTCACCTTCTCATTTACCGGGCAAGAATTCATCCATTGATACCGAAGTATCTTCTGCTGCTATAGTTGCAAAAGATGATCAGCCAAAGCAAGAAGAGACTTTACCAGCTGTAGGCCCCCCGTTTCCTGTAATTCAAACTGCTCCAAGTACGTACTATTTTGTCGATTGCAGAACTTTGATATTTAGTAACCTTGGTGGATGATTGATTTCATATGGAATTTTTAGCTTTTTTTTTACCTTGTATTGCAGGATTTTCTTGGCTGCCTCGGTTTGGGGATGCTTGTGTAATGGCTTCTGTGTCGAGTCATCCACAGTTCCGTTACACCCAACCTCCATCGAAGGTGCTTCATTTGAGAAACTTGCCATGGGAATGCACTGAGGAGGAGCTGATTGAATTGGGGAAGCCTTTTGGTAAGGTTGTCAATACAAAGTATAAAGTGCAATGTTGGGGCCAACAAAAATCAAGCATTCATCAAATTTGTAAGTTTCCATAGCCTTTCTAGGTTTTCATCATAATCTCGTTATGGACAAGCAGACTGGGAGAGAGAAAATTTCATGAACTGCCTTGAATTTTTTTGGTATAAGCATATATTTTAATTGTTTCATTATGCTGTCTTGCAGTCTGGAAAAATATTGCCTTAGGGCCTGTTAGTTTCACGTGAAAACCATAAACTTATTTGAATTAATCTGAACCCATGCTGTGAGTTGAAGTTACTAGCCCTAATTTGAATCCAATCCTCTCTATACTTAGGCTTTATGATTATTTTCTTCAGGTAACAAGAACGTTGTCCAAATGAAGTTTCCATATAAACAATTTGGATTAAGATATAAGTTATTGTAATGTAGATATAAGCATAACGAACTTGAAATGAGTTTCATAAACATATAAATAATCATATGAGTCATGAAAAAGGATTAGAATGTGGAAATAGGTTCGTTTGTTGGTAGTTGGGATCGAAAATGCCATTTTTGGCCATAAATGACCTATATCGACCCAAATGACCCTTAGACGTGCATAACGAACTTGAAATGAGTCTTATAAACATATAAAAATCATATGAATCATGAAAAATGTGTAGAACTTGAATATAAGTTCGTTTGTTGGTAGTTGGGATCGAAAATGCCATTTTTGGCCATAAATGACCTATATCGACCCAAATGACCCATAGACGTGCATAACGAACTTGAAATGAGTCTTATAATCATATAACTAATCATATGAATAATGAAAATCGTTTAGAATATGGATATAGGTTTGTTTGTTGGTAGTTGGGATCGAAAATGCCATTTTTGGCCATAAATGACCTATATCGACCCAAATGACCATTAGGCTTGCATAACGAACTTGAAATGAGTTTCATAAACATATAACTAATCATATGAATCATGAAAAAGGGTTAGAATGTGGAAATAGGGTCGTTTGTTGGTAGTTCGTATCGAAAATGACATTTTTGGCCATATATGGCCTATATCGACCCAAATGACCCTTAGGCTTGCATAACGAACTTGAAATGAGTTTCATAAACATATAACTAATCATATGAATCATGAAAACGTTTAGAATATGGAAATAGGTTCGTTTGTTGGTAATTGGAATCGAAAATGCAATTTTTGCCAAAAAAAACCTATATCGACCCAAATGACCCTTAGGCGTACATAACGACCTTGAAATGAGTCTTATAATCATATAACTAATCATATAAATCATGAAAAAGGTTTAAAATGTGGATATAAGTTCGTTTGTTGGTAGTTGGGATCGAAAATGCCATTTTTGGCCATAAATGACCTATATCGACCCAAATGACCAATAGGCGTGCATAATGAACTTGAAATGAGTCTTATAATCATATGACTAATCATATAAATCATGAAAAACGTTTAGAATATGGAAATAGGTTCGTTTGTTGGTAGTTGGGTTAAAAAAATGCCATTTTTGGCCGTAAATGAACTATATCGACCCACGTGCATAACGAATTTAAAATGAGTCTTATAAACATATAACTAATCATATGAATCATGAAAAACGTTTAGAATATGGAAATAGGTTCTTTTGTTGGTAGTTGGGATCAAAAATGCCATTTTTGGCCATAAATGACTTATATCGACCGAAATGACCCTTAGGCGTGCATAACGAATTTGAAATGAGTCTTATAAACATATAACTAATCATAGGAATCATGAAAAACGGTTAGAATGTGGAAAGAGGTTCATTTGTTGGTAAATGGGATCGAAAATTTTATTTTTGGCCATAAATGACCTATAACGACCCAAATGACCCATAGGCGTGCATAACGAACTTCAAATGAGTCTTATAAACATATAACTAATTATATGAATCATTAAAAAGGTTTAGAATGTGGATATAGGTTCGTTTGTTAGTAGTTGGGATCGAAAATGCCATTTTTGGCCATATATGTCCTATATCGACCCAAATGACCCTTAGGCTTGCATAACGAACTTGAAATGAGTTTCATAAACATAGAACTAATCATATGAATCATGAAAAAGGGTTAGAATGTGGAAATAGGTTCGTTTGTTGGTAGTTGGTATCGAAAATGACATTTTTGGCCATAAATGGCCTATATCGACCCAAATGACCCTTAGGCTTCCATAACGAACTTGAAATGAGTTTCATAAACATATAACTAATCATATGAATCATGAAAAAGGTTTAGAATGTGGAAATAGGTTCGTTTGTTGGTAGTTGGGATCGAAAATGCCATTTTTGGCCATAAATGACCTATATCGACCCAAATGACCCATAAGTTTGCATAACGAGCTTGAAATGACTCTCATAAACATATAACTAATCATATGAATCATGAAAAAGATTTAGAAAGTGTACTTAGGTTCATTTGTTGATATTTGGGATCGAAAATTCCATTTTTGGCCAAATATGATCTATATCGAGCTAAGTGAGTCTTAGATGTGCATAAAGAACTTGAAATGAATCTTAGTACACTCAGAAAGTTGTTTTCGCGACCAATATAATTTCTGTTTTCGCATATGAAACTTAATTTAATTTATTGGTTTGCATGTACGTTGTTCTTTTAAAGGTTTTTACAACTCCAAGGGAGGGGCCCTTTACCAAAGAGGAGTTGGATGAAGTTCGAGACAAGTGGGCTAATTACTTCAACGATTGTGAACTACCCTCAATGCAATAAATAGAGCGGGCTTGTAGTGATCCGTGACTCTTACATTATTTTGTTATTTATCGATTTAATTAATTACATTTGAATTAATTCGGTAATATTATTGGAAATTTAAAATTTATATCATTTTTGAGGAATGTCAAGCTGATGTTTGGTGAAACAGTATTCTATAAATTATAAAGTAGAATTTTATATTGCAAAATATCAGGAAAAAAAAAACTCAAAAGCTGCCCTTGTTTGCAACAAGAGCAACTTATGTGAAACTTATAAGTTGCCCTTGTTACAAACAAGGGCAACTTATGTGAAGCTTATAAGTTGCTCTTGTATGCAACAAGGGCTACTTATAAGTTTCACATAAGTTGCCCTTGTTGCAAACAAGGGCAATAAGATTATAAGTTGCCCTTGTTAAGGGCAACTTTTGATAATTTTACAAAAGTGACCCCCCCCCATAGGTTGCCCTTATAATTGGCAACTTATAAGCCTATTTTAAGGGCAACTTATGATGTTTTTTCCTCTAGTGTTTATGTTCTCCCTTGAACACAAAGTAAGTAAAGAATATGATTTTCAAAAATAAAATTATGAGGGCCTAGCCTCATATTTATAGGGTAGGAAATAAGGAATTTGAGTCTTACTAGGAAAAGAATTACCAACCCTACTAGGATTGAAATTCTTATCCAATTAGAATTGTAATATTAATTAAACTCTTAATCAAACCAATTCTAGTGGGACTAGGAATACTTCATCCCAAAGTTACTTGGAAACTAAGTAATCGGACTATTCTTGGAGCCCAAGAAGAAGCAACCAACGCAGCAACAACGGACCACGCTGGTGCGCGTGCCTGCCTAGGCCCAACCGCAGCCGCAGCTGGCCAAAGGCCCAGCGCGCTGCAGCCTTGCCTTGGCGAGCTTGCTTACTTGGCAGGTTGCACCGCTGCTGCTGCCTTGCTTTCTTGGCGTGATGCTATACTGCTGCTGCCTTGCTTGCTTGGCATGGCCCACTGTGCTTCCAGGCCCATCGGCTGGGCACTGGCGCTGGGCTTCGTGCTCAGTGCTATGCGCTCGGCCTTTGATTGTCGAGCGATGGGCCTGCTCGCTTGCCGGCTTGTCGCTCGTCGAGCTTTCGATTCGTTTTCCGATTTCGGAATCCATTTTCGTTTCGAACAAATATTTACGTTTCCGTTAATATTTCCGATTCCGGAAATAATTTCCTTTTCCCACAATATTTCCGATTCCGGTAATATTTCTGTTTCCGACAATATTTCCGATTCCGGCAATAGTTTCCGATACGAACCATGTTTCCGTTTCCGGCAACAATTACGACTTGGATAATATTTATATTTGCGTTATGAACCATATTTATTACTCGGAGTATTCTTTATTTTGCCTTTTGACGATTTCAGCTCCCACTAGAAGCGAGATCCGTCGTTTCCGAATGATCATAAATAGAGTAATTAATGAATAATAAGTTCACTTAAATTCTTGATCCGTTCACGTACTACTTGTGTGACCCTACGGGTTCAGTCAAGAGTAAGTTGTGGATTAATAATATTAATTCCACTTGAACTGAAGCGGCCTCTAGCTAGGCTTTCAGTTTACTTGATCTCACTGAATTATTAACTTGTTAATTAATACCGAACCGCATTTATTAGACTTAGCATTAAATTCATAATTTGACCAAGGGCATTATTTCCTTCAGTCTCCCACTTGTCTTTAGGGACAAGTGTGCATTTCCTAATTTCTTTGTAGCTTGATGCCTGCTCATGAACATAAGGTAATAGTAGCCATCCTTATTATGTCCAGAGGTATTTCTCGGTTTCAGAGTTCAACTGATCAAATAAACAAATAATCATAGCCTATGATTCATCTGAGCACGGCAATGCATTTTTCAGTTACTAGTTCTTCGAGTAGCCTTGTACAACTTTCGGCATCTCATTCCGGTTTATGGGAGGACAATCCCAATCTTGCGATCTTGAGGTTAGACTTCGTTTGATAGATCATTACCTGAGCGTTGCCGTTATAGTCTCCTTTTACGGTGCGACGCTTGACAACGTCAAAGTAACCAGTTCTCAAACAAGTAATCTCAAATCACTCAGGTATTAAGGATTAGTGTCTAACAATGTAATGAAATTTACTTGTGACAGATTTTCATCTCTTACAGTGAAGTTTCACAGGTCTATCCAATACTAATCTTCTCAAGCAAGTATCTATGCAAATGATTGCGACATTGCCATGTCCATATAGTTCAAGAAACAGAACTACTAGTCATCTTGCACTCTAGTCGTCTAGCGTTTTCTATGTGTCCACATTTATAGTAAAGTTCCCACCAGGGACCATTTTCAACTTTTGACATTCAAGTTCACTTGATAGACATTTCTTAGTCACAGGACTGGTCCTGGCAGTCTATCTTGAATATATTTTCAAATTGAAAGGACTCATCGTTTAATATTAAACCAAGATTAAATGGAGTATGAAAATACATTTCATATATGATAAATGTTCAACCCCAGTGTTTTACAACCATGGGCCTCGAACCCATCGTTAAAAAAAATTAATGGAATTCAAAACTATGTTTGACTTTCAGTGCCACAATGTGAGTGTTGTATTTCACTTGTTACATAGGTTTCGTTATCATGCTTTGCCAATCTTAATATCCTTTTTCATCGAATGTCTTTCGAGATAGGATGATAAGATCTTTTGAGTTTGTTTATTATGTGATCTAGTCTTTCTTCCTTCAATAGTGGTTCTACGCATTTTGCGATGAAGAACCATCAAGTCAGCAGACATGTGATCTACCCAAGTTCAATGAAGAACTCTTAACGTAAACAACTCTGTTTCATTGCTTCTTAGGCAATAAGTACGGTACTTCGACTATATAGGTTGCTAGTAATGCTTTATTTGGATTTGCTTATCCAAGCAGTTCACGGATATGCGGAATACTTTCCGGCTGTATCTTAGAACATAGAAATTAATATTTAATTTTCTACACAACAACTCATGGTTTTCGATCCATGTTGCCATTTCAAAACACGACGCATTTGTAGCTCGTTCTTGCCAATGGTTAACTCGAAAGGGATCTTGCTTGATCCTTTGCCAGTGTTTATGCGTGGGGAGTATTGATATATAGCATATATTTATTTCCTTGAATCAAAAACGATTCCTATGTACCTTTTCAAGTACCATAAGTTTTTCTTGATCTCAATCTAGTTGATCTTTACTTAGAACAATAGAGATTGGTATATGTTCGTCATGCCTAAATCCATACGATACATTTTTGGCGATCCTTATATTATATCATACATGATAAATTCTTTTGCAGAATAATTCCCAATTGAATTCTATTCATGTAACTTTAGTTATCCAATTTCAGTAGATACTGAATCCAGCTATATTCTTTGACATATAATATAGGTGAAGAATCTCATTAGATTCATTGATGTTTAACTTAGTAAATGCTTATACATAGTTCAAACATTCATTACTTAGATTTATTCACATGGGTCGAATATCTCCAATGGAGTCTTCATGTTTGATTTAGTAAATGCCATTACTTAATCGAAAACAATATTATAAGATCTTTTGGGTATAGATTTTAATACCCAGTATGTACTAAGTTTCGCCTTGGTCCATCATTGATGAATAATTTCAAATATAAGTCACTATCATTGGAATGTTATTTCACAATAGAGAGATATGTGTGTGATACACATAGGACCAATTAAGTTTTACGTACTCCCACTAAACTTCTTATACATTTATAAGATTCATGTATATTTTATGAAACTAAAATACTTATTAGTTTCACTAAAATACAATTCTAATTCCCAATTGCTTGCTTAAATCTGTACTTAGATTTCATAAGCTAGCTTTCCTTTTCAAGCATTTATTTGGATCCACAAATCCAATGACATGCCATGTACATAGTTTCTTCCAACATTTGATTGAGGAATACGTTTTGTCATCCAATTGCCATATGTACCAATATGCAATCATTGCTTGATTTATAGACTTGAGCATTACGATTTTGCATGAGGTTTCAACACAATCCACACCGTGAATTTGCTTATAACTTTTAGCAACTAATATAGCTTTGTGTGTGAGGACACAACTCCATGTTTGATGGTTTTTATCCTTAAAACAAATTTGCAACCAATAGGTGAGAAACTATTCTTGCAAATAAACAAATTTCAATTTTGTCATCAAAACACTAAGTATGTTTTATGGCCTTTAACCAATTAAACATTAAGTCTATATATGGCCTCTAGCATTTTAGGGAATCTATATTTCGTCATAGGTTTCTTATAAGTCACAAACTCATTACCATTCTTGATAATAGTTTGACTACAAGTTGTAGGATTCTTCACTATCTAATAGAATAATCTCATAATTTCAGTGACCTGAACTCTATGCCTACATGGGTTTAGAACATCAAACAATAATCAATAGACACTTGAAAGTCCATTGAATATTCTTTTCTCCTTGAAGAAATTGTAAAGTCTTCTAAGAGATGTCTATTCTTTAAAGCCAGTCCTTAAAGAATAAGTGTTCGGATTTTCTAAAGAACTTCGAAAAGCCTCCGGAATGTCCGTTTATGTTTGTTGTTCGCCTCAAAGACTTTGGAGGTCTATTTTATCCCACTTGTCAATTTTCTCCCACTTGTCATTTTGGAAACGAATCTCCAAAAGGACACTATTTCAAGAAAACAAACATTATGTTCTCAAAAATCTGTGGTAGAAACAATACCCTTGTGTCTCATCACAATGAAACCTATATCTATACTTGGGCCTTAGTTTGTCGAATAACAAACACTAAGCTCCCACTGAGTTTGGAAACTCTTTAGATATATATAATTGAAAAAGTATTCTGAAATTATTTTTCAATAGCTTTGACGAATTTGGTTTAGTTTGGTGGTCGTTGAACATTTTGTTTTAGAAATTATAGGAAAATTCTTTATGATTCATCATTGATCGAATCAAGTACCAATTGACTTCGATCATTCCAATTTAGATATACCATATCTTATGGAGCTCGATCGTGAAATCACAACGCACAATCATTGATGTTCATTCTTGATTTAAGTAATCATCAACATGATCTAACCTAGATCTTTATGATTTCTTGCCAAGTGGATTTTATACTTCTGAATCTTTGAACTAGCCAAACATATTCAAATTTATATCACATTGAGTAAATAAACCTATATTCACACTAATTCAAGTGAAATAATAAAGTCATAAAATCTTTCTTTAGCTTTGAACTCTATTGTCTAGGTGTTCAAACAATATTTCATATCTTTTGTTACTTTCAAAAAGTAAGACTGGCTTGTCTTGAATTGATCTAGAAATCAATCTAATTTCAAAAGTCCATCAAAATAGAGCTTTTAAATGTTAGCTTGTCGACATGGTCTAAGCAAAAATGCTAAAGGTTTGTGGAACTCAAATCAAGAGATTGATTTGAACCTAGTAAAGTTCTTATTGTTAAAGAGTTGTTTGTTTTAATCAAGCATACATGACTCAACCCTTAAATGACCATTTCATTCAAATAAACAAACAAACATTGTTTTTGTTTTTCTTGAAAGTGAGTCTTTCTGTGTTTGAAGCAGAATTTTAGGTAGGCTGATTATAGAACAAAATAGCCATTAAGTTCCAGCCTTGAAAGGACTTAAAACAAACTAGATGACCCTACAACTAATGTAGCAATGCCATGATTCATTTCCCACTTGTAGGTCATTAGTGTATCCAACCTTCCATCATTTAAGTTATTACCGAAGTAAGAACCTCAAGCGGTATATGATACCAAGGAAATTTGATTGCTAGGTCACTTCTCTTTAAACATAAACTTATAGGTAGAAAAGGAATTGTAAATTCCTTTTCACTTGTTCCTTGTTTTCCTATTTCTTGTACCCTTTCTTATAGTCTTAAGAATTGACTTCTCTAGTGTTGACTTTTATACTTTGTTAGACATGTCCAATGTCACTCCAACAAAGGTCTTACCATTTTATTAATTTTGAATATTTCGCTTCAACTAGATGATATTACCAAAAGCTTCTAAAGTTCTTTAAGCATCAATCTATTCAAATGTCTAGGAACTAGACTCATTCGAGAATTAAATGGACAAAGATATTAGGTTGTTAACCATTGTTAAAGCTGAGCGTTTAAACTCAATGCTTTATGATCTCAAAACTACATTGTATTTTGAATTCACAAGCACCAATTAGTGCGTCATTCGACTTTGATACTCGAAAATAACCATAAAAGTCTCTAAAAGAAACGTACATTTGAAATTGCTCACTTTCTGTCATTTCTGTGAATCGTTCTTGGATTCACTACCAATCGAGGAAATTTATTGTTACCTTTCTAAAAGGATTTACTGCAGTGCAAGATATTTAATTATAAACAATAATTAAAACATACATTGAAGCATGCAAAGTCTAAACATTTATCATGAGTAATAACTTGAAAATTAAAGCAATCATGCAATTTAAACAAGTCATTGGCATTTTATTCGAAATATTTAGTTCCGGCAGGTGTGAATAAAATGAATCCAAGACCCCAAAATCATTGAAAAATTAAGCACGATTTGACTTAATTTTAAAATATTTTAGGTAAGCAAATCTGTTGCTAATAGTCTAGAAACTACTCTTGGTTGATAGGTACGTCTAAGAACTTATTAGGTAAACCTATCCCATTTTCCACGACATAAAAGGACTCCTTACTTATATCGTTGAGTTCAACCAAAATCAACTTGTACTCACAACCAATTGTGTACTACGATCAGAAGTGACAACTCGCTATGGCGGAAAACTATCACTAATTGATCGACAATTGTACTCACAACATTGTGTACCTTATCCCTTTAGAATCAATAAGTAACACCTCGCTATGGCGAAAAACTATTACTAGATTGATGTAAAGGTTATCCAAATAAGTGTTATTTTGGAATGACACCTTTTAACTCAATTTTAAATTTTGGAACTTATGGATCTTACTATGTTGGTTAGATTTTAAGTGAACTAAAATCCTTAATCATACAACATAATCAAGCCACAATCTCATGCATAATATCAAGACATATTTAAAGCAATAAATATCTTAAAGCATGCATAAGATATAAACGTGATCTAGTATGGCCCGACTTCATCTTGAAGCTTCAACTTCAAACTCCGTCTTGAAAATAGATTGGAAACTCAGTCTTGAATTTCATAATGGGAGTTGTAAAACTGTCATATTAGGGTAACACTTGTTTGTAACATTTGATATTAGGTAACACTAACTAGTAACACTTTGATATAAGGTAACACTTGCTTGTAACATTTTAAAATTCGAATTTAATTTAAGCGCTAATCTCCAAATTTAGCATTTTCTTCAAATAGGATATGCTATAATTAAAACTAATTACAACTATTTGATGGTACGCATACCATATTTAAATAAAACTTTGGTGCATAAGACCAATTTTACACTCAAATTAATGGTACGCATACCATATTTACTATCCTATTTGGGCCATACTAGTCTCATTCCACAACCTGCAAAACAGTACATTTACAATATACCATTCATCCATTCATTTATCAATGAATGGTCTACATAGAAAATTAGTAGAAAAATCATGCATCACATAAACATTTGCAGCAACTAATCAAAGGTTCCAACAATCTACAAATTATTCAACTTTATTAGTTCCAATCAAGTTGTTTTAACCTTAAAGGAATAAAGACCTAATCAAGAGTTTAATGACTAAAAGCTCCCACTAAAACCAAGAATTTACATGCTTTACAAATTTTAAACATAAAATTGTATTTCCTAGTCCAACTGGAAATTTACAAATTTAATTAAAATTAAAAGCTCACATAAAAATAATTTTAAATCCCTTTATATTATTTTCAGTTGATTAAAATTAATTAATTATAATTTTACCAAGGTTTTAATTTTATTAAAATAAATAGTATAAAAAAAATTATAATAATTAAATTAATCGAGAAAAATTAAATTACGAAATTAAATTTAATTAAAATCGTTTTCAACCGAAAATTAAAAGACAAAACGAAACAAGTTAATCGGCAAAGGCAAGGCCCATGCCTCGCCAAGGCTTGCAGCGACGCAAGGGCTGACCGCACGCATGGCCGAGGCCATCGCACAGCCAAGCCCTCGCCAGCCCCCATTGGCTCGACGCCATTTTTGGCTAACTGCTGCATGCTTGCTTGCTTTGCGCGCATGACACGAGGGCATCCATCGATGCCTCGTCGCCATCTCTGCTGGACACAAACTGGGCTGGCAGCGTTGGCCATTCGCCTTGCTCGATCACTCGCACAGCACACACTGCACAGGGGCTGTCCCCGCGCGCGTGGCTCGTTCATTGCTCGTTGCCTTGTACCGCATGGGCGACGAGCTCCCTTGCTCGTCGTCGCATGCCCGCACAATGCAACACCCCTTAAGGGTAACACTTCACTTCCATTGCTTCGTGCGGGCAAGTTTGTGAACGATTTATAAAAATCAAAACTTTTACATTTAAATTTAACGACAAATTAATAATTCATATTAATTTCACTAAATTTAGGCGAAAATTGAAAATTTATTATTCAAATTAATATTCGATTACATATTTTCTTAGGGATTAAAATCTAGGTCATAAAATTTTAAAATAGTTCAATTTTAAAAAAATTTATGGTGGTTTTTAATCATAGGATCCTAATTAAATTATAAATTAATTATGAAAATCAAAACAAATTCTAAATTATATGAAATTCAACATATTAATTATAATTACAAATTAGGTTGTATAATTAAAAATATTAGACCTTAAAATGGTTAAACATATACAGTAGGTCAATAATTGATTCAAGATTTACATACAATATTCGCAAATATTTAATTTAATGGAAAAATTACTTTAAATAATCCAACATTTTGACGATTTTCCATTAATAATTCAACCTTTCGATTATTATCTAATAATCCAAACTTTGTATCCCATTAACTTTTATTGCACCCAGATGACCGTTTACCGGTTAACAAGCTCACCCTTATTTATATATAAAGAAAAAAAAATAGAAATACAATATAATTGCTTTTTATTCAAAAAATAAAAATTTAAACTCCTACTCTCTATTTTCCCGGTTTGTTCTTTCCTTTGTCTTCCCCAAATGAATTATCGTTGTCGCTTTACGGTCACAATTCACAAATCAAAGTTGATGGCTACAGTAATTCGCAACAAACAGGACCTCT
Source organism: Spinacia oleracea (assembly GCF_020520425.1). Lineage (NCBI taxonomy): Eukaryota > Viridiplantae > Streptophyta > Magnoliopsida > Caryophyllales > Amaranthaceae > Spinacia > Spinacia oleracea. The sequence goes on from NC_079490.1 coordinate 76,220,526, forward strand.
ATAGTCTTCTTGGGTAATACAATCTATACCTTAGTTTCCTTCTAATTTAATCCCGTTGAGTGTTGCAATAGTTCTAAAGTACTACAAGTTTTTACTCTGTTTCTTCCTTTGTCGATCCATGCCAACCACCACTTGCGGTTTTTTGAATTATCGTCGTCGCTTTAAATACTCGAATCTCAGCTTCGCACAAGCAAACAATATCCGATGTCCAGATTCCCAAAAGCCCCGAGAAAATCAAATTGGGTAAAAAAATTAAGGTTCTTGTTCAAATAATTTGGGGTAAATTTCGAACAATTTGGTTCTCACTAGGCATTGAATTTGAGTATATGTTGTTTATTTCGATCAAATTAATAGTTCTTTTACAATTTGATAGGAAATTAAAATTTGGGTGGGTTGGAGGGTTGGTCGGCAGCCGCGAATGGCGATGGTTCTTGAATGTCAACTTTGTTGATGGTTGTTACTTCTGCTTTTGCACTTAGCTTTCTTCTGGGTTTCTAGGCAATCTATATAGATGTGGGTGAGAAAATGTAAGCGATTGAATAGTGCATAAAATCAATGTGTTGTGGTTATTTATTTTGATGATCAGATGATGACGATGACAATGGTGGTGGGAGTGAGTAAGGTGGCGGTGGAGGATGGAGGAGAGAGAGGGGATGTGGGAGGTGGAGGAAGGATGAGAAAAGATCACAATGGTGGTGGGATTAGAGTAATTAAGGACAGAGAGGAGGAAAGAAGAAAGAACGAAAATAAAAGAAATTAAAAAGAAAATAAATTATTAATTAAAAAAATAAAATAAATTATGACAAATGGTTGTATGACAGGTGTATAGGTTACCTGATGTGTTGGTTTGATGACCGGTTGGGTGCAATAAAAGTTAATGGGGTGCAAAGGTTGGATTATTAGATAATAATCGAAAGGTTGAATTATTAATGGAAAATCGCCAAAAGGTCGGATTATTTAAAGTAATTTTTCCTAATTTAATATCATAAAAATTACAAATTTTGCATTCTAAAAACTAAAGCCTCCGAAAAGTCATAGTTAGGCTTTGAATTTCGGAATTCTAGGTTCAGCATCAAATCTTTGATTTTTGTCAAAATTTTAAAATGTCGTTTACATGCGAAATTCACTATAAAAACATAAGATTTCGACTATTGTTGACAAAACTGCGGAAACATCTTGCGAACATATAATCAAATAATCGCACGAATTTGCAATCAATTACATCCACGAAATTAATCACCTTTTTAATTCATTGCAAATTTATAAAATTTAATCCATGTTAACTATAATTGTTTATGGAATTAATTAGAGGCTCGTGATACCACTGTTAGGTAATGAATAATACAATAATATAATTCATGCAGAAAAACCATAAAGCCAGAATCCAAATTAATTGTCACATAGTCAATTAGCATAATTTAGGTTACAAACAATATGATGCGTGCCTTCCCTAGCTGCTCCCGAACCGAACAAGAACAAGCCTTTAGAGCCCCAAATGTTGCCCCTTCGTAAAAAGTCCACAGCACGTTCGGATCCACCTTAGGTTCAACTAACTAGGATTTTACTTAAGGTTTTATGTATTCAGGCTAGGCTATTTATGTTCTCCCTTGAACACAAAGTAAGTAAAGAATATGATTTTCAAAAAATAAAATTATGAGGGCCTAGCCTCATATTTATAGGGTAGGAAATAAGGAATTTGAGTCTTACTAGGAAAAGAATTACCAACCCTACTAGGATTGAAATTCTTATCCAATTAGAATTCTAATATTAATTAAACTCTTAATCAAACCAATTCTAGTAGGACTAGGAATACTTAATCCTAAAGTTACTTGGAAACTAAGTAATGGGACTTTTCTTGGAGCCCAAGACGAAGCAACCAATGCAGCCACAATGGGCCTCGCTGGTGCGCGTGCCTTCCTAGGCCCAACCGCAGCCGCAGCTGGCCAAAGGCCCAGCGCGCTGCAGCCTGGCCTTGGCGGGCTTGCTTGCTTGGCGGGTTGCATCGCTGCTGCTGCCTTGCTTGCTTGGCGGGCTGTTATGCTGCTGCTGCTGCCTTGCTTGCTTGGCGGGCTGCTATGCTGCTGCTGTCTTGCTTGCTTGGCGCGGCCCACTATGCTTCCAGGCCCATCGGTTGGGCGCTGGCGCTAGGCTTCGTGCTCAGTGCTATGCGCTCGAACAAATATTTATGTTTCCGATAATATTTCCGATTCCGGAAATAATTTCCTTTTCTCAAAATATTTCCGATTCCGGTAATATTTCCGTTCTGGCAATATTTCTATTTCCAATAATATTTTCCGATACGAACCATGTTTCAGTTTCCGGCAACATCTACGACTTGGATAATATTTATATTTCCGTTATGAACCATATTTCCGTTTCCGGCAATATCATCATTTCCGGAGTATTCTTTATTTTGCCTTTGACGATTTCAGCTCCCACTGTAACCGAGATCCGTAGTTTCTTAATGATCATAAATAGAGTACTTAATGAATAATATATTCACTTAAATACTTGATCCGTTCACGTACTATTTGTGTGACCCTACGGGTTCAGTCAAGAGTAAGTTGTGGATTAATATTATTAATTCCATGCCACTTGAACTGAAGCGGCCTCTAGCTAGGCATTCAGTTCACTTGATCTCACTGAATTATTAACTTGTTAATTAATACTGAACCGCATTTATTAGATTTAGCATTAAATGCATACTTGCACCAAGGGCATTATTTCCTTCAAAATCTTACATAGGCTATTGATTGTATTATGAAAAATAAATTGGCATTTTGGGGTAACTTTTACCAATTTTGGGCTGACTTTATATTGTTCGTCATTTCTTAGCATATCGAACCAAAACACAACCCCATAGTATGTAAGCTATGGGACTTTAACCCACACCATGTACATAAATGCACATTTCTTTACCATTTGAGCTAATAGCGAAACCTATAAAATAAATTAGCCGTTGTGAGTAAAAAAAGTAAAAGTTAGCATTTTTGCATTAAAAGTTAGCCTTCATGTACTTAAAGTTAGGTAAACTGGTGTAAAACTTTTCTCAACTTTTACTACCCCATAGTTAACTTTTACATTGACATTCTTAACTTTATGTTAATATTCCCAACTTTTCACTTAAGTGAAACCTCGAAAGTTAAAGTTACCCTTTTTAGTAAAAAAAAGTAAAAGTCGTATTTTTTGTATTAAAAGTTAGCCTTCATGTAGTAAAAGTCAGGTAAACTGATATAAAACTTTTCTTAACTTTTACTACATGGGCTTATTTTTATGTTGATATTCTTAACTTTTACGGAGTATATTGATAGTTTTAACTTTTCACTTAAGTGAAAACTCAGAAGTGAAAGTTAGTCTTTCTGAGTAAAAGTTAGTTTTTTTTTTTTTTTTGCATTAAAGGTTAGCTTTCATGTAATAAAAGTTAGGTAAACTGATATAAAAATTTTCTTAACTATTACTACACCAGAGCTAACTTTTATATTAATATTCTTAACTTTTATATTAATATTCTTAACTTTTATATTAATATTCCTAACTTTATATTAATATTTCTAACTTTTCACTGAAGTGAAAGCTCATAGTTAAAGTTGGTATGTTTGAGTAAAAAAGTAAAACTTAGCTTTTTTGCATCAAAAGTTAGCCATCATGTAGTAAAAGTTAGGAAAACTGATATAAACTTTTCTTAATTTTTACTACACCAGAGTTAACTTTTATTTTGACGTTCTTAAATTTTACTGAGTATATTGTTATTTTCAGCATTTCTCTTAAATGAAAACTCATAAGTTAAAGTTAGCCTTTTTGAGTAAAAAAAAATTTGTATTTTTTTTCATTAAAAGTTAGCTTTCATGTAGTAAAGTTAGGTGAAACTAATATAAAAAGTTTATGAACTTTTACTGCACCAGATCTAACTTTATATTAATATTCCTAACTTTTCACTAAGGTGAAACCTAATAGTTAAATTTAGCATGTTTGAGTAAAAAAAGTAAAAGTTAGTTTTTTTGCATTAAAAGTTATCAATCACGTAATAAAAGTTAGGTAAACTGATATCAAATTTTCTTAACTTTTACTACATCTTGACAAACTTTTATATTGATAATCTTAACTTTTTAAGGAGTATATGGATCTTCTTAAATTTTTATAAAGTATATTAATATTTTTAACTTTTACGGAGTATATTGAGATTCCCAACTTTTTACTTAAGTGAAACCTCAAAAGTTGTAGTTGAAAACTGCAATGAGTGACATGGAGGTCATGGATAAAGAATAGTCATACAAATCACAATGTGGAAAAAAAGATTCAATTGAGCCTGAATTCTATCTTATTAACATTGTTTCAGGAACATATGGAGATGTCAGAAGAAAGCAAACCATGCTAACAAGTCAAGTCGCCAACAATAAAGAACTATCCAATTGAGAGTGAGGGATAGCTCAATTGGTTAGAGCTTTCATCCCGGTTTCATGTAATCCTGGGATCGATTCTCATTCATCCCCGCCTTTGTGGCTCATTCGCAAAAAAAAAAAAAAAAAAAAAAAAAAAAGAACTATCCAATTAAGTTCCTAATATTACCGAATCAAATGTGCCATAGAATCTGGTTGAATGGCTGCATTATCAAAGCTCTCCGCCTCCATAGCTACTTAAAATAAAATCAACCACAAATTGAAAACCTATATGAAAACTAAATTTCTAAACCAAAATAGAAAAATATCAAAGTACTAAAGAAAATTGAGAAAAAACATATAGTCCCTCCATCCCAAAATTATAGTCCTGCTTGACTAAAAACACGGATTTTAAGAAAAGTGTAATTAAGTGTGTGAGAAATTGAAATATAGTACATTGATGATGAAAAAGTAGAATATAGTACATGTAAAAAAGAATAAAGTACATGGGGAAGAGAAAATAGTACATGTTAAAAGGAATAAAGTACATTTTCTTTTTGTTTTGTGGTCCCAAATGAGGGTAACATGGGAAATTTTTTGTGTTCAAATAAGGAGATTATGGAGTGGGACAGAGGGAGTAATAGAAGAAAACTAACTTTGATCATGGAGTGGAATCTTTGAAGAACAATCACAGATTAAACAGTGGCCTAAAATCGCAGAGAAATTCGCAGCAAAACTCGAAGAAAATCGCAGAGGAATCGCCAGAGAGAGGATAATGAAGGAACAGAGAATGACGAGAGAAGTGGAAAAAATAAAATTTTAAAAAAAAGCATTATTTCATACTCACACTTGAGAGTCCAACACAATTTACTATACACCCTTTGTTTGTGCTTCCCAAATGATATTGCAAATTTAAGCCAAACCGGATACTTGAAAATTTATACGTAGTACTCCCTCCGTTCGATAATGTTCCTTACTTTTCCATTATTCGCGGTCTCCAACGCACTACTTTGACCATTAATAGTTTTTATTTCGCATTGTAAAAATTAGAAAAACTTGATATTTAGAAAATTTACATTGAAAGGAATCCAATGAGATCCCACAAGTTGTAGTTTTTCTATTATTTATACTAATAATTACGGTCAAAGTTTTTTAACTTTGACTGAATGAATAGTAAACATGAAGAACATTATGGAATGGAAGGAGTATATATAATCAAATAAATCAAGTTATAATCAACAAAAATAATTTTAGTTCATTACAAATCAAGTAGATATATATATATATATATATATATATATATATATATATATATATATATATATATATATATATATAGGGGAGGGATCCGGTAAGAACACCTCCTTAGGTAAGAACACTTATTACGGTAAGAACACTTTTACACTCTCCATGTTCTATATTTGTTCAAACATGTTCAAAATTTGCTCAAACATGTTCTAAATTTGTTCAACCATGTTCTTAAATATAATTATTCAACAATGTTCTAAATTTATTTAACCATGTTCTAAATTTAAAACATGAGAATATAGTCAACACGTATACATATATACATGTTCTAAAATTTCAAGCTCATGTTCTAAATTAATTCAAGCATGTTCTAAAATTATTAAGCATATTATAAATTTATTCAAGCATGTTCTAAATTTATTCAAGCATGTTCTTAATTTATTCAAACATGTTCTAAATTTATTATATACCTTCCTAGCGCAATTAAAGCGGTACAAGCTAATTATCAAGAGGTTCAATCAAATTATAATGCGAATTGAAAAAATAAATCAACCACATAAATCAATAAAATAAGTTATTGAAATTACAAAATTGATAACTAAAACCAAAATTTGGAATAATACATTTGAAACAAATCTAAGAAGAAAATACAAAATTAAAATCAAGCAAAAACTTTAAAATTTGTCCTCTTGAATTAATTCGGGTTCGATTTTTGGTTCGCTACATCTCCACCGTCGTCTCTTAGTCTCTCTCCACCCGAAATCACAAGCACATCACCACAACCACAGATATAATTCGCGGCCACCAAATTGAACTCGATTAAAATTTTTGGAATTGAGAAATCAATTGAAATCGATTTTAATTTTTGAATTCAAATTTCGAAGAATCGATTGAGAATGCCGATTGAAAACTCCATCTCGAAACCTCCTAACAAACAATTAAAAATGTCGATTGAAAAATCGATTTCGAAAAATCGATTGAAAATCTCTGATTGAAATTGATTGCGAATTGAGAAGTGTTGATTTATGAATCGAAGGAGGCAGATGTTCTTACCGGGTAATAGCGACGTCGCCGGATTCCTGCGATCGGCGATTTTCAAGAATCGATTGGGGAGAGGCGAGCAACGGCTATTGGTGGTGTTCGAAAAGGAGAGAGAGATGAATTGAAGAGAGAGAATGAACGCCGGAATAATTAAAACCGCCGTCGGTGGTTGAATTTTCGTTCGATTGTTCGAATGCCTTTGGTTTGAACCACAACCACCACCGCGAGCAACGACCGGCGAGAATTGACCGGCGAGCAGCGACCGGCGAGCATTGGTGGCGACCGACGACGAGAGAATTGGAGACACAGAGGGAGGAATTGGAGAGAGAGAGAGAGTGGAATCTAAATCTGAATCTGAAATGAAAAAGAAAATGGCAGTGAAAATAAAAATTGGGTGTATTTGTTAATAATAATTACGAAAATGCCATTATTAAAAAGTGTTCTTACCGTAAGAAGTGTTCTTACCGAGTAAAATGTTCTTACGGGAGCCTATATTTTACATCAATCATGTAGAGAAATTTGGTCTCAAGATAATGAATTAACTTACTATAGAGAAATTGAGTCCGGGTCCTCTAGATTTTTAATAAAACTCTATAAGGCAGAGTTGCATCTAAACCATACATTTTATAATCAATGGCTCATATTAGTGGGAAAGGAAAATCAATATGTGGATATTAATGAAAAAAAATAAGGGGGATTTTGGAAATATAATATATTAGCCATTGGTTTTTCATCCAATGATTTTTCATCCAATGGTCGATATTGCTCAAACTCTACCTTGTAGAGTTATTTTAGAACTCTAGAGGATCCAAATCCGGAGGAATTTAATTAGTTATTTCCGGTTTTGGATCCTCTAGAGTTCTAATAAAACTCTACAAGGTAGGGTTTGAACAATATCAACCATTGAATGAAAATCAATGGCTCATATATTATCTTTCCAAAATTCCCCTTAATTTTTCTCATTAATATTCAACTCCTGGTTTTTTCTTCCCACTAATATAAGCCATTGATTTTAAAATGTATTGTTTAGATGCAACTCTATCGTGTAGAGTTTTATTAAAACTCTAGAGGATCCGGACCCGTTATCAGGCCCGGCCCTGTACCTGTCCAAGGTGGGACACGGAATAGGGCCCAATGTCGAAAGAGGCCCCCCAAAAACTTAACAAGTAGTTTAAAAAAAAAAACTAAACTTAAATTAGTAAAATGCTGCAGCAACCTGTACCGTTGAACTAAATAGGTTTTGTTTAGTTGTATTTCCCAACTTTTCATGGACCCTGTTAGGGGGGGAAATACCCTCTTGGTGACGTGGACAGATACGACAAGTGGAGCCTATGTGGCTGCCAGTAAGGCGTGACGAAGAATCCTTCAAATTTGCTCCCAACGGCTAAGAGGAAGGCAGCGGTTACGAACCGTTGATAAGCAAGCCATCATTACTCATTTAAAGCTTAATTATGTACATTTAAGTGTAAACGTTGCACTCTTATTATGTAAATGCCTATAAAATGGCACAGCTAGGTTAGTTTGTACACGGGAAATATTAAGCAATAATAATACTCTCATTCTATGCTCTTACGACTTGCTCTCGTTACTCTAAATCATCTTGCTCAATCGATTGTTAGCACCATCATCAAGGCAAGTTTGTCTCTAAGTAGAATTTGCCCAAAACAGACCCCACTGCAGAATAAGTATTAGGAGGAATGATTGATTTGGTCTAACAAACAACAACAAAGGGAATCAAGGTAGTTGATTCCCTTTCCCTTTGATGAATACCCCCAACCAAACAGCCCCTTAGTTTATTTTTCTTCCCAACTTCCCATGGGCCCACGTCATATTACATATTCTTACCTCTTTTTTTCGCTCTGTGCAAATTATGAAGGACGGAGTACAATATATTTTTATTATATTTTCTTACTAGATTTTAGCCCGTGCGATGCACGGATTCTACTAAATTTTTATGTTTAAATAGAACTCTTATATACCAATTTTATATATTAGATTAGATTAGTTTTTTATTTTGCATTGAATTTTATTTTAGATTTATTTTTTTAATTATGAGCGTTGTTTGTTTTTGGATGAAATTGTACATGCGTAATATTAATAATTAATTAATAAAAATATCTACGTGACACTTAATTATTTGTCTATGTGGCACTCAACTTTTTTAATTCAAAATTAATTTTGAAATCTTATTTTTCATTGGCCGAAACCATTAATTTCCTACGTGGCGCTCTAATATTGGATTAATGTTTGATTTTAAATTGAATTTTATGTATTTTATTTTTTATTAGTGTTTGATTTTGGATGAATTTTATTTTAGATTTATTTTTTTAATTTTTAGAGTGTTTGATTTTAGATGGAGTTGTATATATTAGTAATTAATTAATTAGAATATATACGTGGCACCTAATCAATTATCTACGTGGCAATCGATTTTTTTAATTCAAAAATAAATTAAAAGTCTTATTTTTCATTGGCCGAAACCATTAGTAATCCTAGGTGGCGCTCTAATATTTCAGAAAATATGCCTCCTTTATATATATATATATATTAGATAGATTAGATTTGTGGATTTTTAAGAAAAATTATGCCTTAATTCTTCTTATAGGGGGTCTAGATTATAATGTTAGCACAGGGCCCCTATATTGGTTGGGCCGGGCCTGCCCTGCCCGTTATTTCCTTCTTCTATTACGGAGTACCTTTGTTTTCCATAAAAAAGTACCAAAACTTATTTTTATTTTTTTTAAAAGAAAAAGGGTAGCTAATTAGAATCGACTTGGGAAAGAAGTCATCGCAAAGTTCCCTATAAAACATCCAAAACCAGTGAAAAACCCTCTGAAAATTGTATCTCCACCTTCCAAACAGAAAAAAAGCTGATCCAAGAAATCAACAATGGAGGATTTCTCTTCAGATTCAACCCCAAATTACAAACAATACAGTCCATACCAAAACCTTAACCCAAATACTCCCAACATGAAACTCTATAATCTTCCCACCACCCCCGAACACCTCTTTGAAGAAGAAGCCTTCCGAAGTCGTAACTTCTATGATAATCTCACCTTCTACACCGGCAGTTCCTACCTGACCGGTTCTGTTGTCGGCGCCGTAAAGGGCAGTTTCGAGGGACTTTCTGCCACCGAATACGGCGAGTCTCTTAAAATCCGTACTAACCGTATGCTCAACACGGGAGGTATGGTGGGTCGGAGGTTTGGCAACTCTGCAGGAATTTTGGCTGTGATATACACAGGGGTTGAATCCTCTATTATTTACAAAAGAGACACTGATGATGTTTTAGGAAGCCTGATGGCCGGTATGGGTACTGGTGCGGTGTATCGACTCCCAGCGGGTATTCGAGCAGCTGCGATCGCGAGTGTTGTTGGTGGGATTGTTGTTGGTGCTGTTGTTTCTGGGAAGCACTTGTTGACAAGATCTGTTCCCAAATTGTCTATCTGAAACTTTGGATGAGATTGCTACATTATGAATTTTATCACAATTCTAATACTTTGAATCGTTTATTTTTAAATCACAAAGGATGGTGTGATTTATTGCAATTTAGATGATGGCAGAACATCTATATTTGTTTTCTCTAGTTACATTGATGAATGTGTTAGCGCATATATCATTGTAAAATTTTGGCAATTACTAATTCATTAATTGACCTAGTTTTTTCTATCTGTTACATACTTTTGTTTATCGATGTTACATGCATCAACAGCCTCTCTATGTGTGATCAAACAATGCAGATATATTTGGATACCTGTATAGTTTGATAAGCTCTACGATTGTTTAGGGTTTGCGGGAATTAATCATATTTTGCAACCCGTATGTTGGATTAGTGATTAGATGTTTGTGTATTGTGAAAGTCTCAACCTATTAGCTTGATCAAATTCGCCTTGACAAGCTAATTTTCTTTGGAAAACCTATCGAGGTGAGTTATAATTAAAATAAAAGTAAAATTAAATGTACAATTAAAATTACCATTAAAATTTGATAATTAGCTTGTCATTGGAGTTGCTCTTATAGGACGCACAAAGTAGTCGGTAATTTACCGAGTACTTTTTTAGTCGGCAATTTTCCGACTACTTGGTTAGTCGGTAAATTACCGACTACTTTGTTAGTCGGTAATTTTTCGACTAAACAAAGTAGTTCGTAAAATTATTTAAAAAAATGAAACCCAGAATTATATCATGAAGAGTTATTATAGAGTAAGGAGTACAAAAATAAAACTTTGCTTATGGTGAGAACCTCACGCCCTATTCGGCAAAACTAGCGGTAGCGGACAGCTTTAGCGGTTGAGTAGCAAATCTTGACCCTTGATTTAGTTTAATCTTGACCTCTAATAATATCACGATCTATATTAATCGCCTTATTTCCTTCGGCTCCACTTCTATACGATTAAAACCTTGATTTCTGCATCTATGATACAATACATTGTCTTGATTTTCAAAGTCTTCAATAAATCAGCCTCTGTAATTGGTAGAATCGAGTGAAAACTAAATTGGTTTTGGCGGATATTCATGAAATCACGACGGAGTCGAAGTAGAGTACTGCGGTCTACTATGTATGATTTAATGGAACTAAATAATTCATGGTTAAAGATTTGCGATTGTACCAGAGAAGTAGAATACTTCATATTATATTTACCTAATTAATTCATCTGAATTTTAATATGGGTAAAACTAGGTTGGTTTTCCTTCTTCCAGATTATGCTTGTAATGGGTATTGCAATATTAATCAATTTATGGTCATGCGATGGGTTTTATGCTGTTTGTTTATCTCACTTTTTGCCATAGTAAATCTGACGCTTTTACCTATGGAGGCATTGCACGAATATTTCTATATACATATTTTTTTAACTGAATATGCATGTTTTTTGAATTATATGTGCATAATATTTCACCTATAATATTAACTTGATTTAAATTATTATTTAGTTAGGTCAATGGCAAATTGGGTTGTCAACAGGTCGCGTAAATTCAGGTAACGGCTTGTCAGGAATTGAGTCAATAACAGGTTTTATCGGGTTATAATTGGTTTCCGGTTGACATCGAGTCGGGTGTTGAATCGGGTTCGGGTAATTTTTCGGTCGGGTAAGCTGACTTAGTTTTGTTATCGGTTATATTTCGGTCGGGTGTCAGGTTCGGGTCCGGGTCATGCATTAACGGGTCGAAATCGGTCGTCGGTTTTAACGGGTTGGATACGGTCGAGTTACGGGTTTTCTATTTTAACAAAATTCGGGTCTCGGGTCGGGTCCGGATCCTTAAAAAAACAGGTCGGTTCAGGTCGGTTTTTCGGGTCGGGTCAATTTTTGACAGCTCTAATATGAACTGTGTATATTTGTGCATAAATTTTTAGTTAAATGTGCATATATTTTGACTTAAATTTGCATATATTTTGTGCAAAATATATATTCTTAAATTTTTATTTAAATGTGTATATACTTTGTGGTAAATGTGCATATACTTTAAGATAAGTATGCATATATGGATGAGAAGATCAATAATTTTTATCGACTCTTAAGCTTGTTTCTACATAAACGTAAAACATAAATAAGATTTTCGGCCATTGAGGAGAAATCAAAATTTATAACTATATAGCTTCGAACCTCTTTGATATTAAAAAGAAGCGTCTAATAGAGACAATAATAAATTAGGCAAGCGTACCATTTTTCGTTATACTATTTTTTTGAGGGCAATATTTACCTTACATATATGTGCATATAAGGACATAAGGGCCATTAGATTTATTTTGATATAACCACTGTAGAGGTGGTTCTCACGTTAAGATAGGTTCTCACCTTAAGGTGGTTCTCACAGGAACCTCACCCTATATATATATATATATTTTCTCACAGGAACCTTACCCTATATATATATATATATATATATATATATATATATATATATATATATATATATATATATACTCGACCCGGTTTGACCGGCACAGAGTTTAAGGGACTTGAATTGACTTATTTAATTTAATAGGTAGTAGTTGATAGTGAGTATTATTTTAATGTAGTTAGTGGGTTAAGAGGTGGGGTTGGGGGAGAGTAGGGGTTGAATTTTTAATTATTTTTTGTATGGAGTAGGGGGTAAGTGGGTTAATAGGGGTGGAGTGAGAAATAATATAATATTGTTAGAATATTTCCATTTTTTGAAACAGGTCAAGTATTAAAGGACGGCCCGATAAGGAAAACAGGTCAAGTGGAGTATATACATATACTACCTCCGTTCCCAAATGTTGTTTACGCTTACTGTTTTCACGTAGATTAAGGAGAGGAGAGAGGTGAGCTAGTGGGGTACTTGGTTGCAAGTGGGTTGATAGTGACTGCCATGTTAAGCATTTAATCCTTCCTTGATTTTCCTTCTAATTTAAGATTATAGCGACTGCCATGAACAATAGAATCCTGAACAAATTCAAACATCAAAATATTTTGAGTTTCTTAACACAACAGTCATCATCGTCAACAAATGGCAATGTGCTAATGAATAACAAAATATTACGAGCTCATCAACACAAGAGACTCATTACAACAAGGCACATCATCATCCTCCAACCATTTTTTTCCCTCTACGAACACCATCAGTTAAGATCAAGACTCGGTAATAATCTTTGGAGTACTATTTTGTCCCCTTTTATTTCAAAATTTGCTCAACCTCATCTCCATCATCTTCCTCATGAAACGATTCTTTGTTGTTTCATTTGAAGGAACCTCTAAGAAAAAGATATAGATCGCGAGAGGGAGAAAGAGAAGGAGATAGAAAACTCCCAATTTTACAAACCCTAGAACTGAACTCCCCAAATTAACCCTATAACTAATTTCGCCCTGATTTCTATGAAAGAGATTGAGGTCTAGATTCAAGGAATGAAATTATGAGAGAGGAGAGAAGAAAAGTTTCGAATGTGGTTAGAAGGTTGAGGGAAATGGTGAACTTTAGGAGAGAGATTATGAAATTTCTGGATTTCTGGATTTCTATGGAAGAATCACCAGAGGAGAGAGAAAGCAAAAAGAGGGGCATTAATTAAATTATGTGAATGGTTAATAGTCATACTATTGGGTTAACAGTGGATTGGAGAATTAATTTGTCCAATTTATGCAAGTCGGTCATTAATTGTTGTAAGTGGGTGAATAAAATAATGAAAATGGAGGATATAATTGTCAATATTGTATTTCAAAAATGGAATAAAGCATAAGTGTAAAAAACTTTTAGGAACGAACTTAAACGAAAAGCGTAAAGAACTTTTAGGAACGGAGGTAGTATATATTATAGAAGAAATATTGTAAAAGATAATAAACATTAAGTAAAGTTTAAAATAAATTAATAAGTAAAATAAGTACATTTCAATATAACATGAAAAATTGAAAAAAATAAAAAGAATTATAAAAATAAAAAAAATAGAAAGAAACAGAAACATGGAAGTTGTATAAGTCAAATGAAGTCAATGTATATTCTCTTCCTTCACTCTGTCCTATCCAACGCCATATTTTCCTCAATCCCAAGAAAGCTCATATCGTGCTCAATCACCTTCCTCCAAGTTTTCTTAGGTTTTCCCATACCCCTTGCAATTCTATCACTTTGCCACCCTTCTATTTTCCTAACCGAGGCATCACATAATCTTCTGCTTACATATCCAAACCATCTTAAACGATTTTCCATCATCTTAAACTCAATCGGTGCAACCCCTACTTTCTTCCTAATAATCTCATTCCTCAAACGATCCTTTCTTGTATGCCCACACATCAAACGTAACATGCGCATCTCCGCCACATTCATCTTGTGCACGTGACAATGTTTCACTGCCCAACATTCCGTGCCGTATAACAAAGTTGATCGAATTGTCGTGCGGTAAAATTTTCCCTTAAAACTTTGGGGCATGCCTGAATCACATAGGAACCCCGTGGCACCTTTCCACTTCAACCAACCTGCTTTGATTCTACGGGCCACATCGCCATCCAATTCTCCATCCTTTTGGATAATAGATCCTAAATAACGGAACATTTCAGAGCCTTGGACAATTTTCCCATCTAAGGTAATCGCCCCTGTCTCTCTATCTTGGACTCCACTAAACTTGCACTCCAAATATTCCGTCTTGTTTCTACTCATCCTAAAACCCCGAGATTCCAAAGTTTTTCTCCGTAACTCCAACTTAGTTTCCACTCCTTCTTTTGTTTCATCAATCAACACAATATCATCTACAAACATCATGCAACATGATATACCATCTTGGATTGACCTCGTCAATTCGTCCATGACTATAGCAAAAAGAAACGGGCTAAGTGCGGAACCTTGATGCACTCCAATCGTAATGGGGAATTCTTCGGTCTTACCAACACTAGTTCTCACACTCGTGCTAACTCCCTTGTACATGTCCTTGATGATATCAATATACTTCCTCGGAATTCCTTTTCTACTTAATGCCACCAAATAATTTTCCTTGGTACCTTATCATACGCCTTCTCCAAATCAATGTAAATCCTTCTTCTTATCCCGATAATTCTCCATTAGTTGCCTTATAAGATGAATGGCCTCCATAATCGATCTCCCAGGAATAAATCTAAACTGGTTCTCCGAAATTTTCACAGTTCTCCTCAATCTTTGCTCAATAATCCGCTCCCAAAGTTTCTTAGTATGACTCTAATAATAATAAAAATATATGATACTTGATCTAATCTAAAACAAAAATTATAAGACAAGATTTTGTTGGAGCTCCTCACTTCAAAGATTTTCTTGAGATCTTCGATCGCCTACAACCACATAAAAAAATATAATTCAGAAATATCAACATAAAAAACGAAAATTAAATAACAAAAACGAAATCAGATTAAAAACCGAAGGTAAGAAAAATGAAAATTACATAAGAAAAACGAAATAGATTTAAAAACGAAAATCAAAATTAAAAAACCAAAAACGCTCTTTTACCTACTACTTTCAGCGGCCGCCATTTTGTCGTTTTCTTGTAGTGAATTACATACATCCCTAATTATAATTAGTTATAATTGATTGCATTTAATTATTTAACATGCACTATATATTCATAAGATATTTTAACCAAAAAACTTGTTAAGGTAAATATAAAAGTAGAGATCGAATAATAGTTGGACTCAAATTGTCATGGAGTCAATTTGAGTCGAGCTCGAACCCGAACCCGAACTGTGAATCCATCAATCAAGCTGAACACAAGCTCAAAATTGAAGTTCGAACCGAGCTAGAGCCTGATATACAAATAGTTAAACGAGCCAGACTTTGTGAATGTTCGGCTCAAATCGGCTCGTGGCCACCCCAAATGTGGGGGAAGGAGAGCATGTATGATTGCATTCCAATGGAATATCTTATATCTAATGTCTGCTTATGAATCCATGGGCCGTCCATATATATATATATATATATATATATATATATATATATATATATATATATATATATATATATATATATATCATGTGAGCTGCTTAGATGTTTGTGATCGAAATGGCGTACATACCTTAGTTCTTATACGGAGTGAAATTAAAAAATCGAATGTAAGTGAATTGAATGAACAGCAAGCGATGAATTGGAAGGTGAAGGAAATATGTCCTTCACCCAAGGTGCATTAAGTCTAATACCAAGGTTCAGATTAATTGCGAACAATGAATTCAGTGAGATCAAGTGATCGGAACAGCTCGCTGGAGCAATGCTTCCGATCAGTGAGTTCTAATGGATATTGAACTCACAACTTACTCTTGACTGAACCTACAAGGTCACACCAATGACACGTAACAGATCACCGGATTAAATGAATTGGAAATTCATTTAATAGCCTTTCGGGATTTAAGTTGGAAACGTATTATACGATACGACCTTGCATCGGAATCGTATATCGTATCGCGAATATTCGTAAGCTAGGCGAGACGAATAAATCGTATCGTACGACGGTGATTCGTCGTATACGAAACGATAAATAATATATCGGAAATATATTTAATCGCGAATACGAGGAGCGGCCCACGAGCCGAGTGCACGAAGCACTCAAGGCCCATGGGCGCGCGCACGACTAGGAGAGCAAGCAAAGCAGACGCAGCAGCAGCGAGGCCCTTGTGGCGCAGAGCTGTGGGCGTGCGTGCGGGCCGAGACCACGACACAGCAGCAGCGCGGCCCACTGGCTGTGCGTGTCCGTGTGTTTGGCGTGCGGGCTTGCTAGCCGGCCTTGCCTCATGGCTTGGTCGGTTAGTAAGGTTATGTAAATAACCTTATAACCTATTTTCTAACTTAGCACAATCATAACACAATACACACAACCCTAGGAGAAAACAGAGAACCCTAATTCTCTTTGTGCCTCCATAGTGTGTTCATCCCAAAAGGCAAAGTATCTTGATCGATTGTCTAAGCTACGATAATCAAGACGGATCTGAACGTGTCGGTGAACCAAGTAGAGGAACGACAAGTGGAGTTCTTTGTTCGTGTTCGTTGACATATTATTGTGGAAAACACGCTTCGAATGTAAGTTTGCTTAATCTGTGCTTTATACATGTTTCCTGGCTTTGGGGATTGTTCCGCGCATGTTATTATGTTTAAGTTTATTCCCCTACATTGGTATCATGAGCCTTATGTATTCAAAGTATGAATTAGCATGATAATTATTGTTTTTGCATATGTCGAAAAATTTGGAATTTTTGTTGATTTTTCGGAATTTTTACGAATTATTGGATGAATTGCGTAGTTGGCTGTTCCAAAATCTAAAATATTCGCTTTTTTGATTTTTAAAACCCTAATCTGATGGAAATCAATTTTCTAAGACCAACTCATGAGAATAGAATTGCAAAAACAGGCCTCGAAGTATCGTTTTTTGGGCTTTTTGTTAATTTTTCATTAAAAATTAAAAGTGTCGGGAAGTAATTCAATTAAAAGGTCAACCTAAACTACTCGGAATTGCTTAAAATTTTGTCACAATCTTTCTGGGTATATTCTTGATCTATGGTAAAAGTTTCAGATGTTTTCGATAAGTATAAACCCTAGTTTTGCCTTTCCCCAATTCGTAAAATTTGAAACCCTAATTTAATTTTAATTAATTTTGGTTTAATAATTCGGTTAATTGGGAAATGGGATATAATTTCATGGGTCAGTGGATAATTTTAAAAATTATTGGATTAAAATTTTGAATGGTTTCGTTAATTTTAATCGCACTTAAACCAAATTATTAAAAATCTGAATTTTAATTGTTTATGAACGATTTAAAGCTTCGGATTTTATTAATTAAAAGTTCAAACTTTAATGTTGATTCATTCGTTCTTAAAAGTTTGAACATTGTTAGCCCTTGATTTAATAATTTTACGAAATTGGATTGTCGTTGGAATTTATTAAATCGTTAAAAATCGTTGTTTTTCGAAAATAAAAATCGTAACTTTTTGAAAAATAAAATTATTGCAAGTTCGTGAAATTAAATTTATTTTTAATTAAGTTGGTCCGTATCACGAACCAAGGGCACGAACACAAGTATGGTGGACGTATGGCTCGTCGAGCCATACGGGCTGTTGTGCTTAGGCCGAGCCGCATACGACACGGGCAGCAACAAGCATGCTGCGTGCCTCGTGCGCGCTGGGCGAGGAAAGGGGCAGGCGGGACGCTTGCGGGGCTGCGTCGAAGCAAGGCGCGAGCCATGCGACGTTCAGCACACACGAACGCACAACACGCAGCGCAGGGGCAGCGATGCTGCGGAGACGCACGCGCGCGAGGGGCCTGGGGGTGTGCGAGCCTTGCTCGTGCGCCTCTTGGGCCACACGCAAGGCATAGGACTGGGCGCAAGCCTAGCCCAACTACGTAATCGGACTTTTTCGTTGAAAATTGTTTATTTCGTTGGGCTTCGTATATTTGTATTAATTTGGGCTAACGGGATATTTAATTTCATATTATATTTGCTTAGGCCGGACCGCGAGTTTTAATTTAATATTTCATAATTAATTATCCGGAATAATTATTGGTTTGAGTGGGAGCCACTAAATGAAATTAAAATGAAATAATTATTATTAATTATTTTCGTAGGTCTCATTATTTTAATTAAATTCAATTTTAATTAGAATAAAGTCTAAGGATTAATAATTTGGAAATTGATTAATCTTTTAGGACGCGTTTATGTGAACGTGAATTTTAATTAATTCACGTAAATACTTGCATATTTATATGGGCCATTCGTTTTAGCACACGAATGGGTGAATGCATAGAACATATATTTTATGTAATGCAGGTACTCCAAGTGACTAGTATGGCCAATTTAGGATAGTTAAATACGGTATGCGTACCGTTCTATCTTTGAATGTAAAGTTTTAAATATGGTCTGCGTACCATGGAATTTTTGATGTAATTTATTATTTTCAGGTATTTATAAGTTTAGAACTTTAAGTTAGCATTTGAACGAAGATTCAAGACGATGCCAAGCTAACAAGGAGGTGATGAAGATTGGATGCTTCAAGACAAGATGTTTTGGGCCATACTAGATCACCATTTATTTATGCACTTCTATATATATATTATGCGTGAATGTATGAATGTATGTATGCTTTGCATGAACAGGTTGTTTCCTATGAATCGATTAGTTTTAAGTTCACCAAATAATCGAACCAACATAGAAACAACTAGGTCCAAGTAATATTGAGTTTAAAAATTGCCTTCCAAATCAAGCACTTACAAAAATCTAGGGATCTAAGATAGTAGGTTTACGCTAAAGCGAGGTGCTATTTTAGTTGACTTAGGTGGTAAGGCGTCCTAAAGGAGCACATTGATTGTGGTTACAACTCAAACAACAATGGCATTAAGTTGTGGCAATGGGATAAATTATGGCATTAATTTATTAACCAAGAGTAATTTGGAGATTACTAGCAATAGGTTTTGCTTACCTAAAATCTTAAACTACTTAAGACATGCTAAAGCTGCTTAAGGATTTTGGACTTTTGGGGTCTTGGAATCGTTTCATTCATTTTGGACCATGTTTTTGCTTTTGCATGAATGAAATGTTTTAATAGCTTTAATGATGGCATGTTTTGCTTTTATTTCAAAGTTATTGAATTGTATGAATGGTTATTTATTGCAAATTCTTTTCGATTGTAGTAATCAAAATGGTCGCAAACATAACAACAATCATATCAGCTGAAATTCTAGATGTCGAGTTAGACTTGACTAATTTTCTTGAATGGAAAGAGAAACTTGTCGAAGTTTTGAAAGTTAATGGCATACACTATGTCATTGAACAACCTTTCCCTAGCTATGATGCGCGAGGCATGACTCCTGAAAGGTACAGAAGTTGGGCACTTCACAAGTACCTTGTCACGGAGTTCATCCTCAAGTCAATCCCTGAGAGTTGGAGAGGGAGGTTCATTACTTTTGAACCTCGAGCTCTCCTAAGTAGCCTCGAGGATAAGTGTGCGGATTTTCGACCCTTGTGCCAAACTGGTGGCAATGGGGTTGACGAATTGGCTAATTTGATGAGCGATCTCAAGCTCATAACTCCACACAAGTCGTGCCTAGAAATCGAACTTCTAGAGGCACAAAGGCGCATTTACTCTGTCAAGATGGACAAAAACACACCAATTCGGTCTCATGTGGATATGATGTCTGGATTATTTTTCACAATTGAGAGACTTGGTGGTTCCATCAAAGAGTCGATAGCTATTGCACTAGTGCTGAATTCTCTTCATAAGGATTATGAGGGTTTTAAGATGCACTATCTCTTTCATCAGAAAGAGAGCACATTCTGTGAACTTGTGGAATTACTCGTGAAATGCGAGAAAATCCTTAAGTTCAATCAAGACCCTTTGAATGTGAGGTGCACTAAATTCAAGAAAGTAGGCAAGGGGAAGAAAAGCAAGGCTGCATCTTCGTCCACTCCCGGAGGGCATCTGGCGCCTTCCAAGAGCAAGATGAAGAGGAATGCTTCTCCTTCCATATCGCAATGCTTCAATTATAATGAAATTGGTCATTACAAGCGAGATTGCCCCAAACTAAAGGAAGAGAAGAAGGACGGAAACGTTGCTTCTCCTTCAGGTATGTATGTTAAACATTGTAATCTTGCTAATTCTACTTCTTGGGTATTAGATACTGGTTGTGGCTCACACTTATGTTCCAATTCGCAGGGACTAAGGAGAAGTAGAAATCTTGATAAAGGCGAGATGGATCTACGCGTGGGAAATGGAGCACGGATTGCTGCATTAGGCGTAGGATCTTATTTTATTTCTTTGCCTAGTGGGTTTGTTTTGGAACTAGAAAACTGTTACTACGTTCCTAGTATCACCAGAAACATTATTTCCGTTTCAAGTTTGGATTCTAAAGGTTTTAGTTTTCAATTTAAAGACAAATAGTTGTTCTTTTGCTTTGAATGGAATGTTTTATGGTTCATCACAACAAGAAAACGGTCTATATGTGCTACATACGAGCAAACACATTTATAACATAAATACCAAAAAGGCTAAAACTGGTGATTCGGATCTCACATTTCTGTGGCATTGTTGATTAGGCCATATAAACATAAAGCGCATGGAATTACTTCAACGGAAAGGAATTCTAGAATCATTCGACTTAGAGAAGATTGATCAATGTGAATCTTGTTTACTTGGCAAAATGACAAAGCAACCTTTCTCAAAGGTGGGAGAAAGAGCAAGCGAACTACGAGGGCTAATACATACGGACGTATGTGGGCCTATGAGTACGAAAGCTAGAGGTGAGTTCAGCTATTTCATAACGTTTACGGATGACTTCAGTAGATATGGCTATATTTACGTAATGAAGCACAAGTCTGAATCGTTTGAGAAATTCAGAGAATTTCAAAATGAAGTAGAGAATCAACATGGAAAGAAAATCAAAGCTCTAAGATCGGATCGAGGAGGTGAATATCTTAGCCACGAGTTTGATGACCATCTAAAAGAATGCGGTATTCTTTCTGAATTGACTGCTCCGGGGACACCCCAATGGAATGGAGTGTCTGAACGGAGAAACATGACCTTACTCGATATGTTCAGGTCAATGATGGGTCAGGCCGAACTTCCTTTACAGTTTTGGGGACATGCGTTGCAAACTGCAGCACTCACACTGAATCGTGCTCCGTCAAAAGCTGTTGAAAAGACTCCATACGAATTATGGACTGGGAAACTTCCAAAGTTGTCTTTTTTGAAGATTTGGGGTTGCGAAGCATATGTCAAGCGATTAATTTCGGACAAGCTACAACCTAAATCTGACAAATGTTTCTTTGTTGGGTATCCAAAAGAAACTATGGGGTATTATTTCTACAAAAAGTCAGACAACAAGGTTTTCGTTGCTCGTGACGGTGTCTTTTTGGAAAGAAATCATATTTCCAAATTGACAAGTGGGAGAATAATAGACCTCGAAGAGATTCGAGACGAACAACGAACTTAGAACTCTTTAGAAGCAGTTCAGGTTGATGAACCTCCAAGGTCTTTAGAAGAGCCAGTGGGAGTAGTTCGTCAAAACGTTGTTGCCCCTCGTAGGTCAAATAGAACTATTTTTCAGCCGGACAGATGGACAGGCGTCCTCTTGATTGAAAACTTAGACGTTCTCATATTGGATAGTGATGAACCTATGACTTACAAGCAAGCTATGACGAGCCCAAGCTCCACTAAATGGTTAGAGGCCATGCAATCTGAAATAGACTCCATGTCTGAAAATCAAGTCTGGGATTTGGTTGATTTGCCGGATGGGTTCACACCTATCTGATGTAAATGGGTCTTCAAATTGAAGAAAGACAAAGATGGAATTGTATACATATACAAGGATAGATTGGTAGCAAAAGGTTACAGGCAAGTTCATGGCGTTGACTACGATGAAACCTTTTCTCCAGTCGCGATGCTTAAGTCTATTCGTATAATCCTTGCGATTGCCGCTTTTCATGACTCTAAAATATGGCAAATGGATGTCAAAACTGTCTTCTTGAACGGTGTTCTTGAAGAGACTGTGTTCATGACACAGTCGGAGGGTTTTGTCGATCAAAAGAACCAAGGAAAGGTATGCAAGCTTAAGAAGTCCATCTACGGACTAAAGCAGGCATCAAGGAGTTGGAATAAACGATTTGATGAAGCAGTCAATAAGTTTGGCTTCATCAAGAATCAGGACGAATCTTGTTAATACAAGAAGGTCAGTGGGAGTAAAATTGCATTCCTAGTCTTGTATGTTGACGACATACTACTTATTGGAAACGACATTCCTATGTTGGAGTCTGTAAAGACTTGGCTCGGGAAGTGTTTCTCAATGAAGGACTTAGGAGAGGCACAGTACATATTGGGCATCAAGATCTATAGGGATAGATCTAAGAGGATGATTGGACTAAGCCTAAGCACTTACATTGACAAAGTGCTAGCTAGGTTCAATATGATGGAAGCCAAGAGAGGCCATCTACCCATGTCACATGGCATATATCTAAGCAAGAATCAGTGTCCCAAAACATCTGATGAGCGTAGAAAGATGAGTGGAATTCCATACGCTTTGGCTATTGGATCCATCATGTATGCTATGATTTGTACAAGGCCAGATGTTTCGTTCGCACTCAGTGCAACGAGCAGGTACCAGTCAGAACCAGGTGAGGCGCATTGGACTGCTGCCAAGAACATCCTAAAGTACCTGAAAAGGACTAAGGATCAGTTTCTAGTTTATGGTGGGGCAGATGAGTTGATTGTTAAGGGCTATACGGACGCAAGCTTTCAAACCGACAGAGATGATTTCAGATCACAGTCTGGGTTTGTGTTCTGCCTCAACAACGGAGCAGTAAGCTGGAAAAGTGCTAAGCAAAGCACTATTGCGGATTCTACAACTGAAGCCGAGTACATTGCTGCCTCAGAAGCAGCAAAGGAAGATGTTTGGATTCGGAAGTTCATCGATGAACTTGGTGTTGTCCCCTCCAATAAAGGACCAGTGGCTTTGTATTGCGACAATAGCGGAGCCATTGCCCAGGCAAAGGAGCCTAGGATCCACCAGAAGTCCAAGCACGTACTACGGAGATTTCATATACTTCGAGAGATCGTTGAAAGAAAGGAAATCGAGATTTGCAAGGTTGGAATTGACGACAACGTCGCGGATCCATTGACTAAACCGTTGCCACAAGTGAAACACAACGCACATGTAGCAACCATGGGAATCAAGCATGTTGGAGAATGGCTTTGATTTTATAAGTATTGTTTTTGAACATCTGTTAGATCTATGTTTAAAACAATCGGTTTAACCATTTCATATTTATGAAATTTATTATTTCATATTCATTTAATTGTGGTTTAGAATTAAATGATAAGTCCATGTGATTCAAATCATTCAAAATGGGATGTCAAGATGGATTCTTCGACAAAGAAACACCCATAAGTGAACTTGAATATTGAAGTCACAAAGGATCCCTAATCCAGGTCATTGAAAGGTGGACGACCAATGACTAATGAAGATTAGATTGCAAGTAGATTACTTAGTTCTGTTTCTTGAACTAGAGTGACTGGATGTCAGAATCTTTTGCATAGATACTTATTGGATCTTGTATCGGATTGACCATGAGAACACTTTAAGAGATTAAAGTCATGTCATAGGTAGTTCTCATTAATGGTGATTAGAAACCGTTCCTCAGAACATGAGCGATTATGTCTGCTCGTTTGAGAATCAGCTCGCTTTGATACTAGCTAAATGTCGCACCGTAAAGGGAGGCTATAAAAGCAGTTATTGGGTGTACTATGAATCAAAGTGAGTGTTCATAGATTGCAAGAATGGATTGTCCTCCTATCTTTGATAGGATATGGTGTTGTTGTGTAACAAGGCCTCTCGGAGAGTTAGATACTGTAAAATGCATGGACGTGCTCAGAATGGTTAGGCTTAACCTTCTGTAAAAGTTTGACAGTTGAACTCTGTAATCCGAGAAACACTTGTGGACCTAATAAGGATGGCTTGGATCTTACCTTATGTTCAGTAAGTAACACTAAGTGACAAAGGAATGTGGATGCACACTTGTCTGAATGACAAGTGGGAGATTGAAGGAAATATGTGAAGGAAATAATGCCCTTGGTCCAAGTATGCATTCTATATTAAGTCTAATAAATGCGGTTCAGTATTAATTAACAAGTTAATAATTCAGTGAGATCAAGTGAGCTGAATGCCTAGCTAGAGGCCGCTTCAGTTCAAGTGGAGTTAATGATATTAATCCACAGCTTACTCTTGACTGAACCCGTAGGGTCACACAAATAGTACGTAAACGGATCAAGTATTTAATGGCATTAAATACTCCATCTATGAATATTCGGAACCGACGGATCTTGGTTTCAGTGGGAGCTAAGATCGTCACAGGCAAGAAATGAATACTCCGGAAACGATGATATTGCCGGAAACGGAAATATGGATCGTATCGGAAATATGAATATTATCCAAGTCGTAGATGTTGCCGGAAACGGAAACATGGTACGTATCGGAAAATATTATTGGAAATGGAAATATTACCAGAATCGGAAATATTGCCGGAAACGGAAATATTGTCAGAATCGGAAATATTACCGGAATCGGAAAATAATTCCGGAAACGGAAATATTAAATATTTGTTCGAAACGGAAATTAATTCCGGAATCGGAAATATTAAATATTGTTCGTATCGGAAATAGATTCCGGGAATGGAAATTTAAACGGAAGCGTATCGTACGAATTAGCATCGGACGAGGCTTGCCGGACGAAGGCCCAGCACGAAGCTGGGGCCATCGCCCAGCAAGCATGCGCGCCACAAGCCCAGCCAAGGCAGCGCCCAGGCCTACCGCAAGGCAGGCCCAGCGCGCGCCAAGGGCCACGGATGCGTGGGCCGTGCTGCGCGGGGCTGCTGCTCGCACGCGCATGGGCAGCCCTTGTGGCTGCCGTGTGTGTGTGAGTTTGTGCTCATGCGTGATTCCTGAATCTACAAGAGTCAGTGTATGATTAAATTTCTATTCCTAATTGGATAAATTAATTAAATAGAATTCATGTAGGATTCTAATTTCAATTAATTCGTATCCTACTAGGATTACGATTCCTTTTCCATAACTCTATAAATAAAGGCCTAGGGGTCATAATTTATACACAAGTTTCAAAGTATTCAAAAAGTGAGTTTTTGAGAGAAAATTAAAACACACATCTTGCTCATAAAGTGCCGAAATTTTCTAGTACCTTAAGGGCGATTCTAGTTGGTCAATCTTAAGGCGGATCCGGACGTGCTGTGGACTATCTACGGAGGGACGACACTTGGAGTCCTAAAAGACTTGTTCTTGTTCGGTTCGGGCGCAGCTAGGGAGGGCACGCAACAAAGAGTATGCATCTAAATTATGCTATATGATTATGTGTAAATAATATGTTATCCTGGGTTAATGGTTGTTTCCGCATGATCTATGTAATGTCATATGTATCATAACCTAACAGTGGTATCACGAGCCCCTTATTATTTTCATAATCTAAATTGCATGAACATGGTTAAATATTACAAATTTGCAAGAATTAAAAGGGGTGATTAATTTTCGTAATTGTTAATTAATTGCAAATTGCGTTTATTTAATTATACGTACGCAGTTTTTCGGCAGTTTCTTCATTACTCATCCGAATTGAGTGATTTTTGTGTCAAATCTGCATGTAAAAGGCATTCTAAAATTTTGACAAAAATAGTTTTTTTCTGCCGAACCCTGAATTCTCAAATTCGAAGCCTAACTATGACTTTTCGAAGGTTTTAGTTTTTCGAATGCAAAATTTCGTAAATTTAAGATGTTAAATTAAATATTTGCGATTCTTGTTGATAAATCTTGAATTTTTGATTGACCTACTGCATATGTTTAACAAGTTTGAATGCCTAGTCTTGTTAATTATGCAATCTAATTTGTAATTATGATTAATTTGTTGAAAATTAGAATAATTTAGAATTAATTTGATTTTCATAATTAATTGTAATTTAATTAGAAACCTATGATTAAAAACCACCATAAAAATTGTAAATTTACGATAAATTTTAAATTTTTATGACCTAGACTTGAATCCATAACAATCGGAAATCAATTGGATAATAAATATTCGATTTTTCGCCCTAAAATTATGAAATTAATATTATTTATTAATTTGTCATTAATTTTAAATATAAATTTTAAATTTTTATGCGATTCGTTCAAATAACTTGCACGCACGAAGCAATGGACGCTTCGTGTTACCCTTAAGGGGTGTTGTATAATGCGGGCATGCGACGACGAGCAAGGGAGCTCGTCGCCCGTGCGGCACGAATGCAATGAGCAAGGGCGTAGTGCACGAGCACAAGGCAGCAGCCCTGCCTTGTGTCGTGTGCCACGAGCAATGAACGAATGGGCATGGGCGAGGGGCGAGCCAAGGCAGTCGCGTGTGGGCAGCAAGCGAGCTGCGCCACAACGCGCGCTGCCTCGCACA
Source organism: Spinacia oleracea (assembly GCF_020520425.1). Lineage (NCBI taxonomy): Eukaryota > Viridiplantae > Streptophyta > Magnoliopsida > Caryophyllales > Amaranthaceae > Spinacia > Spinacia oleracea. The sequence goes on from NC_079490.1 coordinate 76,247,572, forward strand.
AGTGCGCGCAGCCTCGCGCGCAGCGAGCGCAAGCTCGCGTGCCACGAGCGCTGCGCCCAGCACTACTCGCGCGCACAGCGCGCGATGTCGCTCGCCCAGCGAGCGATGTCGCGCCCCAGCGAGCGATGGCTCGCGCGCACAGCGCGCGATGTCGCCCGCCCAGCGAGCGATGTCGCGCCCCAGCGAGCGATGGCTCGCGCGCACAGCGAGCGAGCCAGCGCGCCCAGCGAGCGATGTCGCGCGCCCAGCGAGCGATCTCGCGCGCGCGCACTGCGAGCGATAGCTCGCGTGCGATGGGGCGCTGTGCGGAGGCTTGCGATAGGACAGCAGCAGCTATGCGACGAGCGCATGGGCTGCGCGCACATGGCCAGCAATGGCTGTGTGCGTACGGCCCATGGGCGTGCAACGCGTAGGGTGTTTGCGTTACGATTAGATCGTTTTGAATGTTTAATTTGAAAATTTCAGTTCACGTAATTTTAATTAATTTTAAAATTAATAATTTGAATTAATTTTTTGGATTTTAATTTTGAATATTATAATTATAATAAATGGAATTTATTCTAATTATTTTACTAAAATTAAAATCATGAATTAATTTAAATGCGACTGAAATTAAATTAAATTTCTGGATTCAATTATAAATTTATATGAGCTTTAAATTTTAATTAAATTTGTATGTTTCCGGTTAGACTAGAAATACAATTTTATGTTTAAAATTGGTAAAGCATATGAATTTATTGGTTTAAGTGGGAGCGCTTTTTAGTCATAAACTCTTGATTAGGTCTACAAATCCTTAAGGTTAAAACAACTTGATTAGAATTAATAAGGACTGAATAATTGGTAGATTATTGGTGCCCTTGATTAATTGCTGCAAATGTTTACGTGATGCATAATGTGTTTTACTAACCAGCTATGTGGGCCATTCATGATAATGAATGGGTGAATGGTATATATTGTATATGTACTGTTTTGCAGGTTATGAAGTGACTAGTATGGCCCAAATATGATAGAAAATATGGTCTGCGTACCATTAATTTGAATGTAATTGGTCTAAAGCACCAAAGTTATTTTTCAATTCAAATATGGTCTGCGTACCATCAAATAGTTGTAATTAGTTATAGCTTATCCTATTTGAAGAAAATGGTGCCTCCCACGGAGATTTTCAAGACGGACTTTGAAGTCAAAGCTTCAAGATGAAGTCGGGCCATACTAGATCACAAATATCTTATGCATGTTTTAAGTTATTTATTGTTTTAAATATGTCTTAAAATGCATGAGATCAAAAGCTTGATTATGTTGCATGATTAAGGATTTTAGTTCACTTAAAATCTAACCAACATAGTAAGAGCCTTAAGTTCCAAACTTAAAAATTGAGTTAAAAGGTGCCATGCCAAAATATACACTTGCTTGGATATCCTTTACATCAATCTAGTAATAGTTTTCGCTCAGCGAGGTGTTACTTATTGGTCCTAAAGGGGCAAGGTACACAGATAATTGTGAGTACATGTTAGTTTTGGTGAAACTCAACGATATAAGTAAGGAGTCCTTTTATGTCGTGGCAAATTCGATAGGTTTACCTAATAAGTTCTTAGACGTACCTATCAACCAAGAATAGTTTCTAGACTATTAGCAAAAGGCTTTTGCTTACCTAAGATGTTCTAGGATTAAGTCGACAAACTGTGCTTAGTTCTTCAATGATTTTAGGATCTTGGAATCATTTTATTCACACCTGCCGGAACACATAACTTGAATAAAATGCTTAATAAACATTGAATTATGCATGAATGCTAGAATTTAAGTTTATTAAGAGAAACTGTGAATGGTTATTTATTTGTTTATTCTTTTCAATTGTAGTTTTTAATATGGCAAACAACAATTCATTCAACATTCGATCAATTCTCGAAAAGGAGAAGTTGAACGGGAAAAACTTCCTTGACTGGCAAAGGAACTTGCAAATAGTTCTTATGCAGGAAGAAAAGGAGTATGTCCTAGATGAGGCGATGCCCGAAGCTCCTGGCGACGGGGTCACTCAGGCTGCCCTCAATCGTTGGATTGATGCCAACAAGGATGTGAAATGTCTAATGCTCGCCACCATGAGTGCGGATCTGCAGAAAACGTTCATCAACTCAGATGCTTTCACAATCATCAGTGAGTTGAAGAACATGTTCCAAGATCTGGCTCGAGTCGAAAGATTCGAGACTCATAGGCAAATTCTTGAGACCAAGCTTAAGAAAGGCGAGCCCGTAAGTCCACATGTTCTCAAAATGATTGGACTCATTGAGAATATGAGTCGGCTGGATCAGCAATTTTCTCAGGAAATGGCTATAGACACCATCCTCCATTCTCTTCATAGCGGGTATGATCAGTTCAAACTGAACTACAGTATGAATAGTCTGGACAAAACGCTCACTGAGCTTCACGGTATGCTGAAGACCGCTGAAAAGACGCTCAAAAGTGATAAGCAGGATGTGCTTATGGTGCGTGGGGGCAAGTTCAAGAAATCTGGAAAGAAGAGGAATGCTAAGAAAGGTGGCAACAAGGCCAGCCCAACTAAGCAAACTGGCGCCAAATCTGCAAAGAGGAAGGTTAGTCAACCCACTTCTGAATCCGAATGCTTCTACTGCAAGAAGAAGGGGCATTGGAAGAGAGATTGCTTGAAGCTAAAGGAAGATCAGAAGAACGGAACAGTCGTTCCATCTTCAGGTATTTTCGTTATAGACTGTATACTTGCTAATTCAACTTCTTGGGTATTAGATACAGGTTGTGGCTCACACTTATGTTCCAATCCACAGGGACTAAGAAGAAGTAGAAAGTTAAGCAAGGGTGAAGTCGACCTACGAGTGGGAAATGGAGCACGGATTGCTGCATTAGCCGTAGGAACTTACTATTTGTCGTTGCCCTCCGGGCTAGTTTTGGAACTGGAAGAATGTTTCCATGTTCCAAGTCTTACTAAAAACATCATTTCAGTTTCTTGCTTAGATGCTAAGGGATTTTCCTTTATAATAAAAGACAATAGTTGTTCGTTTTATTTTAAAGAGATGTTTTATGGATCTGCTAGATTAGTCAATGGACTTTATTTATTAGATCACGACAAACAAGTATATAACATAAATACCAAAAAGGCCAAAAAGGATGATTCAGATCTCACCTATCTGTGGCATTGTCGATTAGGCCATATAAACTTGAAATGCTTAGAAAGACTTCAAAGAGAAGGAATTCTAGAACCATTTGACTTAGAGGATTATGGTAAATGCGAATCATGTTTACTTGGCAAAATGACAAAGCAACCTTTCTCTAAAGTTGGAGAAAGAGCAAATGAACTATTGGGTTTAATCCATACAGATGTATGTGGACCAATGAGTACAAATGCTAGAGGTGGTTTCAGCTACTTTATCACTTTCACTGATGACTTCAGTAGGTATGGTTATGTCTACCTAATGAAGCATAAGTCTGAATCCTTTGACAAATTCAAGGAATTTCAGAGTGAAGTAGAGAATCAATTAGGCAAGAAGATCAAGGCACTGCGGTCTGATAGAGGCGGTGAATATCTGAGCTATGAATTTGATGACCATCTGAAAGAATGTGGAATTCTATCAGAATTGACTCCTCCTGGAACACCACAATGGAACGGTGTGTCAGAACGGAGGAACAGAACCTTGCTAGACATGGTCAGGTCAATGATGGGTCAGGCCGAACTTCCATTAGAATTTTGGGGACATGCACTAAATACAGCTGCACTCACTATAAATAGAGCTCCGTCTAAAGCTGTCGAAAAGACTCCATACGAATTATGGTTTGGAAAGCCTCCAAATGTGTCTTTTCTTAAGATTTGGGGATGTGAAGTATACGTCAAACGATTAATTTCAGACAAACTTCATCCAAAATCTGACAAATGTATCCTTGTGGGCTATCCAAAGGAAACAAAGGGGTATTACTTCTACAATACATCTGAGAACAAAGTGTTTGTTGCTCGAGATGGTGTCTTTTTGGAGAAAGATCACATTTCCAAAATGACAAGTGGGAGAAAAGTAGACCTCGAAGAAATTCGAGTCGAACAACAAACTCTAGAGAATGCTCAAGATGAGATTCAGGATGAAACTCAGAGATCTTTAGAAGAATCTGGTGAGAATCATGGTCAATCTAGAAATGTTACCCCGCGTAGATCGCAAAGATATAGATCTCAACCGGAAAGGTACTTAGGTATTTTGACGAACGAGAGCTATGACGTTCTATTACTTGAAAGTGATGAACCTGCGACTTACAAGCAAGCTATGACGAGCCCTAGCTCCAAGCAATGGCAAGAAGCCATGCAATCTGAATTAGACTCCATGTCTGAAAACCAAGTATGGGATTTGGTCGATTTGCCATATGGCTACCAAGCCATTGGAAGCAAATGGGTTTTCAAACTGAAAAAGGACAAGGATGGGAAACTTGAAGTTTTCAAAGCTAGATTGGTTGCAAAAGGTTACAGGCAAGTCCACGGTGTGGATTACGATGAAACCTTTTCACCAGTTGCAATGCTAAAGTCTATTCGAATAATGTTAGCAATCGCTGCATATTACGATTACGAAATATGGCAGATGGATGTCAAAACTGCTTTCTTAAACGGCGTTTTAACAGAAACTGTGTTTATGACACAGCCTGAAGGTTTTGAGGATCCAAAGAATGCTAAAAAGGTATGCAAGCTAAAGAAGTCAATCTACGGATTGAAGCAGGCATCCAGGAGCTGGAATATACGTTTTGATGAAGCAGTCAGTGACTTTGGTTTCATCAAGAACGCGGACGAATCTTGTGTATACAAGAAGGTCAGTGGGAGCAAAATTGCTTTCCTAGTATTATATGTCGACGACATATTGCTTATCGGAAATGACATTCCTATGTTGAACTCTGTCAAGATTTGGCTTGGGAAATGTTTTTCGATGAAGGATCTAGGAGAAGCACAGTACATATTGGGCATCAAGATTTACAGGGATAGATCTAAAAAGATGATTGGACTTAGTCAAAGCACTTATATCAATAAGGTGCTTGATAGGTTCAAGATGGCGGACTCCAAGCGAGGCTACCTACCCATGCCTCATGGAATGACTCTAAGCAAGACTCAGTGCCCAAAAACACTTGATGAGCGTAGACGAATGAATGTGATTCCATATGCATCATTGATTGGTTCAATAATGTATGCTATGATATGTACACGCCCGGATGTTGCGTACGCACTCAGTGCTACGAGCAGATACCAGTCAGACCCAGGAGAGGCGCATTGGACTGCTGCCAAGAACATTCTGAAGTACCTGAAAAGGCACAAAGATGACTTCCTGGTCTATGGTGGAGATGATGAATTAATTGTTAAAGGCTATACGGACGCAAGTTTCCAAACCGACAAAGATGATTTCAGATCACAGTCTGGGTTTGTCTTCTGCCTCAACGGAGGAGCAGTAAGCTGGAAAAGTGCTAAGCAAAGCACCATTGCGGATTCTACAACTGAAGCGGAGTACATTGCTGCACATGAAGCAGCAAAGGAAGCTATATGGCTAAGGAAGTTCATAGGAGAACTTGGTGTAGTCCCCTCCATTAAAGGACCAATAGCCCTGTATTGTGATAATAACGGAGCTATTGCACAGGCAAAAGAGCCTAGACACCACCAGAGAGTCAAGCATGTACTTCGTAGATTTCACCTTCTACGAGAGTTCGTTGAAAGAAAAGAAGTCGAGATAAGCAAAATTGGAACTGATGACAACATATCAGATCCATTAACTAAACCTCTGCCGCAAGCGAAGCACAACTCGCACACTGCAGCTATGGGAATCAAGCATATTGGAGAATGGCTTTGATGTCTCTGTTTAATGTTTTAAAGTTTTAGAGTTTAAATCTTTGTAAAACATTATTGGTTAATCATTCACAATAAATGAAAGAAATTCATTTTTCCATTTAATTTGTGGTTTATTAAATGATGAGTCCCTTCAACTTGACGATATATTCAAGATAGACTGTCAGGACCAGTCCTGTGACTAAGAAATGTCTATCAAGTGAACTTGAATGTCAAAGGTTGAAAATGGTCCCTAATCGGAGTTTTCTATAAAATTGGACGCATAGAAAACGTTAGACGATTAGAATGCAAGATGACTAGTAGTTCTGTTTCTTGAACTATGTGGACATGGCAATGTCATAATCATTTGCATAGATACTTACTTTGGGAAGACTAGTATCGGACAAGACCTATGAAACTTTACTGTAAGAGATGAAAATCTGTCATGAGTAAATTTCATTAAATTATTAGACACTAAATCCTCAATACCTGAGTGATTTGAGATTACTTGTTTGAGAACTGGTTGCTTTGACGTTGACCAACCGTCGCACCGTAAAAGGAGGCTATAAAGGCAACGCTCAGGTAATCACCTATCAAACGAAGTCTAATCTCAAGATCGCAAGATTGGGATTGTCCTCCCATAAATCGGGATGAGATGCTTAAAAGTTGTACAAGGCCACTCGGAGAGCTAGAAACTGTGAAATGCATGGCCGTGCTCGGATGAATCATAGGCTATGATTATCTGTTTATTTGATCAGTTGAACTCTGAAACCGAGGAACACCTCTGGACATAATAAGGATGACAACTCTTACCTTATGTTCAAGAGCAAGCATCGAGCGACAAAGGAATTAGGAAATGCACACTTGTCCCTAAGGACAAGTGGGAGACTGAAGGAAATAATGCCCTTGGTCCAAGTATGCATTCTATATTAAGTCTAATAAATGCGGTTCAGTATTAATTAACAAGTTAATAATTCAGTGAGATCAAGTGAGCTGAATGCCTAGCTAGAGGCCGCTTCAGTTCAAGTGGAGTTAATGATATTAATCCACAGCTTACTCTTGACTGAACCCGTAGGGTCACACAAATAGTACGTAAACGGATCAAGTATTTAATGGCATTAAATACTCCATCTATGAATATTCGGAACCGACGGATCTTGGTTTCAGTGGGAGCTAAGATCGTCACAGGCAAGAAATGAATACTCCGGAAACGATGATATTGCCGGAAACGGAAATATGGATCGTATCGGAAATATGAATATTATCCAAGTCGTAGATGTTGCCGGAAACGGAAACATGGTACGTATCGGAAAATATTATTGGAAATGGAAATATTACCAGAATCGGAAATATTGCCGGAAACGGAAATATTGTCAGAATCGGAAATATTACCGGAATCGGAAAATAATTCCGGAAACGGAAATATTAAATATTTGTTCGAAACGGAAATTAATTCCGGAATCGGAAATATTAAATATTGTTCGTATCGGGAATAGATTCCGGGAATGGAAATTTAAACGGAAGCGTATCGTACGAATTAGCATCGGACGAGGCTTGCCGGACGAAGGCCCAGCACGAAGCTGGGGCCATCGCCCAGCAAGCATGCGCGCCACAAGCCCAGCCAAGGCAGCGCCCAGGCCTACCGCAAGGCAGGCCCAGCGCGCGCCAAGGGCCACGGATGCGTGGGCCGTGCTGCGCGGGGCTGCTGCTCGCACGCGCATGGGCAGCCCTTGTGGCTGCCGTGTGTGTGTGAGTTTGTGCTCATGCGTGATTCCTGAATCTACAAGAGTCAGTGTATGATTAAATTTCTATTCCTAATTGGATAAATTAATTAAATAGAATTCATGTAGGATTCTAATTTCAATTAATTCGTATCCTACTAGGATTACGATTCCTTTTCCATAACTCTATAAATAAAGGCCTAGGGGTCATAATTTATACACAAGTTTCAAAGTATTCAAAAAGTGAGTTTTTGAGAGAAAATTAAAACACACATCTTGCTCATAAAGTGCCGAAATTTTCTAGTACCTTAAGGGCGATTCTAGTTGGTCAATCTTAAGGCGGATCCGGACGTGCTGTGGACTATCTACGGAGGGACGACACTTGGAGTCCTAAAAGACTTGTTCTTGTTCGGTTCGGGCGCAGCTAGGGAGGGCACGCAACAAAGAGTATGCATCTAAATTATGCTATATGATTATGTGTAAATAATATGTTATCCTGGGTTAATGGTTGTTTCCGCATGATCTATGTAATGTCATATGTATCATAACCTAACAATATGTCCTTCACCCAAGGTGCATTAAGTCTAATACCAAGGTTCAGATTAATTGCGAACAATTAATTCAGTGAGATCAAGTGATCGGAACAGCTAGCTGGAGCAATGCTTCCGATCAGTGAGTTCTAATGAATATTAAACTCACAACTTACTCTTGACTGAACCTACAAGGTCACACCAATGACACGTAACAGATCACGGGATTAAATGAATCGGAAATTCATTTAATAGCCTTTCGGGATTTAATTTGGAAACGTATTATACGATACGACCTTGCATCGAAATCGTATATCGTATCGCGAATATTCGTAAGCTAGGCGAGACGAATAAATCGTATCGTACAACAGTGATTCGTCAATTACGAAACGATAAATAATATATCGGAAATATATTTAATCGCGAATACGAGGAGCGGCCCACGAGCCGAGTGCACGAAGCACTCAAGGCCCATGGGCGCGCGCACGACTAGGCGAGCAAGCAAAGCAGACGCAGCAACATCGAGGTCCTTGTGGCACGGAGCTGTGCGCGTGCGTGCGGGCCGAGACCACGACACATAAACAGCGCGGCCCACGGCCCACTGGCTGTGCGTGTCCGTGTGTTTGGCGTGCGGGCTTGCTAGCCGGCCTTGCCTCATGGCTTGGTCGGTTAGTAAGGTTATGTAAATAACCTTATAACCTATTTTCTAACTTAGCACAATCATAACAAAATACACACAACCCTAGGAGAAAACAGAGAACCCTAATTCTCTTTGTGCCTCCATAGTGTGTTCATCCCAAAAGGCAAAGTATCTTGATCGATTGTCTAAGCTACGATAATCAAGACGGATCTGAACGTGTCGGTGAACCAAGTAGAGGAACGACAAGTGGAGTTCTTTGTTCGTGTTCGTTGACATATTATTGTGGAAAACACGCTTCGAATGTAAGTTTGCTTAATCTGTGCTTTGGGGATTGTTCCGCGCATGTTATTATGTTTAACTGTATTCCCCTACAGAAGGAACACCCGAGGTCCCGGGCTAACCGGCAATGTAATGGAAGTAATACATCATCAGTTGTATACTTGTGATTGAGCAAATATTCGTCATCAACAACGCGCAATTATTAGAATTAAATAAGACCAGTAACAAATAAGATTATCATAGAGATGAAATGCAACTTAGGACTGCTAGAGTGAGTGTATTTAAGCAACAAATTAAGGCTCGATCCGTGAAGAACCCATAACAATTAAGCTAGGTCCCTGTAACTAACATCCAAAATTCCAAATTAAGATGATCCTTACTAGTTACTGCTATTTCACATCTAGAGAGAGTAGATAATTCGTAGCAGCAGACAAATTTTGCAATCTAGATCAACACACGTCCAACTTTCTAGTTATCTTTTACATAAAATCAGAAACAGAAATAATAAACTGGTTACAAAACTTGGAACTAGAATATGTTGAGCAAGATTTTGGGAAGGATCATGTACCACCTTTCTTCTTGCCATCAGCCTTCTTTTTCCTCAACCCATCTCTTTTGTCTTTCTTGAGCATATTTCTTTTTTCTTCCCTCGGCAGGTTTCTTTTTTCTTCCCTGAACACGTTTCATTACACAATTGTCAGATGCAATACAAGCACAAACTGGCCAGAAGGCACCAACACAATATATATATATATATATATATATATATATATATATATATATATATATATATATATATATATATATATATATATATATATATATATATATATATATATATATATATATATATATATATATATATATATATATATATATATATATATTGTATAAACGAAATCTGTTTTCTATTCAAGGCTAGGTTTTAGCTTAAAAGATGAAACTATGGACAATTTAACAGTTGCTCACTTTGTTTTTGAAACTTGTTCACGAGATGGAAACACTCTTTTCTTCCTCTTTTCCGGAGGTCATTCTTCTTTTCCCTTCTCCTCAATAGTTGCTTTTGGGGTCTTTTTCTTCTTAACTGTGACATTAGGAGATTTCTTATTAGTATCACTCAAATCCCCATTCTCTTGCGGCTTATCATCTTCCGTTGGTCGCTTCTTAGATTTCAATCCATCAGCATCCTCTTCTTCATTGACATCGACATCCTGCCCTACTGTTTCTGATGGAACATCAGATCTTGAACTAGTATTTATGTTGCTTACTTTTTTCAACTGCAAAGTGAAATAACAAAAACATCCCATAATTAAATCAATATCATGCCAACAACTCAAAGACTACCAGCATAGAGCACCGTAGAAACCAAATCCTACTTTGGTGATTCATGGAAACGAATTAACTGCCCAGCTGGGATATTCAAAACCATACATAATGCTGCTAACTAACGGGCTTGTATTTAATAAAGATAAAGGACACTTCAAGCAGAGTCCCAAAACCCAAGTACAATTAGAGGCTAGGTGTTAGGGTCTGCCATAACTTCAGCTAATGCACTATGCATATTCACAAAATGACCAGCATGATTTCCATCTATGCTATCACTTTTTTAGTGGTGACATAGACAATAAAGATTTACCTTTGGCCACAAAAAAACCATCCAAATTGTGCTCATGGGGGTAGAACCGCCTCGTCATTTTTAGTGATAAATGAAATCGATATTGCCTAAAGTTGTCAAATCTTAGAAAAAAGGAAGGCTCATCAGACATCTTAAATCCTCTTAATAATCCTGTATGAATCAAAAGAACTCTGAAATTAGGATTACCCTGCCGTTCCAAACTCCAGCGCCCACATGGGACTAGTTTTACATTCCGTTTCTTCAAGGCATAGTCAACAACTGCTTCATTCTGCGGGATACTAAATTAGAAAGGAACATGGGATAGTAGATGACAGGAAACATAATTTATCCAAGTTTGAAAAACCTCCATAACCATGATGGAACATGTCGAATACACAACATATCCTCCAATTTTTGAATTTGCATCCCCCAAATCAATAGCAGCAAGGAGAAGTTGCCGTGAGCATGGGGTCAACATGTTAATGTTAGTGAAGATAAATAATAATCTTACAATAACAATTGAGTTACAAATCTACAACGCCGATCATCCCCCATCCCATAAGCTTTAGTTTGTTGTGTGTTTGGATTGCGAGACAAAAGTTCTCGAAGTTCAAAAAGGTTGTTATTATTGCTGTTGTTTGTGCTTGTGTTTATTATATTTGGGAAGCTAGAAATGCAGGGTATTGGAGTAATTATATTACCATGATTGGAGCTACAGTACGTGAAGCACATCAAGGATGGTGTAAAGGAAAAAAATACGGGTTATTCTTCCTAAGAAGGTGAATGTAAATGATTATAGTTGGTTTTTTTAGTTGTAACTTGTTTCCTATGTTGTTTGGTTTCTGTTTTTTTTTTTTTTATCATTTGCCTTGATGGCTGTTTTGTTGTACCAAACAATGAAAGTGGAGCTTGACTTTTGACTTGGGAGGTATAGTTCCTCTCGAAACTATAAAAAGCTCTCCTTCGGGAGACACCTCCAAGGGGGAGTCGGGCCTTTTCCCCTCCAAGGGGGGTTTTTTGCCTGCTATAAGTTTCCACTTATGTTTTTTCGCTTATTAATATACAAGCTTAGCTTTTATCAAAAAAAATGTAGCATGGCAATAGGACCAAACTTTTGTATTTTCTGTAATAGTGAAATTCAAACAAGTTACAAACCAGTATGATACCTACTTCAAGTGTGCACACTTCTATATCTCTTCAAAGCTTTTAGAGGATTTTACAGATTCGTCCTTCAATATCACCTGCAAAATCATGACAATGCAAAATCATCAGTCTACTTGCGAGCTACTGGATTCCATGAAAGCTCGAACTAAACTAATGAAGCTCATGAGCAACTCAAATAAAATTTTGTTTTAGCATTTCAACATAAAAATTTACAAATGTCCCACCGCAGTATGCAAAGGAAAAAAGAACATCACGTATTCTTGAGAGGCTGAATGACAGGCCAAAACACACATAACTAAATTTTAAAGCAATAATAGTTATCCAAAAGAATTTAAAATTACGTAAGAGCTTTAAATAACTTCTATATGATATATACTTTACACTACTAAGTACACAAGCAGGCGCACAGAACAAAAATTGGGGTGGAAAAGCAACAAATTCCAAAATACAAGTGCCGAGAGTATGACGATATACATAAAAATAAATAAATCAGAAAAACAGGATCTACAAACACTTTACATATATACAGAGTACTATAAAGTCATTGAATTACTGCTTAAGGGTTTTGATTTAGGGTTTAAATTCAACCAAATCTAATGCAGTTAATTGAGGGAATTTGCTTGAATCTGGAACTTTATACGTATGTAAATTTAAATTGAGGGAATTATTCACATCCACACAATTGAAAAACAAAGTTTTATTGATAAAAAAAATTCTAACATAAATTCTTGAACCCCGAAAAATGCAATGTCAATGTTGGAAGTCCTAAACCTCGATTTCAGTATACTAGAACTCTTACCACCACTCCAATGAAACGACACAACTTATAATATTGAAATAAATAAAAGTTATACAAGTCATGATCACTATGGTTATTTTTCTTAAGACTATTTTCAAATGACTTAAAACGATTTGCACAGGCCAATAGCTAGTTTCTAATAAAAGCAGCTAAGGCACTGAACCTAGCTGGAGGAGAACACAACCTAGCAGTTGTAATCTCTTAACAAGCACCTTCTTGATTTAGATTACCAACTTACTCGGGAGCTAAATAATCTGTATGGCCAAGAGGAAGCCTTTTGGATGGCAAGGGCTAGATGTGACTGGTTACAATGGGAGATAAGAATACCAAGTTTTTCCACAAATCTGTCATTCTAAGAAGGAAGAGGAATAGGATTAAGAACCTGAAATCTGATATCTTTGTTGCACATGTGCCAACCCTTACTGAAGTTCACAAGGTTGCTTTTGGGATTGGGACGTTTAAAGCTCTGGGGAGTGAGGGCAATCATGCCTACTTCTACCACTCACATTGGGGCACCATGTGGCAGGATCTGCTCACCTTTTCTCAACAATGTTTCAATAGCAAGACCTTTCCGGAGGATGTGAACTCCACTACCATTTGCTTGATTCCCAAATCTGACTACCCCCAAAACCATGAAGCAGTTTAGGCCCATAAGCTTTTGTAACACAAGCTATAAGATTATGAGGCGTCTTCTCAATTCAATCATATCTTCTAATCAAAATAGTCTCCTCATAGGCTGAGGATGTGACACAAACTACATTGCGGCCTCTGAGATTCTTCACTCTATGAAATATAAAAAAGAAAAAGGAAAGCGGGTTGATTTGCCTTGAAAATTGACCTTGAGAAAGCCTATGATAGATTAGAGCGGGGTTTTATTAGATTTTGTCTAGCTAGAAACGAGTTTGATAAAGACTCTTGTGACATGATTATGAGTTGCATTGCCACTTCTTCCACCAAGATCATCATCAATAGGAAGTATTCCTCTGTCTTTCAAACTTCTAGAGGTATTAGGCAAGGAGACACAATCTCCCTTTGTATCTTTATTATATGCATGGATTATGTTGTGGGGTTTTTCCGGTGAGATACCTTGGAGGTTTTCCGGTAACTTTTAAGGATTTCACAAGATTGTATTTTTATAGAGAGAGAAAGTAGAGAGAAGGCAGAGCAGCAATTGCTCTTGAATGTATTGATTGTGACCCCTTTTTCTAGGGAAGTGGGACTATTTATAGTACTAGGTTTTTGTGGGAATGACCTAATATTCCCTTTACATGATTGGCTAGGGTATGGGAGGAGGACATGTGTCCTTTCTCCTTACAATTCCCTGGCCCTTTTGGCAATAGTGGGCTTTTTGGGCCTATTGTGCTAATTCATACCACTTGGAATACCTACTACCTAGGCCCCTTTTCAGGTATAGGTACATTACATACATTTATACATTCTTAAATACAAATACATATACATTGTAAATACGTAGATTGATACCCATGCTGTGGTCTAGTCTTCGTATGGTTTCTGCTTAGGGGGCGTAATACGTGCCATGTGTCGCATCCTCATTGGTACACGAAGGCATGGTAATTTTGCCCACAACATTTGCCCCTCAAGAAGGGCATTTCTGGAAACACTTTCCAGGTATCGCTTCTTGACCTTTGATTTGCATCTTCGTCTTTGGGACAGGCGTTGAGGGGGTGACACGTGTCACCTTTCTCCATTTTGCCCCTCCCTATATATAGAGGGGGTGAAATTCATTTATTACATTTCGTTTTCACAGAGCTACTCACAGGCGATTTCCGGCGAACTCCCACCACCAGCAGGCGATTTCCGGCGAACTCCCACCACCAGCAGGCGATTTCCGGCCACCGCGAGACCCAACCTGTTCTTCACCAAACTCAACCTGTTCTTCACCAAACTCAATCTGTTCTTCACCAAGTACTTCACAGATCCTTCAAGGTTAGTTTTCGCCTTTCTTCCTTGTTTTTGTTATCCCCTCGTCATTTTTTCCCTTTGTTAGCGGTCGGCCTCCTAGTACTAGGTAAGGGTTTGAAGGTTTTAATTGAGATTTTTCCGTCGTTCGTCTTTTGTCGGGGCGGACGTCCAATCGCGTCTTTTTCTTCTTTGTTGGTCACTCCTAAGCCGTGCTTCGTTCACTATGCAGAAGGCATGGCTAGAACCAAGCAAACGACAGATCCTACGCGCCTGCGCTTGCGGGAGGAAACATTCACACCCCCTAGGGAGAGATATTCTTCCACCGCCCCGGCAGCCGACGAAGAATATGCCGAGCTCTTTCAAGAGATCGATGAATATGTCGAGATGGAGGAGCAAACGGCAAGCTCGTCAGGGGGTAAAGCGAGCCAGGCAGTGGGGGAGTCGAGCGTCGCTCCATCGCCATCGGCCGACGAGGAGCAAGAGGCTGCTCCCCAGCCTATTAGGCCCAGAGGACGGGAGGAGGCCCAACTGCTTCCGTCGGAGATTCACCAAGACATGGGCTGGATGCGGTGGCTAGACAGGCATGGGGCCCAGATGAGGGACGACCTCTGCGTGGGGGAGGGGTACCAGATGCGTGTGCCGGCCGGTCTCGACTCGACCGTCAGCCTGCTTGCCGAGGGAGAATTCCCAGTGTATGCCGCATCCATCAAGCTCGGCATGAGATTCCCTCCACACCCCTTCGTTGTGGAAGTGTTAGATGGTTTTAACATTGGGGTGGCCCAGCTGACCCCCAACTCGTGGGCTGATATCTTTGGCTATATTGCCAAATGTGCGCTGAACGACGTGGAACCGTCTTTCAACGCTTTTTTGCATCTGGTCTCCCTCTCTTGTTCCCCCAGTGCCGCCAAAGGGTGGTTCAATCTGAGCAGCCGTGGTATATACCAGACAGTGGTCGGCAAGCTCAGCAAATGGCATATGTGGAGGAAAAGATGGGTCGTGTTTTACACGGACGACCAAGAGATGTACGAGAGGATGAGCCGCTGGAATTGCAATGCCAACTATATGGACCGTGACGAGCCCCTCCCACCCCTTACTGCCGAGGAGTGGGATCAAATAATGGTCCTGTTCAAGGCCAACACTTACCACTTAACCGCTGACAAGACTTTCCATGTGCCGGCCGAGTGGTTGCCGCACATTAGTCAGTTTCGGAATGAGGCCTTTCTAGCGGCCGTAGGCTTAGGATATTCTATGACTCGAGGTTGTATGCCAAATTATGTGCCGTCCCGCGTTGGTCTATTCATTTTTTCTAATTTTGGATTTATTTTGTTCACAGCGGAAGGGATGAGCAAGTTATCGGCGGCGGATATTGGGAAGGGCGACATGACCGATTGGATGGCCGACATCTATGAGGCCAAGATGCAGAAGGCCAAGGCCGAGTTGGAGGAGAAGGTGAGTATTCTCTTAGGTTGTAGTCTTTGCAAGTTAAGCTTTTCCCGTCCAGTGTCTACAGTGGGCGTCTTTTTTAGTGACGAGCCGTTATCTTGGCGTGTGACCCGTGTTTGCTAAGGTAGGCCTCGTCACTTTTTAATGAAGGGCCCCTAAGCTAGTGTTTTTCTTGTAATTGCCAAGGTGTGCCTCGTCACCTTTTAAGACGGGCGTCCCTTTGGTGACGAGCCATTTTTTTTCGTAAGTGACTCGTGATTGATAGGGTACGCCTCGTCATTTTTGAGACGGGCGTCCTTTTTAATGACGAGCCACTATTCTGTGAGTGACTTGCACTTGGTAAGGTACGCTTCGTCATTTTCGAGACGGGCGTCCTTCTTAATGACGAGCCACTATTCTGTGAGTGACTTGCACTTGATAAGGTACGCCTCGTCATTTTCGAGACGGGCGTCCTTTTTAATGACGAGCCACTATTCAGTGAGTGACTTGTGATTGATAAGGTACGCCTCGTCGTTTTCGGGATGGGCGTCCTTTTTAATGACGAGCCACTATCTTGTGAGTGACATGTGATTGATAAGGTACGCCTCGTCATTTTTGAGACGGGCGTCCTTTTGAATGACGAGCCACTATCTTGTGAGTGACTTGTGATTGATGACGAGCCACTATTCAGTGAATGACTTGTAATTCATCACGAGGCCCAATATCTGACTGTCCTTTACGCTCTTTTTCTTTTTAGCAAGCTAAGGACGCGGCTAAGGCGTCAGGGAAGAAAAAGGGGACGACTCTGTCCCAATTGAAGAAAAGGGCCGTGCCAGCTGGCTCGGAGACTCCGAGTACCTTCAAAAAGCCCAAACCTATACCCCGCCGTCTGGTGAAGAAGGGCGAGTCAAAGGTTGCTGAGGGGGGTCACCCTGATGACGATGAGATTGGCGTGGACAAGCCGTCTCTGGTTGTGGACTTGGTGTCCAAATCAAAGTCTGGTGGGCATCCTGACGAGTTGGAGGACCCTCTTTCGGGAATTCCGGCCGACGTCCGTTCCCAGATTCCTGCGGAGGTGGCCCGCCGAGCTAGGTCATCGGGCGGTAAGTATTATTCGAACGTCGTTCAGACGTATCGAGCCTCCTCTGGCAGTTCTTCTTACTCTCCGCGTCATCCTAAGGCCGTTGTTTTTCCTATAGCTAAAGACAAAGGGAAGGACGCAGCTGATGCAGAGGACGAGAACGTACCCGCTACTCCTCACTATTCGTCAAAGGATAGGGTGGCTATATGCCGTAAGGTGTTTAAGGCCGTCCCCGCAGAGTATGTTGCTTCTCTTCCTGGCCGCAAGACTGACGCCCAATTTGGTGCAATCCAGGCCACCCTACTCGACGTGAGTCTATTTCCCACTTTGCTTGTTCTTGTTTTTCTTTTCTTGTACTTTTTTTCTTTTCAAGTCATTTACTAACATGTAGCTCCTTTTGCAGTTGTTCTGCCGCATGGAATTCTGCAAGAGTTGGAAGACGCGCACTGCTGAGGAGCTCAAAGCTCAGGTGGATGAGTCCTCCCACCATGGCGACTATGCGTTCAAATCCATTGAAGAGGTCCGCCTGCAGATGCAGACGACCATAGACCTTCAAGCAAAGGAGGTAGCTTCATTGAGGTCTGACAAGGCCGAGCTGCTTAAGAAGATCTTGGCGCAGGACAAAGACATGGTGACAATGGTTGAGGAAGCCAAGACAGCGGCGGCGGAAATACGGACGCTTCAGGACCAGTTGCGGGAGTACCCTCAGGTCAAAGAGGCGGCTGAGGAAGCCGAGCATCTTCGGGGGGAGCTGGAGACGGCCAGGTCGCAAGTTCGCACCTTGCGTGAGCGTCTTCTGGAATCCTATGACCAGGGGGAGCAAGCGGCCAAGGACGCTGTGAAGCACGCCTGGGAGAGCCACATGCCAGAGTATGATCTCGCGTGGTTCCAGCGGCGATTGGAACACAGTGCCGCTGTGTTGGCTGCTGAGCGTCTCGGTCAGCCGCCCCCTGAGTTTGTACCTTCTGATGATGAGGACGATGCGGCTGCTCCCTGATTTGCTTCCTTCCAAGTTCTTCAAAATTTTATTCAAGTCTTCCCATGCCTAAGGGCAAAAACATTTATTTTGTTAAGTTTTGGCGCTGCTGGCGTCTGTACCATTGTGCCTGCTGAGCACACAACAATTTCTTTCTTTTTTGTTTTTGAATTCTGGGCTACTTTTACACGCCTTTCTACGGGCGTTGTTTTATAAGTAAATAGGTTATTTTTGTTGCTTCTTTTATCTCGCATTTATTTGCTCTTTGTAATTTGATTATTCCTTAATCAATAGGTTTAATCAATAGGTATGGTAGCCAAGGTGCAACTGAGTATACACTAAGCACGTTGGTGCCGCAGGCAACCGAGCATGCGCTAGGCACTACTGTGGTCGTCTCTTTCCTTGGCGAGCGTGTCTATACCGATATTGATTGACGCAAGTCAATCAATAGGTATGATTGCCGCTAGACATGCTCGTCAAATGGACTGGACGGCCAAATGTTCGTGCCGCCGCACTTTTGAGCAAACAACCTTTGTTTCAAAGTTATTGGTGCCGCAGGCAACTGAGCATGCGCTAGGCACTACTGTGGTCGTCTCTTTCCTTGGCGAGCGTGTCTATACCGATATTGATTGACGCAAGTCAATCAATAGGTATGATTGCCGCTAGACATGCTCGTCAAATGGACTGGACGGCCAAATGTTCGTGCCGCCGCACTTTTGAGCAAACAACCTTTGTTTCAAAGTTATTGGTGCCGCAGGCAACTGAGCATGCGCTAGGCACTACTGTGGTCGTCTCTTACCTTGGCGAGCGTGTCTATACCGATATTGATTGACGCAAGTGAATCAATAGGTGTGATTGCCGCTAGACATGCTCGTCAAATGGACTGGACGGCCAAATGTTCGTGCCGCCGCACTTTTGAGCAAACAACCTTTGTTTCAAAGTTATTGGTGCCGCAGGCAACTGAGCATGCGCTAGGCACTACTGTGGTCGTCCCTTACCTTGGCGAGCGTGTCTATACCGATATTGATTGACGCAAGTCAATCAATAGGTGTGATTGCCGCTAGACATGCTCGTCAAATGGACTGGACGGCCAAATGTTCGTGCCGCCGCACTTTTGAGCAAACAACCTTTGTTTCAAAGTTATTGGTGCCGCAGGCAACTGAGCATGCGCTAGGCACTACTGTGGTCGTCTCTTACCTTGGCGAGCGTGTCTATACCGATATTGATTGACGCAAGTCAATCAATAGGTGTGATTGCCGCTAGACATGCTCGTCAAATGGACTGGACGGCCAAATATTCGTGCCGCCGCACTTTTGAGCGAACAACCTTTGTTTCAAAGTTATTGGTGCAGCAGGCAACTGAGCATGCGCTAGGCACTACTGTGGTCGTCTCTTTCCTTGGCGAGCGTGTCTATACCGATATTGATTGACGCAAGTCAATCAATAGGTATGATTTCCGCTAGACATGCTCGTCAAATGGACTGGACGGCCAAATGTTCGTGCCGCCGCACTTTTGAGCAAACAACCTTTGTTTCAAAGTTATTGGTGCCGCAGGCAACTGAGCATACGCTAGGCACTACTGTGATCGTCTCTTACCTTGGCGAGCGTGTCTATACCGATATTGATTGACGCAAGTCAATCAATAGGTGTGATTTCCGCTAGACATGCTCGTCAAATGGACTGGACGGCCAAATGTTCGTGCCGCCGCACTTTTGAGCAAACAACCTTTGTTTCAAAGTTATTCGTGCCGCTGAGGTTTTGAGCAAAAAACCTATGTTTCAAAGTTGTTCATGCCGCTGAGCTTTTGAACGAACAACCTATGATTTAAGGTTATTTGTGCCGCTGAGCTATTGAGCAAACAACCTATGTTTCAAAGTTGTTCATGCCGCTGAGCTTTTTGAACAAATAACTTATGATTTAAGTTTATTTGTGCCGCTGGCACTTACTATGCCGTACTGGTTGGCCAGCGGCTTGCTATACTGGGAAGGGAGTTGGATAGGTGATCAGCCTACAACTTGGTGCTAATCTAGGCCACTTCTTAGGCTTCAAACAATTAGTCTTGCTGAGAGTTTTTGCTAATCTGGGCCACTTCTCAGGCCGTCATACAATTAGGCTTTGGTTATGCATTGGAGTGTACATTTTTATATTCATTGTGCGAGCAATAAATATTACGATACAAATAGAGTAGTATTATTTATAACTTTGCAAGGCGAATTTAGCCGGTTACAAAAGTAATTACTACCCTACTATGACCATTAGAGGCCGCCCCTTGGGCAATGGATCGTGGTACGTAAGACAAAGCTTAGCACATATTTAGAAGAAATACTTCTTGAGATTGTCGGCATTCCAAGTGCACAAAATAGGCCGGCCCTGCATGTCTTGAATGCGGTAGGTTCCATCTCTAACCTCATCATAGATCTCATAAGGTCCCTCCCAGGTGGGCGTCAGCTTACCCTGTTCGTTTGCTCGTCCTGTGGATTCCATTTTCCTGAGGACAAAATCTCCCACTTTGAGCACTCTATTAGAGACTTTCTTGTTGTATTCTCTTGCCATTCTTATCTTGTACAGCTGTTGTCTGAGCGCTGCATTTCCTCTAACCTCAGGCAGGAAGTCCAGGGCTGCTTTCATTGTCTCCCAGTTAGCATTTTCGTCATACAGCATGACTCTCAACGTTGGTTCACACATTTCTATGGGTAGGACAGCCTCGGCGCCATAGGCTAGCAAGAAGGGTGTTTCACCGGTTGAATTCTTAGCCGTGGTGCGGATGGACCATAAGACATTTGGCAGCTCATCAGGCCATAGACCTTTGGCTTCGTCAAGCTTCTTTTTCATTCCTTCGGAGATAATTTTGTTGAACGCCTCTACCTGACCATTGGCTTGGGGACGTCCGACTGATGCAAAACAAGTGTGTATGCCGTGATCTGCCAGCCACTCTTTCAGCTTAGGCGTCTCAAACTGGGGCCCATTATCGAAGACGATAGCCTGTGGAATCCCAAAGCGAGTCATGATGTTCTTCCAAATGAATGCTCTCACATCAGTAGTTTTTATGTTTTTGAGCGCCTCTGCCTCCACCCATTTGGTGAAGTAATCTACAGCAACGATGACATAACGCCTTCCTCCTGGTGCGGCCGTAAATGGGCCTAGAAGATCCATCCCCCACTTAGCAAATGGAATTGGGCTTGTAATGGGCGTCAGAACTCGTGCCGGTCGGTGTATTAGGTGAGAAAAACGCTGGCATTTGTCACACTTCTGGACCAGTGAAATTGCGTCCTCCTTAAGAGTCGGCCAGTAATAGCCGGTTCGAAGTGCCTTTTCAGCCAAAGCCCTTCCACCAATATGCGAGCTGCACAACCCCTGATGAAGGTCTTCTAAAATTTCCTGCCCCTTCTCACGTGTTACACATCTTAACAAAGGACGGGAGTAGGCCTTTTTATAGAGGGTGCCGTTCCACATTTCAAACCAAGAGCATTTCTTCTAGAGTTTTGCCGCTTCCCTTGAGTCTTCGGGCAAGACTCCATTCATTTTGAAGTTTACTATGTCATCCATCCATGTGGACGTCCTGTCAAGAGTTTCCACCTCCATTTGCTCAACACTTTTGTGCTCTTTTACCTCCCAAAACACGTGCCGAGGGGTATCACAAGACGCGGAACTTGCCAATTTTGACAGGGCATCAGCTTGGTAATTTTCCGAGCGAGGGACTTGCCTTACTTCAAAACTTTTCAGTGGCTCTACTTCCTGATGGACGGCCTGCATGTATTTGACCATAGTCGGATCCCTAGCTTCGTAGGTACCATTAACTTGGCTCACAATCAGTTGGGAGTCAGATAGTGCTACAATCTCCTCGGCGCCTGCCGCCTTACACATTTTAATGCCACAAAGCAGGGCTTCATATTCCGCTTCATTATTTGACGCCTGGAAGTTAAATCGCATAGCATACTCAAAAGTATCTCCTTCTGGGGAGTGACAGATTATCCCAGCTCCACATCCATTCTGTGTGGATGAACCGTCTACATACACTGTCCACACCGTGTTTGTATTATTGGCAAAGTCTGGCCTCGTCATTTCAACAATAAAGTCGGCACATGCCTGCCCCTTGACATCTTTCCTCGGCTCATAGGTGATATCAAAGGCGTTCAGCTCTATTGCCCAATTCAGCATTCGTCCTGACGCCTCCAGCTTTGTAAATGGCAGTTTGAGCGGTTGATCTGTGTAGACCACTATTTTGTGAGCTAAGAAATAAGGACGGAGCTTTTTGCTGGCCATGAACAGAGCTAAGCCAAACTTTTCCACTGTAGGGTATCTAACTTCAGCATTTTGAAGAACATGACTGACAAAGTATACCGGCATCTGTATTCCCTCCCTCTCTGTCAGTAGAACGGCACTCAACGAGTGCTCGGACACGACGAGATACATATACAAAGTCTCTCCTAGCAAGGGACTAACAAGACGAGGCAAGGTATGCAAGTGCTCCTTTAATCTGACCAATGCCGCCTCGGCTTCGTCCGACCATTCAAACTTGGCCTTCTTTCTGATTGCCCTAAAAAAGTAGTGGCACTTGTCTCCAGCCCTGGAAAGGAATCTGCCCAGGGCGGCCAAGCAACCTGTGAGCCGCTGGACCTCCTTCACTGTCTTTGGTGAGCTCATATCAATCACTGCCTGGATTTTGTCTGGGTTGGCTTCAATTCCTCTTTCATCAATCAAGAAACCTAAAAATTTGCCTGCCGTCACCCCGAACACACACTTCTTAGGATTCAGCCTCATGTTGTAAGCTCGAATAGTCTCTAATGTCTCCCTGAGATCAGTTATGTGCGCCGCCCTCAGCTTACTTTTTACGATCATATCATCAATATAAGCTTCAATATTTCTGCCGAGCTGCTTAATGAACACAGTGTTAATAAGACGCTGAAAGGTGGCCGGTGCATTCTTTAACCCAAACGGCATCACTTTGTAGCAGTAAAGGCCTTGTTCAGTAACAAATGACGTTTTTTCCTGGTCGTCAGGCCACAACGGAATCTGATGAAACCCTGAGTATGCATCCATAAAGCTCATCATAGCATGCCCTGCTGTAGAGTCGACGAGCCGGTCAATCTTGGGCAATGGGAAACTGTCCTTGGGACATGCCTTATTGAGGTTGGTGTAGTCAACACACATTCTCCAGGTACCATTAGGTTTTTTGACGAGGACCACGTTAGCAACCCAGTCAGGGTACTGACTAGGCCTGACGAACCCTGCCTCCATCAACTTTTGTATTTCCGCGGCTGCCGCCTGATTTCTATGCTCCCCATGGTTACTTTTCTTCTGACGAACCGGTTTGAAGTTTGGGTCCACATTCAGCTTATGGACGGCCACAGCAGGATCAATACCCGGCATTTCGTCCACTGTGAAAGCAAAGATATCTTCAAATTCTCTCAAAAGGTGGACCAACTCTGCCGCCAGCGGGTCGTCAGGAGAAATCCCGATGGGCACTACTCTGTCAGGTTTATCTGTGTATAATACCACATTGAAATGAGCCCCAACAGGCTCTGGGCGTCTCTCTTCCATGTGCCCTGCTGAGATAGTTAATGTTTCTTTGACGATATTGGGTTGTGTGTCGCCACATTTTCGTTTGTTTCCCGATGTCCCTTTCTCTTCACTCGTCCCCCATGCTTCTGGACTGAAGGTGGTTAGGTAGCAATCTCTAGCTTGTTGCTGGTCACCATGTATAGTGCTGACACTCCCATCATCACAAATGAACTTAAGAAGCATCAGATGAGTCACAATGACAGCCTTTGCCCTATTCAAGGTGGGACGCCCCAAGATGATGTTATATGCCGTCAGGTCTTTGACTATGAGAAAACGGACGTCCATTTGTCGAGATTCCTTTTTATTTCCCATCCTCAGAGGAAGGGCAATTATGCTGACTGGTTGGATGATACTACCTCCGAAGCCTATAATGGGATAGTGGATTTTCTCAATCTTTGAGGAATCATGTTGCAGCCGATTCAAGCACTCTAGACTAATTATGTCCGACGAACTTCCTGTATCAACCAAAATACGCCTAACCCTCAGATTAGCAACTTTTAACTCAATTACCAAAGGATCGTCATGCGGGGTGGAGATTTTCCCACGGTCGGCCTCGCCGATTTCAACTTTTGGAAACGGGTCAACTGTGGCCTTGCCGGACAGCATCACTTGCCCCAATCGCCTGGCATAATCCTTCTGGCCCCTCATGGTCGGCCCGCCGGCGGCCAATCCTCCGGAGATGACTGCTACACACTCTGGGTCGGTACGATTCCCATCTTCCTCCGAGGGAGGAGATTTGTTTTTCTTGCAGAAGGGTTTGCAAGAACCTCCCGTGTTCCTACTGATATAACTCTTTAAGAATCCCTTGGCGGCTAGGCCGTCCAATGCCCTTTTCAAGCTCTTGCATTCTTTGGTGTCATGCCCAATGTCACTGTGAATGTGACAATACAGTTTGGGGTCCCTACTTTCTGGTGGCGACTTCATGGGAAATTGACGATCAATGTCATATTTGGACCCGACGTCCATCAGAATTGTGTACATGTCTGTGTTATACTCAAATCGCTCCCGATCATAAGTTCTGGACCGTTTCTGGCCTGCCGCCCCGGGAGCCCTGTCTGACTCTTTTGCAATAGCCCACGTCCCGTTAGGCCGGCTCTTCTTTTCGAATTTCTCCTTTTTTGCCGCCGGCTCGGCGGTATCACTCCCTCTGGGATCTTTTGGGACGCTGCAAATCTCTGTTGCATGGATGAAGGCCTCGGCCTCATCCAGCACTTCTGGCATTGTTCGGACGCTTTTCTTAACCAGATCAAACTTGAAAGAGCCCTTTTTAAGCCCTCGAATGAAGTTATCGAATGCAACACCATCTGGAAAATCCGGAATTTGCCCTGCCTCTAGATTGAATCTCTTCACATAGCTCCTCAGAGACTCGTCTTTCCCTTGCTGAATCCTACTCAGATGCATGCTCGTCTTCTTTTCTTCCTTGTGAGCCATGAACCGAGTAGAGAACAATAGCTCGAGCTCCGAAAAAGAGCGAATAGTTCCGGCTGGAAGTCTCTCGAACCACTTAGATGCTACTCCTTTGAGTGTGCCCGGAAAATACTTACACCAGGTTGAGTCAGTTGTTCCTTGGACATACATGTGATGCCGGTAGACCAAGAGGTGCATGTCTGGATCTGTGGTCCCATCGTAAGCATCAATGTTGGGCGGCTTGACTTTGGGTTCCCTTGGGGCTCTCATGATGGAGTCTGCAAAAGGGGTGGTGTGTCCCAGGGCCATGTTGGACACCCCCTCCTGAATGTGATACACAGGATCTTGACGCCTTGAGTAGGGTGCCCGCTGGGAAGACTCGCGTCCGCGAGTTTGACGGGTTGGACGGGTGACCCCTGGGCGCGCCTGGCTCAGATGCATATAAGTTGGATGAGGGAGAGGTCTATCCGGCATGACGGGGGTTGACCCAGTGTCAGAAAGTTCAGACTCAGAGTCAGGCAATTGCTCTGCGCGTGGTTGCTCACGTCCTCGGGACGTTTCTCCGATCAGCCGCCGTGGCAGTCGGCGTGGTAGGTAAGACATTGCCTGATTGGGATGACTTGCTGGCGGCTGTCTCCTCAGGTCCTCGCCTGTCAGCCTGGTCCAGACGTTTGGGGGGCGCAAAGAAAGTGTTGGCCTATTGCTTGCCGGCCCCTCATGATTTGCAACCACAGCAGTGGTGTAGATCAGCATACTCTTCTGTACCTCAGCATTAACTGTCTTTCCCACATCAGCTTGGAACTCAGCCAAAATAGCCCGAAGAGCACCCACAGAGACAGGCATATCCGGGTTCTCCTCTATTACCGTATCCGCCCGAGGATCCAGGTGTCCTCCAGGAGGGGTGCGATTGGCCTGGTCGTCCTCCTCGCTGAGCACCTCTACCTCGGCAGCGTGACGAGGGGTGTGCCCGGCCGCAAATATACGCGCGGCATCTCCAGTGATTCTCGTGGCCGGCGTATGATGTTCAGTCGGCATTTCTCTTTCGAGGGGTGGCCGCTCTACTCGCGTAGGCCGCCCAGTATCGTTGTCCTGTCGTTGATCTTCCATGTTACCGTACCTCCCCACAGACGGCGCCAAATGTTGTGGGGTTTTTCCGGTGAGATACCTTGGAGGTTTTCCGGTAACTTTTAAGGATTTCACAAGATTGTATTTTTATAGAGAGAGAAAGTAGAGAGAAGGCAGAGCAGCAATTGCTCTTGAATGTATTGATTGTGACCCCTTTTTCTAGGGAAGTGGGACTATTTATAGTACTAGGTTTTTGTGGGAATGACCTAATATTCCCTTTACATGATTGGCTAGGGTATGGGAGGAGGACATGTGTCCTTTCTCCTTACAATTCCCTGGCCCTTTTGGCAATAGTGGGCTTTTTGGGCCTATTGTGCTAATTCATACCACTTGGAATACCTACTACCTAGGCCCCTTTTCAGGTATAGGTACATTACATACATTTATACATTCTTAAATACAAATACATATACATTATAAATACGTAGATTGATACCCATGCTGTGGTCTAGTCTTCGTATGGTTTCTGCTTAGGGGGCGTAATACGTGCCATGTGTCGCATCCTCATTGGTACACGAAGGCATGGTAATTTTGCCCACAACATATTACTTGTCTTCTCTGATAACCAAGCTCAAAATCAAGGAAATTGGAAACCATTCTATTAAAAGGAATGGCATTCCTATCTCCCATCTTATGTTTGCGAATGATTTCATTATTTTTGGGATACGTTTGCTTCAACTTTTGAAGTCATGATGGATGCTCTTGATAATTTTTGGAATTGCACAAGTCAAAAGATGAACAACAATAAGAGTAAAATATACTTCTCTAAGAACATTCCTCCTGACCAGAGAGATCTTTTATGTTCCCACCTTATAGACAGGAGACCTTATAGGAGCTAAGTGGACCACATTGTCAGAAAAATGAAGTCTAAACTTGTTAATTGGAAAACAAAGTGCCTCTCAAAAGCTAGTTTTTAGGTTGGTCTTAATCAAGTCTCCCTTGAACTCTATAGAAAATTATTCCATGTAAACTCTTTGTCTACCCAAGGTGAGAGGGGGTCGAAAAAGCACGAGGCTAATGCATGACCTCGTCCCTCGTGGGCGTGACGTCGTCAGATCAAGTGTAATTGGATTTCCTGTGAGTTTACACCCAATCGACTAGTAATATAGGAGTCGCCAATCAGTTTTTAACGACAATGAGAAAAACTGACAAAACCCGGTTATCGTGACATAAAGGGAGTGCAATTATGTTCGACCACGACGGCCATAGGTTCCCTTGTGATCCCTGGTGTGGGGATCGCTCAACGTACACCCGCAGGGCAGAGATTGAGAGTTCGGGGGACTGTAGCTACCGAGAGGAGTGCTCATCGATAATACTCCAGAGGCAGGTTATCCTTACTAGCTCAGCATAAGTAATTGAAGGGACATGCGTTAAACTATTAAACTATTCTGAATTGATTTTAGCAATATGCAACACATAACACTAAATCGATCGTGATTATCTTATTTAGATTGATTTAAGGTACCTAGTGTGAGGGGGTCGAAAAAGCACGACGCTAATGCATGACCTCGTCCCTCGTGGGCGTGACGTTGTCAGATCAAGTGTAGTTAGTTTTCCTATGAGTTTACACCCAATCGACTAGTAATATAGGAGTCGTCATTCAATTTTTAACGACAATGAGAAAAACTGACCAAACCCGGTTATCGTGACATAAAGGGAGTGCAATTATGTTCGACCAAGACGGCCATAGGTTCCCTTGTGATCCCTGGTGTGGGGATCGCTCAACGTACACCCGCAGGGCAGAGATTGAGAGTTCGGGGGACTGTAACTACCGAGAGGAGTTCTCATCGATAACTCCATAGGCAGGTTATCCTTACTAGCTCAGCATAAATAATTGAAGGGACATGCGTTAAACTATTAAACTATTCTGAATTGATTTTAGCAGTATGCAACACATAACACTAAATCGATCGTGATTATCTTATTTAGATTGATTTAAGGTACCTAGCACGATAGTTCAATTGTCCAAGGTATTATCTTTATTAGGCGTGATAGATCAATCAAATTAATAGTTTAATAATTTTATAAAAGGGTGATGAAAGCGATTAAATCATATGAAGGGACACATTACAGCGCACCCTTGAGAGGTGCGTCACCGTTCTCAGAAAACTAACCACTTGGCTTTGCTATTTCTCCTTTTATTTAACGAATCTCGGGTTTCTGAGCAGTGTTCCAGTATTTAGGCTTAATTCGTCAGCTACAAGGGACAGGATACGTTCTGTTCGACTTTTGGGTCGATTGCGACAGAACGCGGGATCCATTTCGCAGCGTGAGGCTTAGGCTTAGGGTTGGAGTCAATACTCAGATTATGAATTGTGTGTTGTGTGTTGTGTGTGTCCTCTTCACGTCGGTTTTGAGGCTGTATTTATAGGGAAAGAGTTTGTGGAAAGATAGATTTTTAGAATATGAATCCAAAAAGAATCCGGAAATAAAACGGCCCCAGACATTTTAAGCGCCCAGGGCTGGGCGTCAAAGATTTCGGCGCCCAGGGCTGGGCGTTGAAAATGTTATCTGGGCCGAGTTCTTGTCAGATTTGGACTCTTTAAAACACGAAGCTTTTGAGATTTATCCGAGTCTTTTAGTGCGTATTAACTTTATGACGGAATGCGTTTAGGCCCGTTACGAACTCTAGGTTCGTTAGGATTTTAATTACTACGTAACTCTTACTTTCGAATTATAGCAGGAATAGAATTCCTTTCGCCAATTCTATCTCTTTTAGGACTTATGTTGGAGTGCAACACCTAATTCTGACAGATTTCTATCTTTTATGACTTTGCCATTTTTAACAACTACTTCTTACGGCAGTTACTATTCTTAGCAGGTTTCTATAAATAGCAGTTTTGGCTGAAATGAAAGGGTGATTGAGATTCGTTATTTTATAGGAGATGCTTTGCCAAGTGGAGATTTACGTTCTCATCATCGAACCTTCCCTTTCGGGAATGGGGACAAAAGTAAGTGTCTACAGTTAGCCCCCACTTTCACCGAGTTTTGGAGTAAGACGATGGTCAAAGTATTAGACGGAGTGCGTCATACAAGCCATGGTGTATGTGACCTGTTTTGCGAGGGTCTAACGAGCCCCCGAGTGATAACATTTGACTTAAGGGTCATCACTTGAAGTGTTAACACATTCCTCACGTGTCATTGGAATTTGTTAAGTATAGAAACTCACTCACTTTGTCATTGGAAGTACCTATAGATGTATAGAAACTCCCTCACTTTGTCATTGGAAGTATCTACAGATGTTTTCGAAATTAAAGCTATAAAATTTAACCAGGCCTGGCCAAGCCCAATCACGAGGTAAAAATGTTTTTAAAGATTCTCATTTTCAGGGTTAGCTAAACGAGAAAACCCCCTTGTTTTTATAGGACGTAAAACGAAGAAAAATCCAGCACATCGCTCTTTTTTGGAAAAGCGGAAAACCAATCCTTTGATTTTTGGAAAAGGGAAACCATCTTTTGATTTTTGGAAAAAGATAAACCACCTTTTGGTTTTTGGAAAAAGATAAACCACCTTTTGATTTTTGGAAAAAGATAAACCATCCTTTGATTTTTGGAAAAGGATAAACCGGGAAAAGTTATTGCTGCAATGACTAAGGACCTGCGCGGTTAGTGACGCAGACCCCGCCCGCTGAAGGTGGGCGAGTCTGTCCTGCTGAGGGTGGACGCCCCGTCCGATAGAAGTGGACGAATCTGTTTTGATGTTTTGAAAATAAGGACCTACGCGGTTTGTGACGTAGACCTCGCCGGTTGAAGATGGCGAGCCTGTTTTTTGAAGATTTTATTTCATTATTATTTTTTGTTTTCGAAAACTGAGGACCTGCGCGTTTTAGTGACACAGACCCCGCCCGCTGAAGGTGGGCGAACCTGAATTTGTTTTTTTTTTTTTTTTGATTTGGGACTCGCATGGTTCTGACGCGATCCTGCCTGATTGAGGTGGGCCAGAACCTATTTCATTTATCCTTGGGATTTCTTTTGAGAATTTTTTATCCATTCTTGTAAGAGCGAGTTCTCTCGAGAAATGGTCGGGTTTAGTTGCAACCTGAATGTGGGTTGGCAACGTGTCTAAATGGACCATTGTTTCATAGTCGTTTGCCTTTCATGGTTTTGAACAAGTCTTTGCGGCCCATAGGATGTATGTTACCGTTTAGAACTGGCTTAGTTGTGCCATTACTTGGGTCCTTGCGAAATGACTGGTGGGACCATATGCGAATGTTAACGGAGACCTTTGTTTTGAGGTCGAATCCGTTTTTGAATTTGTCCAGGCACGGAACGCCGCCTGAAAGTATTGTTTCAACTTGCATCGTATATTTTCTTTCTTTCAAGCCCCCAAGCATTCGTACTTGATGGTTGCTCTTTGCCAAGAGAAGTGCGTATTTTATAACGTCCTTGATCGTGTTTGGGATCGTGCTCGTAAGTGCGAGCGACCTTTGTAGTGGTATGCTACTTTGATGAAATCGTGGAGTGCGACTTCATTTCCGGGCGACAAAGTTTCATTTTTCAATGATTAATACATCGAGCTTACTTCGGCCCGGATTGATCTTTTTGACAAATAAACGCTTTTAATTTGAGAAACCAACGACGTAATGATTTTTTTTTGTTCCGAAGAATGACCTTGATTATTATATGTTTTTATTGCTTTGAAAAATGTACATATTTTTGAGACGAGTCTAAGTTTCGACATTCGCTTTCACTATTTGGGCTCTAAAAGTGCTTTGGGCTTGATCTTGATTACAACAGGGCCCCGTGTCTACTAACACGGTTTTAGGCATTTTCCTGGTTCGCGTTTTGGAAGAGTTGGGCCTTGGGCTGCATTTTCATCGCCCAGGGCCAAGCGTTAGATATTTCGGCGCCCAGCCTCGGGCGCTGAAAATGCTACCTTAGCAGCCCTTTTCACTTTTCGAGATTTCTCAACGCGTTTCCGAATGGGATCAGGATGATTTCGTGTATATATAGGGGGTTAAGTACGTTTTTCTTTTTCACCACTACCAACTTCTTCTCTCCTACAATTACCTAGCTTTATTTTTTCCTACTCTTGCCATGTCGATTCCTCCTTTCTCCCTCCAACGAGTCGTTAGGCGCTGGCTTAGGGCCCTTAATTCCACAGAAAAAGTTTTGTTGAAAGGATACCACTTAGAGGCACTTTTAGGCTTACAACAAATCAACATTGATTATAACTTTCTGTATGCCGCCCTAACCTTTTGGGATTCTGATCACCATGTTTTTGTTTTTCGGGGCAATGAGGTATGCCCTTTGCCAGATGAATTTGCCGCAATCCTGGGTTATCCTACCAATGCTACTCCTGCTACCCCTGGCACTGTTGAAGAGGGTAAAACAACTATAGGGGCTTTCCTAGGACTAGATGATGACACGCTTGCTGAGATCATTGTGGGTGATAAGGTTAATTTGGCAAAGCTTGCAAAACATCACTTTAGGCCTAGTAAAAATATGACTGAACAGAAATTGAATATCCGGGCACTTGTATTCTGCTTGTTGAACCACTATTTACTGTCGAATAACAATGGTGAGTTTGGTGACATAAGGTTGATTCCCCTGATCAGTCAGATGGAGAGTTGCTATTCTATTATGCCGTTGATTGTTGCCGAGACCTTGTTGGGTGCGGATGAGTTAAAGAAAGATGCCAAGTCCGAAAATTTTAAGGGGAGCCCCCTATTGCTGCAGGTAATTGATCGTTTATTTGCGCGCATATGATTGTTATTTTTTTCTTTGTTTACCTCTGCCTGGAGCTGATTTTCAGCGCCCAGGGCTGGGTGTCGGTATTTCTGGCGCCTGGTCCTGGGCGTTGAAAATGCGTCCCAGGCCTTATTATTTTTCTGATCGTACCCGTTTTTTTTTTTTGCAGACTTGGCTCATGGAACGACTTAGGCTTCTAGAAGCTCCTGCCGATCCTAAACATTATCGCCCTATAGCCTTAGGCAACCGAAAGTATTTGCACCAAGGCCAGGACGAGGCCGAACGGGCCTCCTATTTTACTCATGGTGGGGTTTGACTAATATGACGGGGGGTTCCGAGACGTTAGTTCATGTTTCTTTGTTGTGGTTATCTCGGCCTGTTTACATCTTTCCTTACCGAGTCATGCGACAATACGGCTTAAGGCAGACTATCCCATTTGCTGATACGGTACCACCTAAAGTAGCGGTCTTTTCACGAGCACAGGTTCTAGCGTGGGCTAAGTATTATGGTGGCCTCCCGCGTTGGACCGTGACTACAGATGGCTTTGTGGGTCTTTCCGAGAATTATAAGTTGTGGATGAGTTCCGATGATAAGGCTGTGAGAACTAAGGCTCGAAATGAAGAGTCGGCTGAACTTTTGATACCTCGAGGTTGGGCTAAGTATGAAAACCGTAATCCTGCTAACCCTCGCGAAAATGGCATTAAGACTGTGAAAGCTCGTCCTGATCGAAAGCGAAAGGAAATTCCTCCCCGTTCCAGTTCTAGGCCTAAAAAGGTACCTAACATGAAGCGGCCTGCTGTTCCCAAAAGAAATGCAAGCTCTCGCGGAGATCATCGCCGGAATATTGTATGGGTTAGGAAAGTTCAGCCCCCAGTAGAACCAGTGGCTAATCCAACTGATGTTGATAATCCTTCCCCTCCCATTATTTGTGCCCTTGAGGCTGAGCGGGCTATAGCTGTTCAAACTTAAAATGTTTCTGAGGCCTTGGCATCCTTGGAAGTTAGTGTCAAGGAGCCTGTTCTTATGGAGATTGATATAGGGGCAGCACAGAAGCCCGTGGAAGTGGACCCTGCGAACATTGCCCTCTACAACACTTTGCTTGATGATCCGGAAGAACTCGAGTAGTGTAGTTCTTGTTAGGGTGTAGGTGCCCTTTATTTATTTCAGTTGTGTTTGTTTTTCATTCCTTAGCACTTTTGTTTTCCTTCTTATTTATTTTTAAATATTAATAAAGGTGTGACTTTATCTTTCTCGTTTTCCTTTTATTTCTCTCTTTTTTATTTACTCATTTCTAACACTTATGCACGTTATATTCTTTTTTTTATTTGATTGGACCGAATCCCTAAACAGGATTGCCTACGTATCCTTGTTAAATTATTTTAACTTAGAATCAGGTCGCGCGTAGTTATAGCTAAAATAGATTCTAGGGTGCCGAATTTGATAAGTATGTTCTGAGATGGAAACATATTATTTGAAACGGTAGAATAGGCGAAGTTATCTTAATCTGCTGCTTTGCCGTAAGTCGAAATGTGCTTTATGATTTTTTTTTGAGTACATGGATTTTGCGCATCGTTTTTTCATGTGTTTTTTTTTTTGTGGTATGTATATGCTGTCCCCCCAAGTGTTTGTTATTTTTCCGTGTATGTGCGGATAAAATGACGAGCACTTCTGGGTAAACTTCGGCAAGCAGAGAGTTTCAACGCCCAGAATGGGGCGTTAATGATTTCGGCGCCCGGCTCTGGGCGCTGAAAATGATTTCTGGGGTGATTTTTGGCGTGTTGCTTCTTTTCTTTCACATGTTTCTTGCTTTTATTTCTTTTCCTTTGTTTTGTTTTACTTTTTATTCGTCAGAAATCAATTTTGCCACTATTTTGGAAGCTTTTTGGACTGTTAGCGTGAGATGCATTTTCGTCCGGATTAATTTTTTCTATTCATGGCTCAAAACGGCTTTGAAAATGGAGTTAGGGTGCGAAAGATGTGAAGATGTTTGCGTAGGCTTTTTGGGTGGGTTGAGGTGCGTGTTGTTAATGGTGGGAATGATGGGTTCATGTTTTATGAATTTTTTTTTGTTGAGCAACATTTGCATTGTTTGATTTTTTTTTTATTTCTTTGGGTTGCACGGGTTTGACCTTTATGTCTTGGATGTATGGTTTATTT
The DNA here is from genome assembly GCF_020520425.1 of Spinacia oleracea. Classification (NCBI taxonomy): domain Eukaryota; kingdom Viridiplantae; phylum Streptophyta; class Magnoliopsida; order Caryophyllales; family Amaranthaceae; genus Spinacia; species Spinacia oleracea. Next base: position 76,281,465 of record NC_079490.1, read on the forward strand.
TGTGGATTTCGAGAATTGGTTTTGATGTCACGATTCAAGACCGAGTGGGCCTTGCTATTGGGCCTAAAGCGGGCCGCTTCCTTATATTTTTTGATTTTATTTTTTGCAAATATGATTAGTGCTTGCTTTAGTGTTAGAACAAAAAAATTTTAGGAGAAATCTTACGCCTTTATTAATTTGGAAAGTAAGGAAAACACACTGAAATAAATTAACCTATATTCTAAGGGGTCTCAGGACCATCTCTAGAGTTTTATTTTTTCTATCATCTAAAGAACTACTAGGCGTTTTGCTAAAGTGCTCTCTATAGCTCAAGCCTTGGGTTTAGTCTCGTAGAACTTTGGTCCTTCGCCTGTACTCATCTTGAATTCTATTCCCTTTGCATTGACCCACTGATATGTCTTCACCTATCCGTTCTCGGTCTCTTCTGGTGTTCATGTAGGAGTGATTAACCGGGTTGGATTGAAACCTTCATCTTGCAGGGCTACGGTGGTTATTACAGTCTCGTCCTCCATAGGCCTCGATTCGTTAAACAATGTCCATAGAGCTTGGTTGTCTAATATTTCAGCTGTTTCGGTCTTGGTGAGGTGGGGTGCCTCATCCATAGTATGACAGTCATGGAAAATCTCAAATCCGGGTTTTAGCAGGCCATTCTGAACAAAGGGTTCAGGGAAGTCGCAGCATGGGTGTTCTTCTCCTTCTCGGGAAAACATACCGTTAAGGGTTCTTTGGTATGGGGGAAGAAGGGTGGTTTGTTTTGTCTTGGCTGGCTTAAGGCGTAGCCTAGACAAGTGGTCAGCAATATCTTCCTCCGTTGGTGTATAGCCTAGACCAAAGGGAGTAGTTTTGTTGGGTGGGGGATGGAACATATTGTTCTTCTTCCTTATGCCCAATGGAGTTCCCGGGAAATAGCCTTGAGCTAGCAACATTTTAGGGATGACCCGAGACGCTCGCGGATCTAGAAATGCTAAATTGTAATCCTCAATGACTTGGATGACTTCATCCACTTGAAAACCGTAAAGGTCTTCTGCAGCATTGGTCGTTCCAACCATAGTACAACTGTCGTCGAGAGGAGGGGCGCGTATTTCCAGAATTACCCCGTTATAGTTAAGTTTAACCATCTGGTGCAAGGTAGAAGCCACACCTCCTAAGTCATGGAGCCAAGGGCGCCCTAAGAGGAGGTTGAAAGTGGGCTTGATGTCAATTATCTGAAACTCCATGGTGCGTGCCACAGGCCCGGTTTGTATTGTGAGGTTGATTTTTCCCAGCACAGGCCTTCGAGAGTTATCATAGGCTCGCACCCCTTGCGTGGAGGTTTGGAAATCATCATTTCCTAGCCCCAAGCAATGGGCGGTTCGCAATGGGCAAACATTTACCGCTGAACCGTTATCTACGAGTGCTAGGGGGATGTTTTGTCCTTTTCATCCAACCACTAGATAGAGAGCCATATTGTGGGCGCCTCCTTCTTTAGGTAAGTCTTTGTCAGTAAAAACTATTGCTTTTTCCTCAACATCTCTCGTGACGTGGCTAACCAACGAGTCAGGTGTGATGTCCGTAGGGACTGAGATGAGGTCAAGTGAGCGAATAAGTTTTTCACGATGTTCCTTTGAAGTGCACATGAGATCCCAGATGGTAATCCCGGGTTTGGTTCTTTTTAGTTGCTTCAAGAGAGGATTTTCGATGACTTCTGCGACGGTGGTGTGCCGCACGTTTTCAGGAGTCTGTCTGACTGGGATGTCGTCCACGGGAGGTGGGCGAATATCCTGTTGGTATACCCTTCCGGACCGAGTGAGATTGTCAACTTCGGGCTCTTGAGGGGTGGTGTCAATGGGAGCATGCCCGGGCCAAGTTTCAGTAAAGAGGTCCTGGCCCGATACTTGGGACAGGTAGATATCTTCAGCATCATTATCCCACACACCGCACACTTCTCTCTCGATTTGATCCATAGGGAGCATGGCGAGTGGTGCACCTTGGGGCGTAATATACACTGTAGGGTCAAAGTTCATATTTTCCGGTTGATCGAGAGAGATGTGACAAGAGCCGAGTGGGCTCTTGTTGTTATTGGGTTTGCCAACGTTAGGGAGGGGTATTATTTCGTCCTCTATCATATCCTGGATCGTGTTTTTTAGATTCCAGCTGTTTTCAGTATCATGCCCCTTTCCTTGATGGAACTCGCAGCGGGCGCCCTCGACCCAGTATTTATTTTTGAATGGAGGGTCGGGTGTGGGGCCTATGGGCCTTAGTTTTCCTTGTTTGGTTAGTCTTTGGAAGGCTTGTACTAGAGTTGACCCGAGTGGGGTAAACTTTCGGTCTCGGGTCCATCTTCCGGGGCTCCTTCGGGTTGGGGTTTCTTCTACGGTGTGGACCTCTTGGGCTTGAGGCGTGTGGCCCCTGTTGTAGGTATTACTTTTGTATGCAGGCTTGCTTTGTACTGTTTTTGCGAGGTCATCCTCGATCTTTATTCCTACATCGTAAACCCTCTTGAAGGTGTCAAGGCCCAAGTATCTAAGATGTTGTTTATAAGCTGGGTCTAGGTTGTCAATGAATTTTTGGACCAATTCAGTTTCAGGAGGCCTATTGATTAGTTGGGCCGCTTGGTCCCTCCATCTAGCGAAGTAGGTCGTGAAACCTTCATTTTTCTTTTGGAAGAAGACTTCCAGCTCGCGCATGGTGACTTGAAATCCATGTTCGACGAGTATTGCTTGATGAAGACATTGACAAAGTCCTCCCAAGTGGGGAAGAGCTTAGGGTCCTGGTGGTAGTACCATTTGAGTGGCACAGGTTCCAAGGACAAAGGAAAAGCAGGCAGATACATGGACTTGTCCACACCTTTCAAGTTCATGGCATTCACAAAGCTCAAGAGATGATCACGGGGATTGTCCGTGGCTTTGAACTTCGGTAAGTCGGATGAACTAAACTTTTCCGGTAGTTTGCCGGGAAAAGGTTCAGGATCGAGGGAGAAATATTTGCTCCCCATAGTTTGCTGCAGAACCATTTTTTCGATCTTCTTCTCGTTATCGAGGTCGTGTTTGGGTTGCGCAGCCGCTAAGGATTCGTTTTCCATTTTCAGTTGATTCATAAGTAGGGTCATTTGGGCCATTTGGTCCCGCAGCTCTTCTATGGACATGTTTGAGGGTGCGAATCGAGGTTGGGGAATCGGAGATCCTTGAAAGGGGGAGTGACGAATGGAGCTTGGAGTTGCTAAACCTTGTGTTGGTGATGTATCTTCGAGACGTACTAACCTTTGATTTTCAGATAGACGCCAAGTGGCAGAACCCGCCCTATGCATAAGACAAGCTAAAGTTTAGGCCCAAAGTTAAGCATTACTCAGTCTAGACTTTTGACTCTTCCTATCGGTTTTCTATTCTCACTCTTGTTGGTATATTTGGGCTTTTCTTTTGGTCATTCTTTAGATTTTCGAAACACTTGCCCACGTGACATTCAAAGTTACATTAATTGGCATGCTTGGTTTTGGTGCCGGACATTGTCGTCATAGGAGGCCTAATGACGACGCAAGGAGTTATTTATTTTATAAGCCGTTTTTAGAATTGAGTGCCTTTTCCATACGCCCTCGTAGCAAATTTGTTATGAATTTTTTTATTGCTACGTATATTTTGTGCGTGGGCACCAAGGCTGCGGTGCCTGGCCAAAAGGCCAAGCAGCAACTTCAGCGCCCAGCAGGGGCGATGAAATAATTGGCGCCCAGCCAGGGGCGCTAAAAATGCGTCCCTAACTGGTACTCGTATTCTGTTCGTCTATTTTTTTTCGTACATGCGACTTAATTTTGCGTGCTTGCCTAATAACGTCCTTTACGCGTTGTGCAGCGTTTGTGGGATCCGTTACAGGCCATCCTAGGCGTCGCTTATTTTTGTGGCGATCGCCCTGGTTTGCGGAACACGTATTTAGGTATAACTCTTTGGCCAATTGGTGTTTATGAATGTTTGGGCAGTTTTTAGGGTCGTTGGTTTTCCGGTATTATTTGTCACACATAATCACAACATAATCACATAATTTGCTACACATAACTAGCATTACAACATGAAGCAAAAAATAATATGTCACGTAGTTTATGATAGGCTTCTATGGGTAATATTTGCGCCTGGCTTGGTACCGCTTCTATCGTAGATCCAACACATGCCCCGGTCGAGGTAGTGCATTCAACAGACGAATTTCGTCCCAAGAGGCCAATCACGATGTAAGCCAAGGGGGCATGCACCAATGAGAGGGACCTTAGTGGGTGAGCGATTGGGTTTGGGACGGGTCTTCTACTAGCGAAAAGTGTCGAGTGGACAACATTCGAAGCGTATGCACCCCCCCGTTGGCGATGGGTATCCTTAGTCCCAACTCCCGAGATGAAACATGCCAAGGGAGCCGAGATTCGTTATGCGGTTCTGTCCGTTCACATTAATATGCTGATTTGCAGGTCGTCCCAACTTGATAAGGAAATAAACGCGGAGTAGGATCGTTTTACCCTTCGGCTATTTTGATTACCTACGAGCGCGAGTATTTCATTAACGTTCCCCAGCAGAGTCGCCACTGTGAGGGGGTCGAAAAAGCAAGAGGCTAATGCATGACCTCGTCCCTCGTGGGCGTGACGTTGTCAGATCAAGTGTAGTTAGATTTCCTGTGAGTTTACACCCAATCGACTAGTAATATAGGAGTCGCCATTCAGTTTTTAACAACAATGAGAAAAACTGACAAAACCCGGTTATCGTGATATAAAGGGAGTGCAATTATGTTCGACCACGACGGCCATAGGTTCCCTTGTGATCCCTGGTGTGGGGATCGCTCAACGTACACCCGCAGGGCAGAGATTGAGAGTTCGGGGGACTGTAACTACCGAGAGGAGTGCTCATCGATAACTCCAGAGGCATGTTATCCTTACTAGCTCAGCATAAATAATTGAAGGGACATGCGTTAAACTATTAAACTATTCTGAATTGATATTAGCAGTATGCAACACATAACACTAAATCGATCGTGATTATCTTATTTAGATTGATTTTAAGGTACCTAGCATGATAGTTCAATTGTTCAAGGTATTATCTTTATTAGGCGTGATAGATCAATCAAATTAATAGTTTAACAATTTTATAAAAGGGTGATGAAAGCGATTAAATCATATGAAGGGACACATTACAACGCACCCTTGAGAGGTGCGTCACCGTTCTCAGAAAACTAACCACTTGGCTTTGCTATTTCTCCTTTTATTTAACGAATCTCGGGTTTCTGAGCAGTGTTCCAGTATTTAGGCTTAATTCGTCAGCTACAAGGGACAGGATACGTTCTGTTCGACTTTTGGGTCGATTGCGACAGAACGCGAGATCAATTTCGCAGCGTGAGGCTTAGGCTTAGGGTTGGAGTCAATACTCATATTATGAATTGTGTGTTGTGTGTTGTGTGTGTCCTCTTCACGTCGGTTTTGAGGCTGTATTTATAGGGAAATAGTTTGTGGAAAGATAAATTTTTAGAATACGAATCCAAAAAGAATCCGGAAATAAAACGGCCCCAGGCATTTCCAGCGCCCAGGGCTGGGCGTCAAAGATTTCGGCGCCCAGGGCTGGGCGTTGAAAATGTTATCTGGGCCAAGTTCTTGTCAGATTTGGACTCTTTAAAACACGGAGCTTTTGAGATTTATCCGAGTCTTTTAGTGCGTATTAACTTTATGACGGAATGCGTCTGGGCCCGTTACGAACTCTAGGTTCGTTAGGATGTTAATTAATACGTAACTCTTACTTTCGAATTATAGCAGGAATAGAATTCCTTTCGCCAATTTTATCTCTTTTAGGACTTATGTTGGAGTGCAACACCTAATTCTGACAGATTTTTATCTTTTATGACTTTGCCACTTTTAACAACTACTTCTTACGGCAGTTACTATTCTTGGCAGGTTTCTATTAATAGCAGTTTTGGCTGAAATGAAAGGGTGATTGAGATTCGTTATTTTATAGGAGATGTGTTGCCAAGTGGAGATTTACGTTCTCATCATCGAACCTTCCCTTTCGGGAATGGGGACAAAAGTAGGTGTCTACACCTAGCATGATAATTCAATTGTCCAAGTTATTATGTTATTAGGCGTGATAGATCAATCAAATTAATAGTTTGACAATTTTATAAAAGGGTGACGAAAGCGATTAAATCATATGAGGGACACATTACAACGCACCCTTTAGAGGTGCGTTGTGGTTCTCAGAAAACTAACCACTTGGCTTTGCTATTTCTCCTTTTATTTAACGAATCTCGGGTTTCTAAGCAATGTTCCAGTAATTGAGCTTAATTCATCAAGCTACAAGGGGCAGGATGCGTTCTGTTCGACTTTTGGGTCGATTGCGACAGAACACCGGATCAATTTCGCAGCGTGAGGCTTAGGCTTAAGGCTAGAGTCAATACTCAGGTTATGGAATTGTGTGTTCTTGTGTTATTTTCACGTCGGTTTTAGGCTGTATTTATAGGAAAAGGGTGTGTGGAAAGATAGATTTTAAGATACGAATCCAAAAAGAATCCGGACATAAAACGGCCCCAGGCATTTTTAGCGCCCAAGGCTGGGTGCCGAAGATTTCGGCGCCCAGATCCAGGCGTTGTAAATGGGATCTGGGCCGAGTCCATTGTCAGATTTGGACTCTTAGAACACGGAGCTTTTGAGATTTATCCGAGTCTTTTAGTGCGTATTAACTTATGACGGAATGCGTCTGGGCCCGTTACGAACTCTAGGTTCGTTAGGAATTTAATTAATACGTAACTCTTATTTTCGAATTATACCAAGAATGCAAATTCTATCTATTTTAGGATTTATGTTGGAGTGCAACACCTAATTCTGACAGGTTTCTATCTTTTATGACTTTGCCACTTTTAACAACTACCTTTTACGGCAGTTACTATTCTTAGCAGGTTTCTATAAATAGTAGCTTTGGATGAAATGAAAGGGTGATCGAGATCCGTTATTATATAGGAGATGCGTTGCCAAGTGGAGATTTATGTTCTCATCATCGAACCTTCCCTTTCGGGAATGGGGACAAAAGTAGGTGTCTACGGTTAGCCCCCACTTTGACTGAGTCTCGAGATGAGACGATGGTCAAAGTACTAGACGGAGTGCGTCATACAAGCCATGGTGTAGGTGACCTGTTTTGCGAGGGTTTCACGAGCCCCCGAGTGATAACATTTGACTTAAGGGTCATCATTTGAAGTGTTAACACATTCCTCACGCGTCATTGGAATTCGTTAACTGATAGTATAAAAACTCCCTCACTTTGTCATTGGAAGTGTCTAAAGATGTTTTCGAAATCAAAGCTATAAAGTGTAACTAGGCCTGGCCAAGCCCAATCACGAGGTAAAACGTTTTAAAGATTCTTATTTTCGGGGTTAGCTAAACGAGAAAACCCCCTTGTTTTTATAGGACGTAAAACGAAGGAAAATCCAGCACATCGTTCTTTTTTGGAAAAACGGAAAACCAATCCTTTGATTTTTGGAAAAGAGAAACCATCCTTTGATTTTTGGAAAAGGGAAACCATCCTTTCATTTTTGGAAAAGGGAAACCATCCTTTGATTTTTTGGAAAAGGATGAACCGGGAAAAGTTATCGCTGTAGCGACTAAGGACCTGCGCGGTTAGTGGCGCAGACCCCGCCCGCTGAAGGTGGGCGAGCCTGTTTTTATTTTGAAGATTTTATTTTCTTTTCATTTTCGAAAACTGAGGACCTGCGCGGTTAGTGGCGCAGACCCCGCCCGCTGAAGGTGGGCGAGCCTTGTCCGCTAAGGGTGGACGCCCCGCCTGCTGGAGGTGAGCGAACCTGAATTTGTCTTTTCGATTTGGGACTCGCGTGGTACGTGCCGCGATCTTGCCCGATTGAGGTGGGCAAGTCCCTATTTCATTTGTTCTTGTGATTTCTTTTGAGAATATCTTTTTATTCATTCTTGCAAGAGCGAATTCTTTCGAGGGATGCTCGGATTTAGTTGTAACTTGAATGTGGGTTGACAACGTGCTTAGACGGACCATTGTCTCGTGGTCATCATCTTTCATGGTTTTGAGCTAGTCTTTACGACTCAATTTTGCCACTATTTGGGTCCTTGATTAGGGGACTATGTATAAGTATCAACGACGACCTTTGTCTTGAGGTCGTAATCCGGTTTTATCTTTTGAGATTATCCAAACACGGGACTTCGTACAGCGTAGTCTGAGAATATTGTTTTAACTTTGCATACTCTCTTTTGAAATATATATTTTCTTTCGAGCCCCCAAGCACTCATGCTTGACGGTCATTTCTTGTCAAAGAGGTTCCTTGAGGATACGCATTTTGTAATGTCCTTGATCGTGTTTGGGATCGTGCTCGTAAGTGCGAGCGATCATTTTAGTGGTGTGCTACTCTTAACAAAGCCGTGAGGTGCGACTTTCAGTAAAGAAATCAGCAATTTTCGCGTCGAATGGATACGGCAGGGCCCTATAGAAGTCAGGGCTTCTTTTGGGCCTGGCTCATTTTCGGCGCCCAGGCCTGGGCGTTAGAAATAATTCACGCCCATGTGGGGCGTTGAAAATGTTGTTTGGGCTGGTCTTTTGATGACATAGTTGGCCTCTTGTTCGTTCGTTTATTTCACTTGGAAATTCTACGTAGTCTCTTCTCTTTTGTTTTTGGAACGTAGAATTTTATTAGAGATCACAATGAGTTGAATGATCGTGATGATTTGATAGGTGTATTTTCCGTCGTTGATAGAAAACAACCTAATCAAACAAAATTTATAAAACACCTAACTAACCGGCTATATTGACTATAGCGGCAAGTATAGGGATCGTCCCATAGGAATGGATATGCTTGACTTATCAATCTATGCGTTCACAAGCTAGTTCAGATGGAATTTGATTTTGAATTCTAATCTAATGAAAGCAAGTAATTCAAACTAATAAAGAAATTATAGAGGATTCGGGAATCGGCCATGGGAATCGAATCAAAGAAATAACAAGGTCAAGACATTCATGAATATGCAACGACATAGCAAATAGGGGAATGAAAACTAATGACGTACTCGCCACCTCTCGGATAGAGCACGCGAAGCAACCTAGCCTATAGAAAAGCTTTCGCATAGTCCTAAGCTAGATTAGCTTGCATATAATAGGAACTATCATTCACTTGCATGAATTAGGCTCACAATGTCTTGCCAAACCTAAATCATACATTCCAATCTAATTCAATCAACTAGCATTTGCAACTACTACTCAATTGATCATGGAAAATCCTATCACTAAATCACATTTAATCACAACATCAATCATGAGTTTTCCCAAAAATTCCTCAAATTCAATGCCAAGGCTTCATCCCTAACCTCTAGACTAAACTACTCAATTAGCATGATTAACATCAACATTAAACTAATATTAATCCTAATCATGAAACTAATTGAATTAATGAAGCTAATTGAAACAATAAAATTCAGAAAATTAAAACTACAAAAATTGGGGAAAAACTAAGAGCATTCAAAGCATGAAACTAATCCTAGAATTCAAGCATGAAATCAAAGCATAAACAAAATTAATGAAGCAATTAAAGAATTAAAGAACAAATCAAAAATAAAATTAGAATTATACCTTGAATTGAAGAATTAGCATCAAACTTGAAGAACAAAATGAAGAACAAAGCTCAAAAGAATTAGAAAAGAAATCTGAAAATTTGATGATTAAATTAAATTTGGAATCAAGAATTTGAGGCTAAGAATCCTTAACCCTAATCTCTAATCTAAGCCCTAAACTAATTCTAGAGAGAGAATTCTAAAATCTGAAAATTACGTAATTAACAAAATGAAAGCCTAATGAAAGATTGCTGCGATTTTCGTTTTTATAATAGCAGCCCCGCGCACTTGTGCGACCGAATAGGGGGTGTTGTGTGGTCGCACAGATTGTGTTCGGTCGCACAAGTGAATGCATTCGATCGCACAGCAAGATAAGGACATTCTGATCTGAAAACTTCAGTTTGTTCGACCACACAGGTCATGAAACGCGATCGCACAGAAGACATTCGATCGCACAGAATGGCTTCGATCGCACAAGCTGCTGTTCTGGTTCTGCGCGTGCTGCTTGTATTGGCTTCTTGCGTGAGTTGCTGTGACTGAACTGCTGCGATAGTCTTTCTGCTAGGATGTTGGTTGTGTAGCTGCTACAAGGTACCGCAAATGAGGACAAGAAGCTGCTGCTGTAAAGCCACGAACAAGAGCTCAAAGTGCGCGCAAGTACAGCAGCTATGGTTGCTGTTTGCTCAATGTTTAGCTGCTGTTCTTGCTCGTGTTTGGCTGCTATAATTGCCTTGCTTACCCCCTTAGTTGCTGCTGTTATGTATCTTCTACAAGGGACTGCAAGGGAGCCTTTCGGTGAGCACAAGAGCTGCTGCAAAGGTCTGCAGGGAGCTCGTGTATAGCTGATGTACTATGGCTTCTTGCGTGTGTTGTTGCTAAGCTGTTGCTGCTGTTCCATTTGCGTGCATGGCTTTAGGTTGTGGCTGCTATCAAGGCACTTCAATGCTCGTGGAAATGAGTCCATGAGGCTGCTGTTCGTGCACTTTGTGAGCAGCAACGAAGCTCAAACAACAGCAGCTAGGTAGATGCTTCGTGTAGCTATGTTAGCTCTTTTGTGGCTGCTTGTGTATAAAACTGCAGGGATGTAGCTGTTGTTCCTGTGCTGAGTGTGTTGCTGCACATATGCACGTGGCGTTCTCCGTCGCTACACAAAGAATATCGTCGCTGCACTCAACAAACAACGAATAGCCAAGTTATCAAAATCGCCTAGCACACTTATTAAATCGCATAGCATATTATTAATTCGTATCGCATATTTGCAAATCGTAAAATCATATTAAACATCGTCAAGCATAATGGCACACTATTAAACACGTTAATACTTAAAATGACCCTTACGCAATGAGAATGCGCACAAAAGGCACGTTTTAAGCAAAAACGACTAAAATCTACGCAAGACGAGAAAATATTACGATTAATGCAAAAAAGCGATAAACAAACTAAAAACGATAAAACTAAGCAAAAATAATAATAAAATGCTAATGAAATGAACTAAAATCTTAAGCTAAGAGCGACATAAATGTCGCTCATCATGATTCCTCGAGAAGCCGTAGCCGATTGGTGGACTACGGTGTTTGTCGCTTTGGGGCGATTATTTAAAGGAACTGTCGCTCTTATGGCGTACATTTATTGCAATAGTTGGGCGAGTCTATATGGCCCGAGGAACATAGGCGTAAGACTTTGATCGCGTATTTTTTTATTTTTCTACGGTCGTTTCGTAGCTTGGAGCCCCCAAGTATGTATGTTGGGATGCTTCCTTTTGGCGTACGATTTTTGTCGGTTCTTTCGAGAAAGATGCCTTAGGGTCCCGCTCGTGTAGGTGCGAGCTATCCCTTCCGTGGTAGGTAATATTTTTCTACCTTTAATCCTTAATGTGGAAGTCGTGTGGCTTGCATTTTGAATTTGGGCGATAAGTAGTCTTTGCCTCATACTCTTGGTCGTGCCTGCATTAGTGCAATATGCCTTACTCTTTTTTTTTAGACTTGTACCGTGGGATGGTTGAACTTATGGTGCGACGTAGGCTTGTGTGGCCTAACAGCGTGTCTTAGAACATTCCTCCAGGCGTTGGGATATCATTATTATTTTTTGCATTTGGAGTACTTCATCACGCCTCGTTGAGGTGCTCGAACAAGTGTAGCACCTTTTGCGTGGGTGTGCACGGCTTATTACTTCGTTCGATGTGAGGATTCATAGATGTTTCTTTCTTCTTTTTTTTTCTTTTTTCTTTTTATCTTTGATTTTTCTTTCGCTTTTGCTTTGGAACGACGTAGACTGTGAAACGGGCGCTTGTAGGGCGAGCGTTATGTGCAGTAGTTTGATCGGAGTTTTGGTGACTCACGATTTTCAGTTACCCTTGTTAGTGGGGTGACTTTATATATTCTAAGTAGCGCTTCGAATTTGGGAGGGGTTGAAGCCATTCTAAGGTTCGTTTTACTCGATCAAACCTTAGGATTGTGCCCCTATGACGTGTGTATAGCATTAGCGTCGAGAATTTGCGATAAAACATCATTTCGAGCATTTTTAGAGTGTTTTTCTCAAGCCCCCAATTGTAGCTACGGGATTGGCTTGGTGCTATAATGCTTGGCATACGTTTTTATGCATTCATGGTGACATGGATCATGAATAGTTTGAACCGTACCAAACTCGTTTAGTGCGAGGTACGTTCGAGTAGTGATTTGCTACTTCTCTTGTAAATGTCGTATTGTGCGACATTGCCATGGTCAAGGTAGTCACATGTTGAAGTGTGCCTTGACCAAAAGCTAGGTGTCTTTCTTTACCCATAATCATATTTAGAAATCTTTTTGACTCACTTGTAACATCGAGATAAACGCATACGTAGCTTAAACCAACGACACTTTATTATGTTTGAAGAAGTCTTTGAAAATTATTTGAAATCCGAGTCCTACTGTTTACAATCCGAGGTGTCCTAAGTAAGTTGGCTTATAGAAGGTGTAACACCCTAATAATTCCTTGCTTTTATAAAACCATTTTCCAACTTAAAATAAAGGAATTACTAAAGCATTACCGCCACCGTGATAACGGTTAAGGCTATTACCAGAATTACGCAGCGGAATTAAATGTCAACTAACTTTTAAAAACATAATAAATGAAGTATTGAGGCCTCCTACAATTTGGAACCATAATGGCCCAAAACCCAAAGTATAAATAATTCAAACGTTTCAAACATAATTAAAGTAAAGTTAAATAGTTCAAAATACGAAAACATGCAACTCTCTCGATAATCCCAAGCCACATGATTCCGATCTACCAACCTGCTATTTTATTCTACTCCCCATCAATGCAAGTGCAAATGATAGATCATCATAGGTTCATTAAGGCAAAGGCCATGACCAGAACACACAAAGCACGTAGTCAGCAAAAGCTGAGTACTTACAAGCATAAACGAAACTAAAACATGCATCACTCACTAAGTACTAATCAACATGCAAAAGCCATATAATAATTAACGACCAACCATGAATACAAGACTCGACTCTTGACTCGACTCTTGACTCACAATTTAATTAGAATAAGCTTCGAACGGGCCAAAAGAAAGTTCCATAAAGGAAAGGTGATGGGAGCCAACCATACACCAAAGAATAAATAATAAAATCGGGCCATACCGAGTGTCGGGCCATACCGACGGAATTCCTGCGCATAATATAAATGAAACAACGTCTTGTATCATTAGTAGGAGTACGAGCTTTCCGGCAAGACTTCCCCCATTGTTCATACTCAAGGTATATACGTTCCAAGAGTTTTGAAGCTTGTTCTGGTTGCACTTTACGTTTATTAATATTTTATTAAAGGCGAACTCAAGACTCGACAACATGCACACATACAATTAATAAACAACATCCAAAACAATCTTATTTTAAATGCTTTAGGACTCGTGATCAACAAGGCAAGACACTTGTGATATTACTACCATGTTCCTCCTCACCAAAGTGAGACTCTACATCATGCACATTAACATGAGGGTTGTGCCCTTGCACGACAAATCCTAATTCATTTCATACAAAATAATCCCAACTGAACCCTACATGTGCGGTAGCTTACGTGAGCTAACCCTTCACATGTGGTAAAATAAATAGTACAACGAAGTACGAATAATTGGCTCAAAGTATGCTAGACATCCCGTACAATAGCATACAAATAAATAATCCATCCCTTGCATGTGAAATAAACCATACATGCATGAATATTGAACAACATGATTGACAATGAAATCCATACTCATAATAATTTCCACATGCTTGTTCAACAACTAATCCAATAAATCCAACATCACAAATCACATGCTCGTTCACCAAAATAAACATGATTCCACATAATGTAATTCACATCATCAACAATCATGTAATGTCATTGGCAAAAAGGTGTGGTCGCCCTAGACTTGTACGTACCTTGAATACCTAAGCGTAGGGGCCACTTTGCAATAACGAGCACTCAACTAGAAATCTCCTCCTATCATCAAAATAATGAAACTTAAATTATTTCCATGTTCATTAAATTTCCATCAACTTTATAAAATTTAAAACCTCCTTTAAACTTCAAAATTCAATCGTTTTTCAATAAAGAAATCGTCTCAATTTGCAAAATCAATCCCAAGTACAAAAACATACTTTTTCCGCCTTAAAAATCAATAAAAATCAACAATTTAAACCTTTATTCAAATCTGAAAATATAATTGATTATCATAATTAAAATCATCACCTAATTATGCTAATTATCCCAATAAAACTAGTTTATTATCATAAAAATCAATGCTTTATTTAATAAACAAATCTGAAAATTCCTCCTTTAATAATTAAAACCAACCTAATGAATCACAACACACAAATCCTCAAACCACGGTATTCATAACCGGTTCCCAGCATTTTAATTACTCAAAACAATAATAATTTAATAATTTAAAATACGGAATTTAAACAGAATAGGTAAGGAAGAAGAGAATTATACCAATCCGGCCTATAGCACGGAACAACCACGAATTAGAGTGATTGGGCGAAAAGGAATTGAATTACAAGCACGAACAACACACACACACACACACACGCGTGTGTGCGCGCAGGGGCGAAGGGCGCAGCAGCGCTTGCGCGTGGGACAGGGCGCACGGCACGCTAGGGCGCGCGCGCGAGAGGAGGGGCAAGAGCGAGGGCGTGCGCTGAGCACGCTAGCAACAACGAGGCACAGCAGCAACGCAGGCACGAGGGCACGCTGCGGCTGTGGGCGAGGGATGAGAGGGACAGCGCGCGCTGGCGCGAGAGAGAGCGAGCGAGCGAGTGTGGGTGCTGGCGCGCGAGGGCGAGAGAGGGAGTGAGGGAGTGCTGGGCGCTGGGGTGCGACAACACACGAGGGCACAAGGCAGCGCGCTGGTCGTGAGGCCGAGCAGCACGAGGGCACGAGCACGGATGCGTGCGTGCGGACGAGAGAAGAGAGGGAGAGAGGAGTGTTGGGCAAGCAGGGCAAAAATAGGATTTATGAATTTTAGGGGCTCATTTAATGATGGGGGAGTCCTATTTATAGGCTCCCTAATTCCTTGATGGGCTAGGCTTAAGAAATTAGAATTGGGCTTAGGGAATTAAATGATTGGGCTAGCTTAGGATTATATTTAAACACTTTGGATTGGGCTCGATTAATAAAACGAATTGGACTTTTTATTTAAAACCCGAAGCTTTAAAAATTATTTGCAACTCATTTAATTTCCCGACTCAAGAATTAAATTCGTTTCGTAATTAATTAAAATAATAAATATTCTAATTAATTAAAATACATTAAATAAAATACATTTAAATATTATTTAAATGTTAATAAATCGTAAAATGCTTGATAAATATAATAAAATATACTTATAAATATAATAAAAATACGAGGTATTACAGTCTACCCTCCTTAAAAGAAGTTTCGTCCCGAAACTTGGGTTTGGAAATCAAAATTCAACTCAAAACTTGAGACTTTTTGAGACTTTCAATACGTTCATTTACAAAAAATTTAAGTTGATGTATTCTTTACATGATTAAACAGGACAATAATAAGTGCAGATTCAATAGAAAGCACTAAATTGAGCATAAAATAGGGGAAAACAAGGTAAAAAGCGCGAAATTCTACCGCACTCTACCCCCCTTAAAAGACACGAGTTACGACCCCGTAACTCAACTAACCTCGGGAAAAAGCTCGGGATATTTCTTTCTCATTTCGTCCTCCGCTTCCCAAGTGGCTTCCTCAAATTCTTGATTAGCCCACAACACTTTGACAATTTTCACATCTTTAGTACGCGTACTACGCACTTTGCTATCAAGGATTTTGACAGGTCTTTCCTCAAAGGTTAGACTTTGTTCTAATTCTATGGTCTCCGGTTGCAACACATGCGATTTATCCGGGATATATTTCCTTAACTGAGATATGTGGAACACATTATGCACTGTATGCAAGTCCATAGGCAAGGCTAGTCTATAAGCTGCCTTTCCGATTCTTTCTAAGATCTCATATGGGCCTATGTACTTAGGGCTTAACTTCCCTTTCTTTCCAAATCTCATGACACCTTTCATTGGTGACACTTTGATCAACACTTTATCACCTATGTTGAACTCTTCATCCCTACGTTTCAAGTCTTCATAACTCTTTTGGCGATCCTGCGCCGCTTGAATCTTTGATTGGATGGTTCGGATTTGGTTCATGGTGTCCTCTATCATTTGAGGTCCCAACACTACGGTTTCACTAATATCGTTCCAGCAAAGTGGACTTCTACACTTTCGTCCATACAAAGCCTCAAATGGTGTCATTCCAATGCTAGCATGATAGTTATTGTTATATGAAAACTCAATCAGATCTAGGCTATCTTCCCAACTTCCTTGGAAATCAATGACGCATGCCCGAAGCATGTCCTCCAGGGTTTGGATAGTCCTTTCAGTTTGTCCATCCGTGGCTGGGTGGAAGGCTGTACTCATTTTCAATGTCGTACCAAAGCTCTTCTGCACACTTTTCCAGAAATTCGAAAGAAACCTTGAATCCCTATCTGATACGATATCCTTAGGAACTCCATGTAACCTCACAACATTCTTAATGTAGGCTTTAGCAAGTTGTTCCATTTTCCAGGTTTCCTTCATTGGTATAAACACTGCTGACTTAGTCAACCTATCTACCACAACCCAAATTGTATCATTCCCGGTCTTTGACTTTGGTAAACAAGTGACGAAGTCCATAGAAATACAGTCCCATTTCCAGCTTGGAATCTCTAAAGTTTGGACCTTCCCTTGAGGTCTCCTATGCTCAATGTTAACCTTCTGGCAAGTCAGACATCTAGCCACAAATTCAGCCACTTCGTTCTTCACCCTTGGCCACCAATAGACCTTTTTCAAGTCCTTATACAACTTGTCACCCCCTGGGTGCACAGAATATGGAGTATTATGCCCTTCTTTCATCAATCTCTCTTTCAGTTCTCCGCACTTTTGAGGCACACACCACCTGCCTTTGTACCTCAAACTTCCATCATCATGGATTCGGAATTCTAACTCCTTCCCTTGCGAAATCTTTTCCTTGATTCGCTCTAACTTCACATCACCAGCTTGATTCTCCCTAATCTCATCAAATATTGACGGCTGGATGGTTAAGGCATTCATCATTCCCTCATGGCTTTCACCACTCACTATTTCAAGGTTCAAACGCTGCATGTCCTTACACAGCTCGTTAGCAACTACTAACGCATTAACACTATGACTTGATTTCCTACTCAAGGCATCCGCAACTACATTGGCTTTTCCTTCATGGTACTGGATATCCAAATCATAGTCCTTAATTAACTCCAACCACCTTCGTTGGCGCATATTCAAATCCTTTTGTGTGAACATGTACTTCAAACTCTTGTGATCCGTAAATATCCTACACTTCACACCATACAGATAGTGTCTCCATATCTTCAATGCAAACACTATAGCAGCCAACTCTAAATCATGGGTAGGGTAATTGGATTCATATGGCTTCAATTTCCTTGACGCATACGCAATAACCTTCCCGTTCTGCATCAATACACACCCTAAACCATTCTTAGAGGCATCACTATACACATCGTATGCACCACTCTCATCTGGTAAGGTTAATACTGGCGCAGTTGTCAATCGCGTCTTTAAGGCTTGGAATGCTTCCTCACACTGGTCACTCCATTCAAACTTGGTTTCCTTCTTCATCAAGGTAGTCATGGGCTTGGCTATCCTAGAGAAGTCTTGCACAAAGCGTCTATAGTAGCCAGCCAATCCCAGAAAACTACGAATGTCAGTCACACTCTTGGGTGTAGGCCATTCACTAACAGCTTTGATCTTAGCAGGGTCAACTGCCACTCCTTTCTTTGACACAAAATGTCCCAAAAATGCAACTTTTTCCAACCAAAACTCACACTTTGAGAACTTGGCATACAACTGGTTCTCTCTCAAGGTACTCAACACCGATCTCAAGTGTTCCGCGTGATCTTCTTCACTCTTTGAATACACTAGGATGTCATCTATGAAAACCACTACAAACTTGTCCAAATAGGCATGGAATACACGGTTCATTAAGTCCATAAATATTGCAGGGGCATTGGTTAACCCAAAAGGCATAACAGTGAACTCATAATGTCTGTATCTAGTCTTGAATGCGGTCTTTGGTATGTCATGGTCAGCGATTCTCAATTGATGATAACCCGAACGCAAATCGATCTTTGAAAAGATTCCTGCTCCTTTTAGTTGGTCAAATAGGTCTTCTATCCTAGGTAATGGATACTTGTTCTTGATTGTGACCTTATTGAGCTCCCTGTAGTCTATACAGAGCCTCATACTTCCATCCTTTTTCTTCACAAACAACACTGGTGCTCCCCAAGGCGATGCACTTGGCCTAATATAACCTTTCTCCAATTGATCCTCTAGTTGGCCTTTTAACTTATTCATTTCTGCTGGAGCCATTCGATAAGGTGCTTTTGAAATAGGGGCAGTTCCAGGCACTAAATCTATGGTGAAGTCTATAGGTCGATTGGGAGGCATCCCCGGGATCTCTTCTGGAAATACATCAAGGAATTCATTGACTACTGCAATATCCTCAGGCTGATCCTTGATTACATGCTCTAGGTTCCTCACATTACATAAGAAGGTTGGGTTCCCTTTATTGACTAGCTTCACGAGTTCCATTGCCGTGATGATTCCTATGTTCTTAGGCTTACCAAAACAACGATATGACACTACTTTGCCTAGGCTAGACCTCAAGTGAACCTTCTTCTTCTCACAATCTATTTGGCTTTGAACTTGGCCAACCAATCCATCCCTAGAATTACATCTAGCTCTCCTAACTCAAATTCGATTAGGTTAGATAAGAATACGGTCTTGGCTATGGTCAAAGGCACATCTCTATGGATTTTGGTACACTTCACTATACTACCAGTAGGTATAACTATAGGTACCTCAATTGGTTCAGGCTCTTTCAACCCTAGTTTCCCCAAAGCATCTACTGATATAAAAGAATAAGTCGCACCAGAATCAAATAGAACTTTAAATAAAACGTAATTATTAGAAAAAGTACCCGCTATGATGTCAGAGGAAGTCTCCGCTTCTTGCCTAGATATCACATTCAACTTTCCTTGGGCAACTCCTTTGTTATAGACACCTCCATTGGTGTTCCCATTGTTGTTTCGGTTCCCATTCTGCTGTTGGTTCCCTCCATGCTTTCCATGGTTCTGGTGATTGCCATTGCTATTGCCATTGTTACCACCTTGGTAGTTCCTTTGGTTTCCACCTCCATTTCCCCCATTCCGGTTCTGATTGTTCCGGTTATTGCCTTGGTGATTACCTTGGTTAGGCTTTCCATTCTTAGAATAGCATTCATACTCCCTATGGCCTAACTTCTGACAGAACCTACAAGTCACCGAGTTTCCATCACAATCCTTTCCAGGGTGATTCATGTTACAACGCCTACATTCGTAGGTCCGTACTCCATTCCTTCCAGACTGATTTCCACCACCTTGGTTGTTGCGATTACCACCATTGTTAGCCCTAAACTGGAAATTCCCATTTCCTTTGTGCTTCTTAAAATTCCCCTGATTCTGATGGTTATTCCCTTGATTCGAGCTTCCACCATCCTTTCTCTTTTCAACACTACCATTCTTCCTTTGTTGTAACCCATACAGGTGAGCAGCTTTCCCGTACAGGGTGTCTAATGAGGTAAAGGTCTCTCCAGACAACAACAGCTGTAAGTCCATGGTCAAACCATTCTCAAATCTTTGAGCCCTGAGCTCTTCCGTTGCAACCACTTCAGGTGCAAACCTAGACAGCTCTATAAACTTAGAATAGTATTCCGTCACTGACAGACCTCCCATTTTGAGTTCAATGAACTCTTGCGCCTTTTGCTTTTTCAGATAAGGTGGGTAAAACTTGTTACTTAGTGTAGTTTTGAATGCTTCCCATCCAAAGTTAGGTGTGGCTCTAAGGTTGTTTTCACATCGTTGCCACCATAAATCAGCTTCACCTCTCAGGTAGTACACAGCACTATTCACCCTAAGGTTTTCGGGGCAATTCACAGCTACAATGAGTTTATCAAACTCTCTCAACCAGTTCTCAAGCACACTGGGTTCAATCTCTCCGCTATAGTGTGGAGGCTTTCTTTGAGCTATTTTCTTAAACATTTCCCCAGCCGGATCATGCATTGGGTTGGCTCTGGTTTGAGCTAGGTCTCGAACTACCTCAGCTAGTTGTCTAACCACTTCAGAAATCTCTTGGTTAGCCATATCCCTTCTCCTGAATAAATAAAAAGGCTAACTTTAATATTGGTTGGACATGACATCACTAAGGCACTAGTTCGATAACGAACCTACTCACAACAAGAACACATTTAAGCGCAACCTAGGGGAAGAGTTGGCGCCATTCTTGGGCCTTCTCACCCCACTATTCGATGCAAGTAAATTTAGATGGTTGCTACTAAACCACCTTGCACATAAAATTTCATTGAAGAAATAACAAATAATCCCTTTGCGATACCCACAAGACTTAGAATTGAGAATTAAACTTAAAGGATAACAAAAAGGAAATTCTATTCTTTTATTAAAACTCCAATGAATAAGTCTTACATCCACTAATGCCATAGCATTTATTCTCCAACTATAAAAACTAAAACCATAAATAGTAGCTTTGCCACTTTATTAATCAACGAAAAATAAAACTAAGGATTACATTTCTCTAGAGACTAACGTCATCACGACGATCATTTCTTTCCTTGTATTGCTCTGGAGTAAAGTCTTGATCATTAGGATCATCCAAATCTTCTTCCGGATCCGAGTCTTCATCCATAGCCTCATCATTTTGCTGTGGCTCACTATCAACCACATTATTCTCTTCAAACTCATCTTCAGATCCACTGGATATCTCAATAGTGGGTTCAGGAACTATAGGGTTAGGATTTTCAATCTCTACCACATCATCATCACTATCCTCCTCAACCTCACTAGTTGGCTCATCATGGATCATGCCATCCTCACCATCACTTTCTACTCCTCCATAGCCCATACCTAGACCCGCAGAATACTTCCCATCCTCATAGCTATTTTCCACAACCTCTAAGATAGTAGCAAGAACCTCAGAGTCATACTTCCACCTACCATCACTAGTCCCATATTTGTACCAATTAGGGGTACCATCACCAAAATGCATGTCACTGAACTTGTTCTTGAGGTCTATGTAAGGGTTCTTATGGGGTAAACAATGTATAACCATACTAGCCATCATATCTTTGTGCCTAAGGTGGGGCATATTCTTGGTCGAAGCCAAATAGTCACAAGCAAACACGATCTTCTGAACATACGTGCGAGGAGTCTCATTATCCATCTTCTCTAAGTATCCTAGACTGGTGAACTTAGAAGGTAGCATCCTTAATTCCTGAAAATTCACAACTTAAAAGTCTTACTAACGCGTTTCCATAGAAATTCCAACCCCAAAAGGATACAATAAATAGTTCGTGGAGCCATACAATTTAAATGCACAAATATATGCTCAACATGAAATATGATGCAATTAATCACATAAAGCAGATAAAACATGGTTAGAACATATACATGGCACTTAATAAATCACATTGTCACATAATATGCATTCTTCGACTAATATGCCATTCTTAGTCTACCCATTTCTCACTTGAAAATAATATTAATTTTCGAAATTAATTAAGAAATAACTCCTAACTTTGTTGAAATTATTTAAATTAAAATCGAAAATTAATAAGAATTATTAATTAATTAAATAAATAAATTTCGGATAATTTAAAAAAGAAATCCGAAAATTTTAAACGTAAATTCGAAATAATATTCGAATAAAAATAAATAAATGATTAAAATAATTCGGATAATTAAATAAAATAATTTCCGAAATTAATAAAATAATTTGAAATTAATTTGAAAAATTTCGGAAAAATAAAAAAAATTCGAAAGAAAAAAAAATTAATTAATATTAAATAATAATCCGACTTTTCCACTAATTTCAAACGACCCAAAATAATTGATATTTGACCTTTAAAATATTGAGTACTCAAAATAATACGTTTTAACTTTAGGAAAATAATTTTCGAAAATCCTAAAGTTCTGCAATCGTAGTTTAAGGATTTACCAGTTTGCACTATTAATTAATGCAAAGCAGCTCTCAAACTAGAGCTCTGCAAATACCACTTTGTAACACCCTAATAATTCCTTGCTTTTATAAAACCATTTTCCAACTTAAAATAAAGGAATTACTAAAGCATTACCGCCACCGTGATAACGGTTAAGGCTATTACCAGAATTACGCAGCGGAATTAAATGTCAACTAACTTTTAAAAACATAATAAATGAAGTGTTGAGGCCTCCTACAATTTGGAACCATAATGGCCCAAAACCCAAAGTATAAATAATTCAAACGTTTCAAACATAATTAAAGTAAAGTTAAATAGTTCAAAATAAGAAAACATGCAACTCTCTCGATCATCCCAAGCCACATGATTCCGATCTACCAACCTGCTATTTTATTCTACTCCCCATCAATGCAAGTGCAAATGATAGATCATCATAGGGTCATTAAGGCAAAGGCCATGACTAGAACACACAAAGCACGTAGTCAGCAAAGGCTGAGTACTTACAAGCATAGAGTAAACGAAACTAAAACGTGCATCACTCACTAAGTACTAATCAACATGCAAAAGCCATATAATAATTAACGACCAACCATGAATACAAGACTCGACTCTTGACTCGACTCTTGACTCACAATTTAATTAGAATAAGCTTCGAATGGGCCAAAAGAAAGTTCCATAAAGGAAAGGTGATGGGAGCCAACCATACACCAAAGAATAAATAATAAAATCGGGCCATACCGAGTGTCGGGCCATACCGACGGAATTCCTGCGCATAATATAAATGAAACAACGTCTTGTATCATTAGTAGGAGTACGAGCTTTCCGGCAAGACTCCCCCCATTGTTCATACTCAAGGTATATACGTTCCAAGAGTTTTGAAGCTTGTTCTGGTTGCACTTTACGTTTATTAATATTTTATTAAAGGCGAACTCAAGACTCGACAACATGCACACATACAATTAATAAACAACATCCAAAACAATCTTATTTTAAATGCTTTAGGACTCGTGATCAACAAGGCAAGACACTTGTGATATTATTACCATGTTCCTCCTCACCAAACTGAGACTCCACATCATGCACATTAACATGAGGGTTGTGCCCTTGCACGACAAATCCTAATTCATTTCATATAAAATATTCCCAACTGAACCCTACATGTGCGGTAGCTTACGTGAGCTAACCCTTCACATGTGGTAAAATAAATAGTACAACGAAGTACGAATAATTGGCTCAAAGTATGCTAGACATCCCGTACAATAGCATACAAATAAATAATCCATCCCTTGCATGTGAAATAAACCATACATGCATAAATATTGAACAACATGATTGACAATGAAATCCATACTCATAATAATTTCCACATGCTTGTTCAACAACTAATCCAATAAATCCAACATCACAAATCACATGCTCGTTCACCAAAATAAACATGATTCCACATAATGTAATTCACATCATCAACAATCATGTAATGTCATTGACAAAAAGGTGTGGTCGCCCTAGACTTGTACGTACCTTGAATACCTAAGCGTAGGGGCCACTTTGCAATAACGAGCACTCAACTAGAAATCTCCTCCTATCATCAAAATAATGAAACTTAAATTATTTCCATGTTCATTAAATTTCCAGCAACTTTATAAAATTTAAAACCTCCTTTAAACTTTAGAATTCAATCGTTTTTCAATAAAGCAATCGTCTCAATTTGCAAAATCAATCCCAAGTACAAAAACATACTTTTTCCGCCTTAAAAATCAATAAAAATCAACACTTTAAACCTTTATTCAAATCTGAAAATATAATTGATTATCATAATTTAAATTATCACCTAATTATGCTAATTATCCCAATAAAACTAGTTTATTATCATAAAAATCAATGCTTTATTTAATAAACAAATCTGAAAATTCCTCCTTTAATAATTAAAACCAACCTAATGAATCACAACACACAAATCCTCAAACCACGGTATTCATAACCGGTTCCCAGCATTTTAATTACTCAAAACAATAATAATTTAATAATTTAAAATACGGAATTTAAACAGAATAGGTAAGGAAGAAGAGAATTATACCAATCCGGCCTATAGCACGGAACAACCACAAATTAGAGTGATTGGGCGAAAAGGAATTGAATTACGAGCACGAACAACACACACACACACACACGCGTGTGTCACGCAGGGGCGAAGGGCCTGAGCGCTGAAAATACCTGGGTATGTCTTCTCATTAATGATGCTTTCAGATTTCAATTTTTAATTTCAATTTCAATTTTTAGCCCCCAGTTGCTAATATGTCTTCTCATTAATGATGCTTTCAGATTTCGATTTTAGATGCCCGTTGTCATATGTTTGAGTAGGGTGAGCCTTGGTTAAGTGCCAAGTCCTATTGACAATGTCTGATTTTTTCAAAGGGGATTTGCAAGCATTTGAATTACCATGATCGGGTGCCCTGAGTTCGAAGGAACGATGAAGCGATGTCGTAGAACAATCCTCTTTATTGCAAGCTTACTGCCTTTACTACTTGTTGGCGATTATGACTGTGTCTAGTGGTGAAAGAAGGTCTTTAAGTGAGTTACTTTGCTTTAGGGAGGGTCAAGTTGAGTACTTTAGAGGTCATGGACGCTCGCGCTAGCCCCCATTCAATTGAGGCAAAGCGATCTTTTGAGTATTGGCTAAGTGCCTAGGAGTGTGAGTGCTTCTTCTGGAAAGGGTACGTGCCCTTATTATTTTTCGACGTGTGCTCATTTTGGCATCTTGATGACTTGGATTCTTCCTTTGACTTAAATTTTCTTTCGATTTGGATTGCAAGTAATTAAATTTCAATAAGGGACTCTATTTTTTATTCTTGTTATTCTATAGGCTTTAACATTTTTGCAAATTGGTTGGACCGAATCATGGATTGCCTACGTATCCGCCTTAAATAGATTTAATTTGGAATCAGGTCTTGCGTAGTTCTTAGCCAGAAAATGGTTTCTTAGAATGCCGATTTTAAACAAGTACGTTCGAGTGGAATCGTAATGTTTGAAATAGGGTGAAATAAGTTTACGAAAATTTTAGAGCGCGCGTATTTTGCGTATTTTATATGATCTTCTACCCCCGAGTGTTCGTTATTCTTCCGCATGTATATAGGAAGATATACGAATACTTTTAGGAATTGGGAGTTGAAAAGTGATAAGCAAGAACGGCGCCCAGGGCTGGGCGTTATTATTTTTGGCGCCCAGGTCTGGGCGCTGAAAATGTGTTATGGGCTGCCTTTTTGTGCTGCTCCTTTCCGTTTTGTGCCAAATATTTGCGAATCTTTTTTGTGCGCTAACTGCTTTTTTTTTTTTCCTTTTAGACGAACTTTAAAGGCGCTTTGCAAAGTTTCTTTTTTATTATTTTTTTTTTTTTTTACGTTAAGCGTAGAATGTACTTTTCATTTGTCTTTTTTTTTATTCGTGACTCAAGACGGCTTGAAAGATGGGTTGAATGAGATAGGATAATTTGTATAGGTATTAGTCAAGCATGAGGATTAGAAAGGGTAGAAGATCGTAGGACTTTATGTAGTTTTTGTGGTATGATTTGGATTGGTTGACTCAATTCTTTTCCTTCGTTTACTTGGGTAAATTTCGCACTTTGGGAGGTACGGGCTAAGTATTTCATGGCTCGCTCTTTTCTCTCTCCCTTTTCTCTTCCTCTTTTTTCTTTTTTTGCTTGGGATTTTCCCCCCTTTTTTATTTGGGCTAAAAGGTAGATGGTTGTGGTCTTTGAGTCACGAGGCGAGACTGAGTGAGCCTCGTCCTTTAAATTGTCTTACTTTGCAAGTGTATTTAGTCGTTTCTCAAAATGTGCAAATAACGTAGATTCAAAATGTTGTTTTTACTTTATTGAAATTTAACGAAAGAATTACATCGAAAATAATTTTTTACTTCTTTTCAAATTTCAGTTTTTGGGATTTAATTGGAAGTTGTGATTTAGACTCGAACTTTCATTAATTTTTCTGATTATAACCCGTGTATGAATATAAGGAGGTGGCCTAGACTCAAAATAATGACATGGCGTAAGCCTATAATACTTGACCAAGCGACTTTCAGACTCAGGCTAATTGGACCATAACTTTTGTTGGTTGACACTTTAGATTTTAACCCTTGGGTGTTCATTTGTCATGCGCC
Organism: Spinacia oleracea; assembly: GCF_020520425.1. Taxonomy (NCBI): domain Eukaryota; kingdom Viridiplantae; phylum Streptophyta; class Magnoliopsida; order Caryophyllales; family Amaranthaceae; genus Spinacia; species Spinacia oleracea. The sequence continues at coordinate 76,307,785 of NC_079490.1, forward strand.
ATTTTGCTTAATGTTGGCAAGGTAGTTAGTTCGGGAGATCGAATTTTCATTTTTGCAAGACTAGAATCATTAGTGCGGCTTCCCTCTTAGTGTGTATTGCTTTACCCCAATGGTAGCCTTATGGCATGCCGATTTGGGTATTTTCATGGTTCGTCATGTTGCATTCATGGAAAATCTTTTAGTCCGTACTTAAGAGTACTTCAAGGAGCGAGTGGCTCGAGAGGACTATGATAGTCGTGACCCAATGTGATCATAAGCCTTGAGGCCATTAATTTTTTTATGCCAATGGTACTGACACCTTAGGCTCACTTTGGGGGTTGTGCGAGTATGGAGGAATGATTTTCAGAATGTGACTGTTTCCATTTTGCAAATACTTGAATTACATAATATATTCTTTTTATTGGTGAGAGAGAGTATTAAGGCCGTAGATTCTTAGCAAGGGATGACAATTACATATGGGTGCTTATTGATTTCTTTTAAATGTTAGGAAGGGAGACTCAATATGTTTTAACCTTTTAACTTGCAGAACGACACCAAGCATTAGGACCGATTCTATGTATAAGACAACTAAAACTTAG